>NW_020169837.1:1965102-1972798 GCF_002117355.1 Postia placenta MAD-698-R-SB12 | reverse complement strand
TGTTCGATGCCTTCTTAAACCGACCCGCGCGCTTGAAGCCATCGGGCGCGTTGTCGTGCGCAGGACGTGCCACCCATCCGATATTGTTGTCTGCGTAGAACGCGATGCGCGCCACACGGTCCGATTCGGGAAGAAGCTGTAGACCGTCGTCGTGGACGAAGATAGCGGAGGTGCCGCCCTGGCGGGCGTATGTCTGCATTGCCTTCTTGAGGGAGTACACCGATGGCGCACTGGCGTCGCGGGTGATGAAGCGTCGTCAGCCTGGACACACAACGTATGGATGTGAATGAA
The DNA here is from genome assembly GCF_002117355.1 of Postia placenta MAD-698-R-SB12. Classification (NCBI taxonomy): domain Eukaryota; kingdom Fungi; phylum Basidiomycota; class Agaricomycetes; order Polyporales; family Adustoporiaceae; genus Rhodonia; species Rhodonia placenta. Next base: position 1,972,507 of record NW_020169837.1, on the reverse strand, counting down.
ACGTACATAACCTCATTCAGACTTTCCTTGTACACCGGGAGTTCGATGGTGATATGTGGCAGATTCGCATCGACGTCCTTATTTGGTGCGGGAGGAATAGCCGAGTAGTACTTCGAGTTCTCATGGAACTGCGCCACAGGACCGAGTCTGCGGGCAGATCATGAGCGAATGCATAGCAACAAGCACAAAAGGGCGCACGTACACATAGGAGACATTAGTGACGATTTGTAGCGAGAAAAACTGTGAAATGTAAGGCGAACACGACATGAGCGAGACCACGGCGCAGTATAAGGAGGGCAGGTACATGCCAGGGAGACGCAGAACAGAAACGGGGCAGTGACGAGAAGGGCGAATCGCGTGTATGTACCGTCGAGCATGAACTCCTGGATCATGATGCTGACACCGCTGGTTATGAAGACTACGGACTATGCGTCAATATAAAATTAAATAGACGACATGTCAGGGGAAGCTTACAAACGGAAAGCGCCGCGCCAACACCAGAGTAGACTGGCGCAAACAGGCGGACGGACCGATGCGAAGGACCATGCGCCGTCTTCTCTACGTCGTTCTTATCCGACACGAAATAGCCGAGACCGCAGCTCCTCTTCTTCCTCTTCGGCTGGAGTTCCTTCTCTTTGGTGGGCTCCGCGACTTCTTTTCCGCTGACCGCATAAGACAGCTCGTTGAGGTTAGTGTGAGACGCGTCGGCCGATGCCACCACCGAGCCGGCGCGGGAGGTGAGGGTCGACCGGTGCTTCCACACAAGCTGGATCAGCTTCTCGTCGAGCTCTCTGCACGTCGCGATGATCGTGTCAAGCGAGTAAGACCAGACAATGAGGACGCGTTCGTCGCGCTGTACGGCGAAAGTGAGACCAGTGAGCAAATAATAATAATAATACAGGCCGCTGTATCACTTACGATGAAGGCGGCACACTGTTCCTTGTCCGCACGTAGCAAGAACGCAATCGAATCCAAAATCTGAATACGGGTATCCACATCGACGAAGATGGCATCTGCATCTATCTGGCTGTGCTCAAAATATAAATATACGTCAGTCGACAACCAGCGTTACAGGCGGGCTCATACGTCGTGGAAAGCGCGGCATGAATTGCCGCGCTGCGGATCTTGACAGCGACGACGGGATTGAGCGCTCTGACGGCAGCCTCAAACGGTTCAAGGTGCGGATTTTCGTATGGGAAGACACGGAAGCGGCCAGTGTTAATCCTCAAGCAGACACCGGCATGCACGTTCTCTGCGGAGGGTTTGAACCATGCGTCACCCTGGGTCTACACAGCAGGGACATCGGATCAGCTACCAGAATCGCACGCGGATGGATAATAACAATACTCACTTCCTTGAAGATGTGGTGGAGCAAAGCGTCATAAGCATCGTAATCCATAGCGAATTGTAGAAAATGACAGAGGAAACGCGTTGCTCAGGGAGAGACGTGGTCTGCTTTGGCATTTGTTGGATACAATCTTTATATCTGCCAGGTCGGCTCGATGATCCTGGTGGCAAGCCCAAGTAAGACAGGTGTGCAGGGAGCCTGTGTTCCTGAAAAAACGAAGTCGGAGAGACGCAACACGAATTGGGCAACTTGCGCACATCGATGTGTCCGTAACAATGTTAAAACAAGACATCCCTGTGAAAAGCCTGAGTAGGATAGACATGGCGGCGGAAGGTCTGCGTTCCTGGATGAAAGGCGTCAATGGCGACAGACGAGACAGGATTTGACAATTCGCGGGCAGGATTCTGGCTGGGCGTGCGTAGCAGTTCTGGATCGGGCACTAGTAGTCCAGCAACAACTCCAACTTACAAGACACTCTGTGGTTCAGGCAGGCACGGCACGGATAGATGTCGACATGCGTGGACTATCCCCGCGGTGTCTCAACCGTGTGCCCATACGTCATGTGCTTCGACGTTTAGGGTGTCACCGCGAGCATGGTATTCAGACTGCTCGAGAACAAACAGGCAGGGCAACGGGCCGGCTGGATTGAGCACTGCCAAACAGGCGTTGCACGGCGCTCAAGCAGCGCCGCTCTATGCGCACACCCGGAACGGACTACTTACCACAACAGCAAGCAAGGTGGCATAGATGATTGACGTAGGGCCCTTGATGTTACTACTATGCGACATGTTCATCGGACAGGTTGCAAGAAGGCAATATTAGCCATCGTATTTAGAGCAGCAGATACTAAACCCAGCACGGGCTGTATGCTCGCGCTTCGTGCTGCAGGGTCTGTATGTCATGATAAAATTCGCACACTCCATCGCCCCGACCGGATGGAGGAATAAGAAGTGAGAATGAACATTGCCGACGTCTGTACACTTCGTGAGTCGTGACGTACAGGAATGTTACTTCAATGTACGGTTTACGGGCGTTTGAGTTTGACTTGGCAAAAGGAGATTATCTCATTATGCTTTCGGAGCCGAGGCCGCCAGATAATAACGGTAGATACTAGGTAGGCAAAAAGCACAGTACTAGTGTTTGCAAGATCCATTGCTCGCTGCAGAGGTGCACGCTGTACACACCTGGATCATTTCTTTCTGAAGGACCTCGGACACCCCGATTGATTAATAACTTCCGTCCGCATATTGATTGGATTCATCGTCTGAGACAACATACAGTTCAAATATCTAGAGTGGAAATAGGCTAGGAACGCCGCTGGAGAGAGGTGTTGCCTTCCCAACCTAGTACCATAAGCGCCATCTGCCTGCTGTTCAGAACATATTTCCATTTGAAGTCATAAATCGAGTTTAGATGTAGTTTACACCAGTCTAATCGACGAACGTCGTCTCGCTAAGCCACGCGTGATCTCAGAAACTGAGACGCCGTCGATTAGATGGCCACAATGTCCGATCTTCCTAATATACAAGAGGCAATTTAGTATCTTCCGTTCCCGGGGAGGGTATTAAGTCTCCGTGTATTCGTCTCCAGTTGCCCTAGCAAATGAATATGGCCCACAATATAATGGTAGACATGGCAGGTCCTTCCAGAGTGACCCGAAGCTAACGAAGCACATTGTTGAATTGATAGATATGTGTACGTCTCCGCGCGAGCAAGATTTCACCGACACCCCTGGCGGCAGTTAAAGTGAGTTTCAGGCCGGGCCAAGTGCGGCACTAGGGCTTATCTACCTGCGGGACCAATTTGCAGATGGCGTATGTCGTAGTCTTCAATACACTGGCGGCCCTTGATCGACCACAGGTTGTTGACACGTATAAAACATTATACTCGATGAAGCCTATGTGAAAGAACGGACACCTTCAATTCCGACCGTGACAGTTTCAGCGAGGGCCGTGCTGCCGTTACAGGAAGGTCGATAGCCATCAACTGCACCGGGTCCGACTGCCCATCGGAGATGGTGCCGGCATCGGGATCCTCGTGCTTCTCCCTTATTGAGGTCTTTGGCGGATCACGCGCCATCTGTCACCGTTGCCCGAGTCCGTCCTCACCGGCACCAGTGACCACACATCTTCCTGCGTCTCCGGCCGCCCGTTCTGCGGGTTATTCGACAGCTCGTTCCCGTCTCTTGTGGTCATCAGCGTGTCGTGCCGTGACGATGCGGGGTGCTTCGGTGATGGCATCCAACTAGCCAAACGAGAACGGGTATGGGTACGGCTCGAAGAAGCTATGGAGCTGATATCACACAAGCTCTAGGGAGGAGAAATACTCTGCGAGGATTGTGTGATGTGTACCCTGACCACCGACATGTAGACACACCGCTAGAAGCACGGAAGAACAAAGGGCGGACGGCGCGTGCCCCGATAGGCGGACAAAAAGCGCACTTGCCGCCTCGGAAGCTACTGCAAATGGACACAGATACATCCGACTCGGAGCTCTTATCGTACTGCCCTTCCATTCTGACGTGCCGTTGGACGGTCTCGCGGCGACCCCGACGCAAGAGATGTGTTTTTACCGGCAAGTGGATGCGAGAAACGGAGAAGAGCCTCCACGTTCGTGCGCCGTTGATGCGCGGCCAACCCATACAAAATGTTGACAGCGAAGCACAGGTGCCAGCATCGTGACACTGAACCCTGCCTACATTCAGCTTATCGTGTTTATATGAGAACACCCTGCACGTCAAACCGAATAGCGCGCGGGATGTGGAAGACGCACGAGCAGCAGGCAACTCTCAGGTTTCGATATGTCAATGTCCAATGATGGCAATCCGAGTCGAAGGCGGTGGTCGTGAGATCTGATCGTGAGTGTATGATCGATCAGACGCCGCAGTGCAGGAACGAAACGGTGATGGCGCAATTATGTCATGGCTGATATAGGAGGGATATGTCTCAGTGAAGATGTCGGACTTTGTGAGAAGCAAGGAGACCAGTGACGTATGACAAGATCAATTTGACTATGTTCCCGAATCGGTACGCGAGACAGCGGACGGCGGGTCCGATATCGAGCGGACGTAAAAAAGAGACATGCGTGTCGCGTTTCACGCACATGTCTTGTGCAGAAAGCTCGGGAACAGAGAGAAACTTACTAGAAATGGATGCAGGCCGCTTCCCCGGCGCAAGCAAGCCGAATTGGCCATTTCGTGATTGGTCCCCGTGGCGATATTCGTGTGCTTCTCAGCTCCTCTGAGAGTGGCCTACCCGATGCATCTTGTCTTCACGCACCCGCATAACGTCTCTGGCGCTCGCGGCTCTTCTAATCATTAATCATTAATCATTGTCCGAGAACGACATGGCGAGGAAATGGAAAACCAAGAGAGCAAAAAGGTCTTGTCTTGGCGCACGAGGTGCTTCGGCGTCTTCTTCGTCCAGCGTTATCTCCTCTACTAGACGGGTATGCTAGAGTGTGTGGCCACGAGCCGATTGTGGATCTGTACGGTCCCGCAGCAAACCACGGTGTCATTGCAGCCCTCTTGCACTGTCGGCCAGCGCAATTCCCTCGGAAATCTCTCCCCGAGGAAATGCGTATTTAGTGTTGCCAATGTCTCTCATCGCTGGACCAAAGCCTCGTTGAACGCTCGTCGCTCGAGAAAATACACCAATCAATGCGGAATTGCACTGCGCGATCTGCGCAGATGGTACAATACACAAGAGCGGTAGGTGTATGCTGTGTAATCAGACAATGAGTCCAAGTAGAGACGGTGTCGGAGAAGGAGTGATACAACGGTACAGGCAGCAACAATAGCGCAGGGGCACGCACACAGCACAGGATAGATAGATTATTGCACAGTATACCCTTAGCCTATGTATAGTCTATAAGTTCCAGAAACATCTAGCAGCGTTCACACACGTAAGGACAGGAATGGACCATGGCGAACACCGCGCATGGCGCAGTCTACGGCCGGAAATCGTGTTTTCTCAATACGAAAAGATCATGAGCCACGGGTTGAGCACGACCTGAGGGAAGCGATCGGCGTCAGTTGCCATCGCACACACATGTAGCACAAAACGCACGGGGTACAGGATGTGGCAGCCGGCGACGATGCTATGGGCCAATATTAACATTTAATCGGCTTGCAGATGGAGTGCGAGGCGGACACTCACGCTAGCGGGAAGATCGCCGCCCAGTCCCAGCCGGGAATCTGCCATCCCGAGGGAATGACGCCGAGCGAGAGGACGACCATCGCGGGGCACAGCAAGAACGACACGGCGAAGGCGGGCCCGAAGCGGGCGAAGATGCGCGGGACCTCTTGCCAGAAGTTGGAGCGCTCGACCTCCTTCTTGGTCGCGCCCCAGGTGATGTTGTACGAGACCAGGTGCGCGAGGAGCGCCGTGGACAGGTGGATCGAGATCCCGCTGAAGAAAAAGAAGCTGCGGGGGCGCGTCGCATCGGTTAGGGTGTGCACGACGGAGAGAGTGAGGAGAAGAACCGGCGGCGGAGAGACGTACAAGAAGGGCACCCAGGTGAGGTTCTCAACGAGTGCGCTCAGGAGCGCGCGCTGGCCGAGCCGGTACTCGAGCAGCGTGAAACCAAGATTGCCGGCCCCGGGAAAGACGACGGTACACGCGAGCCAGATCTCGAAGCTGTGCTCGTAGAACCCATCAATCTGCACAAATCGTCAAACATTTACAGTCGGGTGCTGATCCACCATACCCACCGTGACACCCCACCCCAACAGAAAGTAGTTCATCGTGGCTAGTAGTGCGGCTGCAGCGATACCATCTGCAGACAGGGCATGAGAAGATGACACAGGTCGTCATGTTCAATACAGCTCACAGTACGAGAACATGTCTGAACAACATCGTCAGCAGTCATGATACGCCGCAGCAGAGACATATTACACACACGAAAGCATGCTGAATTTGTAGTGGACGGGTGCGGCAGACCAGATGAAGATCCGCAGCTGCTTGTTGATTGGGCCCAACCGCCACCAGTGGATGAGCGGATTGAAGATCAGCTCGTTGCAGCCTGCAACCGCATTCAGTATCCGTAAATGACCGGACAGGATCCAGGATGAGCTCACCATAAGCATACTTCTGCCATCGATTCAACTCGTCATCGCATGTCAGCGACACTCCCTCCTTGAACCCGCCCTCCGAGTACGTCGACCATCGAATGATGTATCCCTTCAGCTGCAATCGCAGCGCCATGTCAAAGTCCTCCGACACATTCGCCTCAGACCAAATCTTCCTCACCCCGTCCGCAGCATCGACGAACGCCGCATCCTGTAGCGCAGACCACCGCAGGAACGCATTGTGCCCCACAAATGGCGCAACCTCCCCATTCGCACACCCCATCGAGATGCACTTGTTGATCCGCCGCGTGAAGTGCGCGATCCCGTTCTCGAAGTAGTGGTGCGCTACCTGCATCACGTCCGACTCGTGCTGGATGATCGCTACCTCGGGCGACTCGTACAGCTCGCGCGCCGCGTCGCGCAGGCAGTCCTCAGGCACGACCGTGTCCGAGTCGACGATCAGGATGATCTCGCCGACGCGCAGCGACCTGCCGTTGCGCGCCCACGGCCGCCAGCGGTGCCCACTCTCCTCGAAGGTCTCCTCGATGGCCTTGTTCATTGCCTTGTCCTCCAGACACTCGCCGTCCTCCGTGAGCGCATCCTCGCCGCCGCGCGACGCTGCCTCCGCTTCGAGTGCTAGGAGGTGCTTCTCGAGCTTGAGCGACAGCGCGAGCCCGTAGTTCATGTTCGATGCCTTCTTAAACCGACCCGCGCGCTTGAAGCCATCGGGCGCGTTGTCGTGCGCAGGACGTGCCACCCATCCGATATTGTTGTCTGCGTAGAACGCGATGCGCGCCACACGGTCCGATTCGGGAAGAAGCTGTAGACCGTCGTCGTGGACGAAGATAGCGGAGGTGCCGCCCTGGCGGGCGTATGTCTGCATTGCCTTCTTGAGGGAGTACACCGATGGCGCACTGGCGTCGCGGGTGATGAAGCGTCGTCAGCCTGGACACACAACGTATGGATGTGAATGAAACGTACATAACCTC
>NW_020169837.1:1905245-1964777 GCF_002117355.1 Postia placenta MAD-698-R-SB12 | reverse complement strand
CAGCATCGACGAACGCCGCATCCTGTAGCGCAGACCACCGCAGGAACGCATTGTGCCCCACAAATGGCGCAACCTCCCCATTCGCACACCCCATCGAGATGCACTTGTTGATCCGCCGCGTGAAGTGCGCGATCCCGTTCTCGAAGTAGTGGTGCGCTACCTGCATCACGTCCGACTCGTGCTGGATGATCGCTACCTCGGGCGACTCGTACAGCTCGCGCGCCGCGTCGCGCAGGCAGTCCTCAGGCACGACCGTGTCCGAGTCGACGATCAGGATGATCTCGCCGACGCGCAGCGACCTGCCGTTGCGCGCCCACGGCCGCCAGCGGTGCCCACTCTCCTCGAAGGTCTCCTCGATGGCCTTGTTCATTGCCTTGTCCTCCAGACACTCGCCGTCCTCCGTGAGCGCATCCTCGCCGCCGCGCGACGCTGCCTCCGCTTCGAGTGCTAGGAGGTGCTTCTCGAGCTTGAGCGACAGCGCGAGCCCGTAGTTCATGTTCGATGCCTTCTTAAACCGACCCGCGCGCTTGAAGCCATCGGGCGCGTTGTCGTGCGCAGGACGTGCCACCCATCCGATATTGTTGTCTGCGTAGAACGCGATGCGCGCCACACGGTCCGATTCGGGAAGAAGCTGTAGACCGTCGTCGTGGACGAAGATAGCGGAGGTGCCGCCCTGGCGGGCGTATGTCTGCATTGCCTTCTTGAGGGAGTACACCGATGGCGCACTGGCGTCGCGGGTGATGAAGCGTCGTCAGCCTGGACACACAACGTATGGATGTGAATGAAACGTACATAACCTCATTCAGACTTTCCTTGTACACCGGGAGTTCGATGGTGATATGTGGCAGATTCGCATCGACGTCCTTATTTGGTGCGGGAGGAATAGCCGAGTAGTACTTCGAGTTCTCATGGAACTGCGCCACAGGACCGAGTCTGCGGGCAGATCATGAGCGAATGCATAGCAACACGCACGAGAGGGCGCACGCACACATAGGAAACATTAGTGACGATCTGCAGCGAGAAGAACTGCACATCGTATGGACACTACATAAATGCTTTGATGCTTTGAAGGATGGACAGGCACATACTAGCGAGACACAGAACAGCAGCGGGGTGGTTGCAAGGAGCACAAAGCGAGTGTAGGTGTCGTCAAGCACGGTCTCCTGGATCATGACACTGACACCGCTGGCAATGAAGACTACGAGCCGGACGTCAGTACAACAGTCATAAGGCCTTATGATGACGGCGTACAAGTAGAAAGTGCCGCAGCAAGGCCAGAGTAGAAGGGTGCAAACAGGCGGACGGGCCGATGCGAAGGACCATGCGCCGTCTTCTCCACGTCGTTCTTGTCCGACACAAAGTAGCCGAGCCTGCAGCTCCTCTTCCTCTTCGGCTGGAGCTCCTTCTCCTTGGCGAGCGCTGCGACCTCCTTCTCGTTGATCGCAGGCTGCCTCGACCAGTCGTTGAGGTTAGTGTGAGATGCATTGGCAGACGCCACCGCCGAGCTGGCGAGCGAGGTGAAGGCGGACCGGTGCTTCCAGGCGAGCTGAATCAACTTCTCGTCAAAGTCGCGGCATGTTGAGATGATGTTGTCGAGGGAGTAAGACCAGACCACGAGGACGCGCTCGTCACGCTGTACGACGGGAGTCAGAATAGTGAGATATGATATGATAGACCATGATTCCACGTACGATGAAGGCAGCACACTGTTCCCTGTCTGCACGTGACAGGAATGCAATCGAATCCAAGATCTGGATACGAGTATCCACATCGACAAAGATGGCGTCTGCATCCAGCTGACTGTGCTCAGAATATAAACACACGTCAGTCGACGACCAACGTTACAGACGGGTTCATACGTTGTGGAGAGCGCGGCGTGAATGGCAGCGCTGCGGATCTTGACAGCGACGACGGGGTTGAGCGCTCTGACGGCAGCCTCAAACGGTTCGAGGTGCAGGTTCTCGTATGGGAAGACGCGAAAGCGACCAGAATCGACTCGCAAGCAGACGCCTGCGTGGACGTTCTCCGCGGAGGGTTTGAACCACGCGTCTCCCTGGGTCTGCGCGGCATCAAGCCCGAATCAGCGACGAAGATGGGACATGAACAAAGTACTGCTTACTTGCTTGAAGATGTGGTGAAGCAGGGCATCGTATGCGTCGTAGTCCATGGCGATTAGCGGAGACCCCAAAGCAGACAAAAGGAATGGCACGGGCTCGCGCTCGCTTGTGGTTCAAGGCGCGGTCGCCTTCGACGACCGCCAGATGCCATTCTATATATGCGCCACCCGATACTTGTTGAGCCCTGGCGGGGGCATGTTCGAGTGGAAGCGGCATAGGATCTGACAAAGGCGCTGTGTGCGTCCCTGGCTCGGCGGAAAGATGACTGCGACCACACATCAGCGCACACAAATACACCGATTTCCGCACAACGCACGGAGAACAAATGTTCGCAAGGGTCTCGGGCCCAAATTGGCTCAATTGCGCTTGGCGGGTCGCTTCTGGATCAGGGCCAAGCGACGCGATCAGGCACTGGCACCAGATGCTATGCCACACGGCTTACAACGCTGCTCTCCGTCACGGCGACGACGTGGAAGACCGAGACAGGTCAGCGAATGCTGTCTGCGCCGTGTTTCCGGCTCGTCTCCGCTGTCGAGATGTCGGATGTCTCGAGGTTGATTGTATTGATTCGGATTTGGAAACTGTACTGCCCGACTAGGTGGTGAGTCGGAACACTGGGTTTCCATCTTTGTGCTTCGTACTTTTGACAAAGTGGCAGTCCAAGTTCCTTGGGCTTCAGGCAGTGGTCTTCGCATTTCCGTTGGCAAAACCGACGCACTTCATCAGCACCACCCATATGATGAGAGGTGAATACTATTAGTAAATACTCACGGCCTTTCATCGTGGCTGTGTCTGAGCGTGCGAGCGTAGCGTAGATCCATCAAATCCGTGAGAAGATCTCAATCTCTCCATCTTGCTTCCGAGCTCCACTTTGTGGTCTTGTAGCTTGGCAGTCATCAGTGAAACCCCGACTTTCCTTGAGCAACTTACCGTGCTGAATGTTCCTTGATTCAAGAAGTGAGGTAATTTTTAGCTTAATTAAAGAGCAAAGGTAAGGCCGTTTTTGATTCCAGAGGCCAAGACAAGATTAAGGCTGTGCAGGGAATGTGGGGTTTAACTGATGCGGCCATACCTGATCTCCTCCTCGGAGATTATGCTTTTTCAGAAATTTGCGCTGGTAAGCACGTTCTCAGAAATTTTGGAAGTACAACTACTGTCCTTATCATGCGCTAGCGATGTCAACAAGGCGTTTCCGATTGACTCGTGGGCGCCGGTTCCTGCATCAAGGAGCGTCCCTTGCCAGATTCAGCTTCCATTCAGCTTCCTTCTAGATAGATCATGTAATCGCGACTGACACTGACAACGCTTTTGTGCTGCCTCAGTCCGTCCCAGCCGGAGCTTGACTCCTCCGCAGACATCGCAGGTCAATACTCCCGGCCAAGTTAGACCCAAGATACCGCAAACAGGCAGGTCTGGTGGTAATGCACTTCGGTCGCTCACTGCAGTGTCGAGGACGCGGGTGCGTGTCGATGGGCGGCTGTCCCTTGTTGCTGCCCGAAGGTACGGAGCGAGCGGTGATTGTCCTGACCGGACGGCTCGACGTCCGCGATCGTGGCTGACTACCTGCCTGACGCCACACTCTGCCAAGCCAATGCTAGCATCCATCCCTGGAGTGTCAATAGGTATCGCCGGTGGCGGAAGCTCAATGAGATGACTCTCCGGATAGTCAGTGCGGGCTGTCTGGACTCTTGCGTGACGCTACAAGAAGCACTCTTCCCCCCTGTCCATACTTATACCTGCAGAGCTGTCGCGAATCGCATGGTCCCTCTATAGGACTGCCCAGCATCCCACTCTCCTTTCCTCCGTCGCTCTTTATCTGTATCGCAAAGGATGTCCCGCTCTCGTCACACGCCGACAAACCCAGTGGGACAGAGGAACGTGCCCGGAACTCAGCATGCCGTAAGAGTTGTAGGGGGAAGGGGTGGCGACCCTTTCGGCGACCCAGAGGGGTCTAGTGCTAATACATCTCAGGAAGTCATCGCTGAATTCTTCTCCGAGTCTCAGCCCACCAGCGTCGCTGGATTCAGCGCGAACCGATCCCTTCCAGGTATCGAGACACTGCATTCCGTACCGTTAGGCGGCCACGCTAGTAGTCCCCCTTCCCGCGATCAGCTGCTCGCAATGCGCCGTTCCATCATGTCCTTGGACAGTGGCGTCAGCCATAGCACCTCACCCTCCTTGCTTCGAAACTTTGACGCACAGAACCGCGGGTCGTTCACGCCCCCGCCCGCCTTCCCAAAGCGTACTACGCCGTATGGGAATGACGAAGTAAACGTCCGCGTGTCCGTCAAACGCGCTCGATCTACTATGCTCACCGGCCCTCTGGAGAAGCCCTGGATCGGGGAGAAGGACACGTACTCCCGCGTGTCATACTGGGTCACTTGGGTAGTCGCCTTCCTAGGCATCGCCGGCGGGGCAGTGCGGTGCTACTTTGGCTGGAAGGAAGTTCCCCGCGTTGGCAACCTCTGCCTCGTGATGCAAGACGACTTCAACACCTTCGACCTCGAGAACACCTGGACGCGAGAAGTCCAGATGGGCGGGTTTGGGTGCGTGTTTCCCGCTTCGAGCACGTCCCTCGATTTGATCGGATCGGGATATCCTGCAGCAACGGTGAATTTGAAATGACGACCGACTCGAGCAACAACTCTTTCGTCCAGGACGGCAGGCTCTACATCGCGCCCACTTTGACATCCAACGTCATCGGGCACGACAATGTCATGAACGGCTATACGTACAACATCACTGGCTGCACGAGCGCGAACAGCACCGCTTGCGGCGTCAGGTCCAATTTGACCACCGGCACCGTCATCAATCCCGCCATGAGTGCGCGCATCACGACGCGCAACAGCCATAGCATCAAATATGGCAAGGTCGAGATTGTTGCAAAGCTCCCCCAGGGAGACTGGCTGTGGCCAGCGCTGTGGATGCTGCCTGTGAACGATACGTACGGGCCCTGGCCGGCGTCGGGCGAGATCGACATCATGGAGTCGCGCGGGAACGGCGTTGACTACAGCGCACAGTGCGTGCCTCTCTCCTTACTCTGCTGCGCCGAAACGCTCATATGATGAAACAGGGGCGTCAACTACGTGCGCTCGTCGCTGAACTGGGGCCCTCTCAGCTTCCTGAACGGCGTCGCAAAGACGTACGGCTGGTGGACGAACCGCCGCTCGACGTTCGCAGACGGATTCCACACGTACGCAGTTGAGTGGACGCCCACGTTCATCCGCATGTACGTCGACACGCGCCTGCACCACATGTTCGAGCTGTCCTTCAACGAGCCGTTCTTCGCGCGCGGCGACTTCCCCGAGACGGTCCTCAACGGGTCGCAGTACATCGCGATGCCGGACCCGTGGGTGAACGGCACGCGCAACGTCGCGCCGTTCGACCAGCCGTTCTACCTGATCATGAATGTCGCCGTGGGCGGCACGAACGGGTGGTTCCCGGACGGCGTCGGAGGGAAGCCCTGGCTCGATGCTTCGGACAGTGCGTGCTTCTCTTCAGAATACTTCGTAGCTTGCGGTGACTGACGTGGAGACGCAGCGGCGATGCACGACTTTTCCCAGGCCCAGGCGACGTGGTCGGCGACATGGCCGCAGAACGTTGAGGACCGCGCCATGGTCGTCGATTCCGTCAAGATGTGGCAATCCTGCTAGAACTTCCACATGACCGAATATACGCGGGACGCTAGTGATGCGCTAATTCTATCATATTGTAGCGTCTGTCTGTGTGAGACGAGTACTGCCTCTACGGCCGTGTCATTCCGTGCATCGCGGTTGCTGTGGACCTCCAATCCACTGGGGTAGTGGCTCTGGTTTTTGGATCTTACGCCAAAACCTTCATAGTTCGTACCTTTCGACTGTCAATTTGCCATGTGGTAAATCATGACATACAGTCGTTTCGTGAGTTCCATGAGACCTTAGTGCGTTATATAGACTGCTGTACTCTGCGTATACATGGTGTAGTACAGTACTTGAAATCTTGAATAAGGGCTTGTACACTCCAACACAGAAAAGAATTTCTTCCTCGTACGTGACATGATCTGATGCCCAAACATAACCCGAGACAATCCAGAACCGATTCTGCTGGCCATACGACACTTACTTGAGCGACGGAGACGGAGACCTACTACGGGATATCGAAACGCGTCCAGTGGCCATGTACATGAGGCCAGCGGCAGCAACGCTGGTTGCGACTGTTGCCAGTACAGCCCATGTGCCAGAAAAGTCGCGTTTCTTCTTCTCGATCGTCTCGACCTTGATCTCGGCCTGTTGGCGTTCTTCCTCGAGCTCTCTGACCGTCTCGATGTCTTCTGCAAGAAGCGCCTCCTCATGCTCCAGCGCCAGCTGACGAACAGTCTCGCGATATTTACGCGTCTGCTCTTCGAGGTCCCGCGCGAGCTCCGCACCAGCCGTGGTCTCGGCAATGTCCTTGTCTTCGTCTACCAGCTCCCGCTGGATCAATAGCGTCTGACGGCGGTTAGGAACGAGCTGGCTGAGGATATCTGCTGCGGTTTGGTAGGAGTTGTCGTGGCGCATCATGCGCGCGCCCTTGTCTAGGACGGGCTTGAAGAACATGTCGTCGGTAGCGAGCTCATCCTCGCGTGCGAGACCGCGCTCCGCATTCACTTCGCTCCACATGTTCGTAACGATGATCACGTTCCGAAGGGTGTCGTCGCCACAGAGTTTCCGGAACATGGAGAAATTTCGCCGGGACATCCCGGTCATCTTGAAGTCGGATATGCGGTGCATGTATATGACGCCACTAAGTTTGTGGCCCTCTTCGTACCTGTGCGCAGACGTCAACGATTCTAAGGCAACAATGTCGAGAGCCGAGAGCGTGGGTGGATACGCACATCTTGGACAGAGACGCCCCGATCATGACCAAAATGTCTGTGTCTGAGAGATTGGTATCGTCGAAGCCGGGTGTGTCTATCAGCCTGACTGTGCGTCCGGCTAGCATGAACGATTGTGACAGTTCCACACTGTTCGTGCAGGACTTCAGGCCGTCGCCGACCGCGAGGTGAGACCCACTGACGGTGTTGATGAACTACAGCAGTTGCATTCATTCAGTAGACAAGACATGCCTCTTGTATATCGCTTACAGTAGTCTTGCCGGAACCAGTGGCACCCATGACGCTGCCCCACAGATCAGTATCTTACGAGTAGATAAGAGATGGAGGGACAGACGCTATGGTAACTTCTTCATCGTGATACGCAAATCCGCTTACCACCTCATAGTCATCCTCTCCTGTATAGACTTCGTATCTGCGCGCCATTGAAGACATGGGCGTAGAGGTGTAAGGTCAGAAGGACCGGCTGTTACCTGTGGCGCTGCGGCTTCGCGCCACGCGCATTGTTCGAGAATAGGCATAAGGTTTAGCTGCTGCGGATATCAGATTCCAGCCTCCCTAGAAAGTGAGCCCTGGTTGCAAGTTACAACTGTCTCTTACTTACCTCCACGACATGCGAGTGCGCCAAGGATTGTCTGGCCAAACTATACAAATATTGAAAGAAAAGTGAATCAGCCTGATTGGTACCTTGATGCCTAAAATGGAAGAAAGATTGGATATAAGTCGATTATGTAAACAATCTTTCCTTTGTTTCCAATTTCTTCAGTCTTCGTTCAATTTCTGAATTGGCAAGATCAAAGGGCTATTCAATCGTTATTCAATCTGACTCTGGACCAAAAGATCAAGCCTTGCATGCACTGCCCATTCGAGGTCTTGTTCGCTGTTACTCGGTCACTGCGACAGCCAGCGCGAAAGCGATCTAGAATCTTTATGGGGACCGAGGTACTCATGCGCAGTGCAGATTCCAAGGCGGATCTCAAGTAAGTTTCAGCTCGGATTCCGCATTGATTTCCAAGCTTCGGCCAGTGGCCGAAGTGTACGCGACACTGTCCCCGATCACACAATGGCGCCTCGGAGGGATCTGTGAATGTCCCTCGAAAGCTTGATCGTTCGAGCAAATCTCAATTGGACTTTGCGCCTCAGTCGATGACCGAGCCTGGTGTGCGGCATAATCCGATAATCAATCAGGTTGTCCATTAGTTTTGGGAGCTGAACAATTCCGTCTCCCGCAGATGAGCCTGTGAGGACATTCAAGCTTCACCACATAATACATTCTAGGAATAAAATTGTATGAAGTCCAATCCTTGACTGTACACCCTTGATCGCAGACAGAGGCGCAAGATTTAGTACGGAATGTCAGCTAAGACCTACTCGAAGTCAACCTCAGAATCTCTACCTACCCTAATGGCGTTCGCTGACGGTGACACGCGCCCCAAGTTCGAGAGGAAGCAGGATAGCAGGCCCGATGAGAATTGCGCTTCAATATTTGTGGTGCTTGTAGCATACGCTGACAACTTTCAAAGTTGTCGGCTCACTCCTCTCCGATGACATTGTAGGTCTGACTGGTGCGCCACCGCAGCCACAGGGTCTCGACGACAGATTAAACCACATGCAGCGGAGGTATCATAGCGGGCGGCCTATGTTCACAACGGTGTGAATATTTGTGCTTCTCTGCTCCTCTATTTGCCGTGATCGGGATTTACAACTGTTGTATATATTGTGTTCCTTGTTTGCGATGTTTCGACCAGTTTATCCTTGTGCGCAGTGTCGTACCCACATCCCGACAGACAAGCCGATGTTTTACATACTTGGCTTCGTGTTGATATATCTGATCCTGCGGATCTCGCGGCACATTCTTGTACGAGTGGTTTTCAAGTCACCCCTGGATAATGTTCCTGGCCCGCCCGCACTCTCATTTGCCAACGGTATTTATTCACGATTTGACATCACGTCGCTCATTGTCTTCCGCTAATGTGCTGCAGGTAACATTCCACAGCTATACGACCGCAATGGCTGGGACTTCATCAAAGACCTAAATGAAAAATATGACGGCGTCGTCAAGATCCATGGATCATACGGTGTATGCCAGGGTATCCTCATGATACCATACCATCGAAAAGCTAACCAGGATCCTTCAGAGCAAGCAGCTGTTTGTGTTTGACCCAGTAGCCTTGTCTAGTGTCGTTATCAAGGACCAATACATTTATGAACGCAGTGATGAGACGATGATGTAGGTGGTTGACACTGGAAAAGATTACATTATGCTGACGTTTGAGACAGGAGTACTCATCTCCTGGTGGGTGACGGCCTCATCACCTCACAAGGTATGACCCGGCTTTGAACACTTAGGAAGTCACTCGCGTTCACACTCATTCAAAGGGGAGCGCCACCGCAAACAGCGCAAGCTCATGAATCCTGTCTTCTCCGTCGGTCACATGCGAGAGATGATGCCGATATTCTACAGGATTACACACGATGTGAGTTACTCAGCCTTCATGCGATACTGCAACCGCCTCATGCGTTATTGATAGCTTCCGGACGCCATCGCATCCCGTGTAGACAGTGGAGCGCAAGACATCGATATTCTTGACTGGATGGCTCGTACAGCGCTCGAACTTGTCGGACAAGCCGGCCTTGGATACTCTTTTGATCCACTCATTCGAGACAAGGCCGATGCGTACGCAGAGGCCCTCAAGGCACTGATGTATGTTCAATCGTTCCTCTCCGTCGAATATGCGGTATGCGTATTAATTGAACACCCCATAGACCCACGGCGTTCACGTTGAGAATGTACCGACCCCTCCTGCCGTTTGTTATGAAGATAGGCACATATCCTCGAACTGATCCCGAGTACGCGTCTGCAACGCATGAGGGAGATTAGCGATGCAATGGATGCCCATTCGAAGCGTATCTTTGAGCAGAAGAAGCAGGCATTGGCCCAAGGCGATGAGGCTGTGCTCAATCAAGTGGGTGAAGGCAAAGATATTCTCAGTAGACTGAGTGAGTTCGCATCACCCTGGCAGGGGGGCCACAACTTACAGATTGCCCCGATAGTGCAAGCGAACATGGCTGCGTCCGAAGAAGATCGCCTCTCAGAGAATGAGCTGTTGGGTCAAATGTCGTGCGTAGCCATCCGCCAGGGCAATAAATGTATCGTGCTGAAGAGTCGCATAGGACTTTCATCTTCGCCGCCATGGATACTACCTCCGGCGCTCTCGCTCATACACTGCAGCTACTTTCAGAACGCCCCGACGTGCAGGACAAGTTGCGAGCAGAGATTCTGGAGGCTCAGGGCGGCGAGCAGGAGATCCCATATGACACATTGGTCGACCTGCCGTATCTCGACGCCGTCTGCCGCGAAACGCTTCGACTGTGAGTGATCTCACGATCTAGTGTTGCTGCATCTGCATTCCCGCTGATTCTTGCATTAGTCATGCTCCTGTCACTATTGTCAACAGAAAGTAAGTAACGCAGAGGACGATTGCGACAAGCTCGGTGCTGGGACCGATCGTGTAATTGTTTCTTAGAACTCGGGAAGACGTTGTGATGCCACTCTCCCAGCCTATCCGCGGCACGGATGGTACTTATATGAGCGAGATTCCTGTGCCTAAAGGAACGGAAGTGATCGTCGGTATCCTTGCGTCCAACAGAAACCCAGTGTTGTGGGGTCCTGATGCAGCTGTGTGGAAGCCCGAGCGCTGGCTTGCCCCTCTGCCAGATACTGTCAATGCAGCGCGCGTTCCAGGAGTGTATTCGCACTTGTAGGTGATCATGCGTCTGCAATATAACAGACTTGCTGAAATGATCCCCCTCCAAGGATGACCTTCCTAGGTGGTGGCAGTGCCTGCATGTAAGTTTTCCAAGATTTTTGCGCTTTTTGCGGTTCGCTCACCAGGATTACAGCGGATTCAAGTTCTCTCAGACGGAGATGAGTGCGTACTTCAGTCTTCTGGAATTCCCCACTGTCTGACAATTTGATTCTCAGAGGTTGTCTTGGCCGTGCTGCTTTCGTCGTTCACGTTTTCGCTATCCACCAAGGACATTGTCTGGAACTCGGCAGAAATCCAGTATCCGACAATAGGTGCGAGTAGCAAACCCGAAATGCCCATGAAGATCGATCGGATCAAGAGCATGTAATGTCTCATCTGCGATCATGCTTGGTATGCGCTTCGCCGGTGCCCCTTACAATCATGGTATATATTGGACAATCTGTGCATCGTCTTCGGAATTAAAAACGTTTGCGCACCTCTGACCTGTTATGAGCGAAGTATGCGGAATTTCCAGCATCGCCGGCATGTCTGAAGGAAGGGAAAGAATGCAGTGCGTTTGCTCTAACATTTCCGATCCACATCATTGTCCCCTCAAGTCGGTACCGCTATTTCAGTGAGGAGTCTCAGAGCCGAGCTTTAATCTTTGTTGCTCGCATAAGCACGATTGAGTATCACAAAAGACTAGCAAATTTGCCTCACGAATTAGCAAATATGGAAATCGGTATTGGTGGATTTGCCCGGTGAAGCATTTCTCGACCAGCATAGCAAGAAAATTGTTAAAGATGACAAGTTGACTGTATTCGAGACGCACACCGTAAGTTGCTACTCACTTGGGGATAACTAGATCTCCCACGCCCTCCAAGCCTCCCAGGCCTCTTTATATCAAACCTCAATCTCTCAGACCGAGGCGTCGTGTTTGTACAGCGGTAGCGTGCGGTGTCTTGACGTTGTCATTTGAAACTCGGCTATCGCACTATCCGCGATGGTTCGATTTGGACAGTCAAGTTGAAAGCAACTGCTTCTTTACGCATCTCACTTGCTAAGGAGATTGCTGGGTCAAATATAATGTGTCGCGAGTAAAGTAGAGGGTGCAAGGCGTGCCAGTATATGACAGCGCAACTGAAAAGCCGCTGACCCTACATCAATTGCGGTCGCTAATTGCGCCGCAATTCGAGCGCGAGACAGGCGTTATATGTCGAACTAACGTGGCACCTAGACTCACCCACAACAAGCGCTATCAACGCGTTAGCCTCGTGCAACAACACTTAGAAATCAGTTCATCTACAGATCAGAGCGTGATGTCATAACATAGGAAATGCTGAGTGATAAACCGAAAGCGCGTCTAAATTAGTACCCATTAAGTTTCAATTTACTTTTTTGACTGTGGCAACGTCTTCTTGTACGCGTCCTCGAGCTCCTTCTGGATATTCGGGAGCACCGGCTGGTGGCACTGTAGGGATGCGGTCAGTCGGTATAGGTACGCATGCCGCGAGGGGATTGTCGACAGACCTTGTACTCCATACTGAACTCGCCTGTAAATGCCGCAGATCGTCAG
Source organism: Postia placenta MAD-698-R-SB12 (assembly GCF_002117355.1). NCBI lineage: Eukaryota > Fungi > Basidiomycota > Agaricomycetes > Polyporales > Adustoporiaceae > Rhodonia > Rhodonia placenta. The sequence continues at coordinate 1,952,486 of NW_020169837.1, read as the reverse complement.
CAGAATACGGAAGGGTTCAGACTTCTATCACGCACCCTTGCCCTGGGTGACGCCACGCAGGTGACTCGAGTAGCCGAACATATCGTTCAGCGCGACCTCAGCGATGGCCGTGAACTCATCTTCGCGAACCTCACTGTCCGTGATCGTGCCCCGTCGCTGGTTCAACCCTCCAATAACAGCACCTGGAAGTAAGGGGGACACATGCTGCGTAAGTCATCACTTAATTCTAACGATCACAGCACTCACTCTGGAACTCTGACGGTGCGACGACCTCGACCTTCATGATGGGCTCGAGGATGACCGGCTTCGTCTTCGCGTAGATCTCGCGGAATGCGCCAATCACCGCAAGCCTGAACGCCAGTTCGGACGAGTCGACTGAATGCGCAAGACCATCCTGCAGCACGAGCCGTGACCCAGAGACCGGGTTACCCGACAAGCTACCTTTCTCCAACGCCTCATAGAAACCCTGCAGGAAGCGTTAGCTGCGCGTCGCCGGCTTCGCGTATGAACCCACCTTTTCGCACGCAGGGATATAGCTCGACGGGATGTTGCCACCCATGACGAAGTTCTCGAACGCAACGTCCTTGCCTGTCTTCGGGTCGGGTTCCATCGGCTCGACATACCCAATGACACGCGCGTATTGACCTGCACCGCCCGTCTGCTTCTTGTGCGTATAGTGGAAGTCGGCACGCTGGGTGATCGTTTCGCGGAACGCGACGCGCGGCTTGCCCGTCGTGCACTCCACGTTGTACTCGCGCTTCATCCGCTCGACGTAAATTTCTAGATGCAGCTCTCCCATACCGGAAATGATAGTCTACGGCGGCCATGTCGACAGCGAATCGTAGTGAGTCATGAAGAGCGACGTACCTCCTTGCTCTCCTTGTCGATGTGCACGCGGAAAGTCGGGTCTTCCTTCTGGAATCGATTCAGGGCACGAGAGAAGTTAGGCGTCTCTTGACCGACGGGCTTCAAAGCGAGGGAGATCACAGGCTCCGGGACAAACATCGAGGTCTTGCGGGGAATGATATTAGCCAATAGTCTGCACACCGTTGTTGTCACTGACCATCGAGTAGCTCGTCGAACCATCAGTGAACGTGTCGCCGGACGCACAGTCAACACCAAAGATAGCACAAATTTCACCAGGGCCGATCTCTTCAATGTCCTGTACAACGCCACGCATCAGACCAGGTTCTCCATCGCGGCGGGCTACGCACCTCCATCTCATTGCTGTGCATCCGCACCAAGCGGGGGACCTTGACTTTCTTGCCCGTGCGCCCGTGGTAGATAAATTGACCCTTGCGCATGGTACCCTGGTAAACTCGCATGTACGTCAATTGTCCAAATCGGCCCTCCTCCAGCTTGAACGCGAGTGCGACCAGTGGGGCACCTGAGGCTGGTACGAGGGGTACCATTGGCGCGTCCGTAGGCAGGGATGTGTCGTGAGCGACGACGTCAGCCTCGGATGGCATCGGCAGGTATGCGCACACGCCGTCCAACAGCGGCTGTACCGACATGTTCTTCACTGCGGAGCCCATGAAGACCGGCGAGAACCTCAGCCCAACCGTCGCTCGCCGAATCGCCTCAGCAAGCTGCTGCGTGTTCGGCTCCTCGTCCATGATCAGCATCTCGCCTATCTCGTCGTCGACGTCCGCAAGCTGCTCGAGGAGCTCGCGACGCTTCGCCTTTGCCAGTTCCAGAACCGTTGCGGGAATTTCGTCCGACTCGACGAGATTGTTGCCTTTCTCGCCTTCGTTGTAGACGGCCTTCCACCGAACGAGGTCTACGACACCCTTGAGTTCGTCTTCGACACCGATCGGGACCTGTACGGCAGCAGCCGGTATATGCAGCTTTGTCCGAATTTGCTCAATGACCCGCCATGGGTTCGCACCGGGTCTATCCATTTTGTTGATAAACGATATCCGAGGAACATTATACCGTCGCATTTGCCGATCAACCGTGGTTGTTTGGCTCTGCAGACAAATAATTCAGAATGGTTCGCGTTAAGACCGCAATCGCCGCACCTGGACGCCGGAAACCGCACACAAGACCAGGATGGCACCGTCCAAGACACGCAGAGCCCGTTCGACTTCAATGGTGAAGTCAACGTGACCTAAGTAATCGTTAGTTCACATAATTCCTTTACTGAGGCATAAGATGTGCAGCAAGCTTGTACGGTCCAGATGTGTACCGAGCACCCTCTGCTATAGGTGCTACCCGCTAGACATGTATTATTCACGCAGAAGGCCAGGAGTTCAGGCCTGAAGTGGGTGCACACCTGCGCAAAGCTCCGCACAAGAATATAGCGCCCACCTGGTGTGTCAATGATGTTAATAGCATATTCTTCCCGCTCGCCAGTAGCAGGCATAGTTGCTACCCAGTCACAGAATGTTGCCGCACTCTGGATAGTGATACCCTTCTCCCTCTCAAGGTCCATGCTGTCCATCTTTGCCCCAACATTATCCCTGCCTCGGACCTGCATACAAGGTACGTGTCATGACAACTGTTAGTAGCAAGAATGTGCAGGACCCACCTCGTGAATCTCACGAATTCGCCCGGTGTAATAAAGTATACGCTCCGTCAGAGTCGTCTTCCCCGAGTCTATGTGAGCGGACACGCCAATATTCCGCTGAAACCTGAGTCTTCGCAAGTCTTGGTCCGAGAGAGGGTAGGCCTCTACCGCAGGCAGCTCCTCCGCTGGCCTCTCTGCGACTGCAGCGGCTGTTGCAGCATTCCGTCTGGCTGTACATGACCATGATCGTCCAGCAAGACTAGCAAGACGCAGTCTGCACGTCGGCAAGACATGGCGAAGCACCCCCATGTTCACCACCTAGTGCACTGCAGGTTGGCCAAGACTGCAGTTGTTGCCCAAGACAAGGTATTGTTTGCTTACCAGCAAATGGCTAAAGAGCAAGCGGGCAAATGCAGCTCACCTGGCAGGGATTTCTCGGAGCGCCCGCACGTGATATAGACCTAACCTCAGAGAATATAACCAAATATAACCAAATTTCAATTCGACTTGTGACCAGGCCTGATGATATTTACAAGGGTAAGATTATGTGTACATGACGATATCCTGCAAACTTCCTTTGCAAGTTGCCGCATCCATCATCCTGGTATGTATACTATGGGTGGTATAGAGTTGCTCAAGGCATAGACTTGCTCAAACCGCCTTATACAACCTTCCACATTCAGAATTGAAATCCCAGAAAAGATTATGAGAGCGTATATAGTCCCTACGGATGCCCTCATGGCACTGAAATGATAAAGTCATGAATGTGGAAAAAGCAGCAAACTCGACAAGGCATTTTGACAACAGTGTAAATGATATCGACCCAGATCTCACCTGAATGCGATGAGAATTTCATCCCAAAAGCTTTCAGTCTCCATTCTCTATTGATATAAATGTCCCTCGACGAGCCCGATACTTTAAAGCCACTATTCTCTCCCTCAAGTGCTCCTTATCCTCGCAGTCTGAACTGGCACACAACACATTGCGGTCTAACTGAGACAGCGGATATCCGGGTGAAGAATGAGTACATCGCCTTCACGATGGCAGTGGAACGTTCTAACTGCATCTTCCTACGGTTACAATCACTTACTTGCTCTATATAGGATCAAACAGAATATTTGAAGAAGGATGAACTCGCAGCCTCCGCTCACTCCACATCGACAGGGTTCCAGCTGATCGCACCGCGCGAGCCCAGGTCGAGCGCGTCAAGCTTAGCCATGTCCTCTGCAGCGAGCTCGAAGTCATACAAGTCAGCGTTCGACACGACACGTGCCGGCTGTGAGGACTTTGGTAGCGGGCTGTAGCTACATATCAAGCCCAGTAAGCCACAATGATTATCGCTCTGACTAAGAATATCTGCGTACCCGCGCTGTAGCGACCACCGCACAAGCACCTGTGCTACGTCCTTCTCGTACTGCACGACGAGTCTATGTGGGCACCTTGTCGGGAGCATACGATGCAGAAACACGCACCTTTGCAGCGACCTCCTGCAACGCGGGGTTATCGAAGCGCCCGCGCACGAGTGGACAGTACGCTTGCACGACGATGTTGTTCTTCTCGCAGTACTCGGTTATGGGACGTTGCTGGCAGAACGGTTGCAGCTGTACCCATTCAGCACATCGAAGAGCGCAGAAAGGATAGGAGACAAATGGCGGACACACCTCGATCTGGTTCACGGAGGGCGTCTCGAGCCCGGCCTCGCGGATCTCTTCGAGGTGGTGCACGCTGCTGCAGGTGCGAAGGAGCATGAAAACGATAGAAAATGGACTACATGACAAGAGCACCAAACGCACTAATTTGAGACACCGATGGTGCGCAGCTTGCCATCTTCTTTGGCTTTAACAAGCGCCTTCCAAGTCTCGAGGCGGCGTGCCTTGCCGGAGTGCGGGCTGTGGATGAGGAATAAATCGAGATAGTCTATGAATGGTAGTTCGTCACCAGATATTCCCATATACGGGATTAATGGTCACAAACCGAAGCCGAAGCGCTGAAGCGACTCGTCGATTGCACTCAGCGTGCTATTGTAGCCGTAGTCGCTGTGTATGATCTTAGAAGCTAAGGTACGTCATGTCAGGCACACGAATGTTCATCTGTGCTATTCAGATCTGCAACGGTGACAGCTACGCACTGACGAAGATATCCCCGCGAGGTACGCCGCTCTGGCGCACAGCTTCGCCGACCTGCGCCTCATTGCGGTAGACACGCGCAGAATCTATGTGCCTGGAAACGCCAATGAATGGATATGACAAACGAACCGACTTCAAGGTACCTGTAGCCGTGTCTGAGTGCAGCGAGACACGCAGGTATACAATCATCGTTCTGAAACACCCCCAGTCCGAGAAGGGGCATCTCATACCCTGCCCGTTGATATCAATTGAGTATTTACCTGCGCGCAGAACCTGGATAACATACCGCTTGATAGTTGGATAGACGATGTAATGCACAACTTAACCATGTCGGAACAGATCGCTGAACTAGCAGAAATGCAGTTCAAGTCGGATGGTCGCAACCACAGTCAACGTGAGACGAGACGGTGGACTCCGGACTATCTAGCAGCATGTCTTGCATTGTGATGTATGTTGCCATCAGTACTTCCGAGTCTGTCAGTTGTATAGCGCTTAGCGAGGCCACATGATGAGTGTAATCGCACACCAGCCGCACAATATTACTAAGGGCAAATCCCTGAGAATGTGGGACCTACGCCTCGCCCGCCACAGAACATGAGATTGTGTAAGGGTCAACTGCAGTGCACTTCCTATGCATCGATGGATCATATGCGCTCAAATGAGCGCTTAAAGGCACTATAGCCAAGTGGTTACGGCGACAGATTCGAATTACGGCTGAGTTATCTGTTCCTCTTGTAGGGCGCAGGTTCGAGTCCTGCTGGTGTCGCTTTTTGCTCGTCGTCAGTCTTCTCAAACAACGCGATTTTTAACTAACGAAGCTCGCAGAATCAGAAAAACCCCAGCTAATTTTATACCAACGCTGTCTCAGTGCCTTTTGATCCGGTATCAACACTTGCTGTTAGTGCAGGGGATACAACGCCAGGCTGGCAAGAGGCCGAACCTCAAGAGGAAATCCGACCCGCTGTAAGCCTGTAATCCGAAATTTTGGTGGCCACAACTCACAATGTGGACAGCCTGCTCGTCTACGATCCAACGCGTCACTTACCGTGAGGTCGGGTTTTTTGAGCGGCGCTCTAAATCTGAGTGCGAGGAAGCGGCGGAGGCCGAACCGTTTGATCGCACCCGTCGTGTGGTGCTTAAGGTGCGCCTGCTACTTTCGCCTTGTCGCTGCACTATTATCTATACAATGGCAATGATTGCTTTGGAGAATGCACGCAGAGTTGTACAGTTTCAAATGATGGGAGCGTAGCGTAGAGAGGTTTCGACGAGTCTTCGCAGCCTTAGAGGAGAACTGCTAACGAGGTCCAATCGTGTAGTAATACAGCCGGCCGGTCGACAGATGGCGCAATATGAGACATCTATTTTTAAAAATACTTGACCATAAATACATGATTGGAAGGAGGTAGCAGGGGATTTCTATATCATCGAAACGAAGGTCTCTTGCCCAGAATAACATCAAGCGCCTGAGCGCGAGGCGTCTGAGGCCGGCGCAGATGCGCGTTGCTTGTGTATGTGTGTACACCCGCGTGATATGCCGGGTGGCGGGAACACGGCAATCGACCATCGATACCGACCTTACCGTAAGACAGCTCTTTGGATAGCAGACGTCAGATAAGGATATCCGTAGCCCGCGCAGGTTGAAGGAATTATCTACTCTGCTCACAGGAGACTACAGCCTGCACAATATCCAGCGCCCGCGCACCATGGGGGCACGATAACGTCCTCTTCCGTGAGTTCTACATCTTTGTCTTCTCAGATGTACGAAAAAATTGCACTCACGCCCTGTCCGGCTCTGAGACAGGATATCCTCCCTGTTTTTCTTGATCGTGGAAACATACATTTAGCAACGAATCCAAGGAGCCAAACAAGATATAGGCCCTGTCTGGAGGGCCCTTCGATAAAGTCTGTACCATGATATTGCTACATTAACACAATGTACGGTTAGACGGAGCGCTGGTGGTATTCTCTAATCCTGCCGGAAGGCGATGTTTATACACAAACTTGAGCTATGTGTCTGCAGGATCTCACGAGGATGGACGAGGTACTGGACGTGCATACCTTTTGTTCCGTAGAGACTTCACCCTCGAATATGGCAAACTGTGATCGGGATTCGGGCACTACTGGAGGTACGTATGCGTCTCTTGCTTCCCGTCTGAGCTGTGAGGCTAATTTCAAGTACGTAGCCGCGGCCCTTGCCTCATAGAGAAATCCAGAAGTACAGATACCGTCTGATGCACGTTCAAGACCGCAGTTTCTCCTTCGCTGTGACCATGCAGAAGGCCGGGGTCTTCAAGATGGACATGCGTTCTCGGCACTGTTGCTACTCGTGACTTCGCAAAGTAGGCAACCAGTTGGCCACGCCGTATGACGCAAGGTGAATACGATGGGTGTTACCCTTACCTAGCGAGTAACCGGATGCATTAATTCGGCTGCAGACGACCCTGAGGGTTGCTTCTCGCGTTCTGGATACTCGTACCGGTATGGTTCCCGTACCTTTCAGCAGGTGGTCCAATGATATTTCTATCCAACGTCCCGGTCCAGGCTCCATCTCAAGGACCGGCGGTATCTGACACGTATAGAATATGCATTGTACCAGACATCGTCAACCCGCTGAACTTGAACACCCTCGTAGGGCATGAGACAGGGCAAATGCCTCTAGTGCGGACTTCGCTAAAATTAGGACGTGATCTTCCGGTGAGTTTGTTCGACGGGCCCCACCAGAGCTTATGTGTACCCTTCGCGCACGGTGATGCGACACGAAAATCCAATAGAGGACACAACATGTCATTCTGAAATAGACCTTGCTGTGTCCAAGTCACCGATGATGCCCTGAAGCAAGTACTGTTCATCTTGATTTTCCTCACAAGCCCACTCCACTGTGTTCTTCTCTCACTGCTGTCCACGCTTCTCGGTATTCTTTGATAAACAACTTCCTGACGGCTGCAGTTGCAGGTGGTAGGACCTGTTGGGATACTGCTTGTCGCATTCCTTAGGAACAGCCGGTGTGCGTAGTGAATGTGTGCCTTGCACGGCGCTCCGCATGTCGACCCGCTCAAAGTGCACTGCACGCTTCTGGTTATCGTGATAGCCATTGCATCCGTGCCGGGACGTCGGCCTTCCCAAGCACAAAAAGGTGCTCGACAAGTCCCCGGATGCCGTTGGTACCTGCCATGGCTGTGCATCTGCTTACGTGCTGAGCGACCGAACCCTCCTGAAGAGCGCGTGGACGATCTTTTGAACAATCTGATCAGGTCGAATTCGGCCGGAGGATCGGTGCCTCAGGCACAAGTCGCGAAGGATGAGCACTTCGCACAGAGCCCGCAAGTAAAGGGATAAGAAACATGGCGAGAGTGGCCGAGGCTCATAGTCCTGGGATACTACATTGTGTGTGAGATTCCTTCTCATACTTGTCTTGACGAGACTGTGGTGCCAATGCATCCCGTTGACGATGCTGCTGACCTTGCCTGTTCTCAGGTCGATAAGTCATTTCCATTTTTCTGTGCACGACTGTCTATCAGAAGACCACTTCGAACCGGCGCATCTAGAATGGCTGGCACATCGCAGGGCAGTTGTGGCGTGTTCTCACCCATGATATTGCTGCTAGGCTATAGCCGTCGCGTGAACCACTGTGGCGCTTCTTTAAGAGAAACGGCCATTTCAAGCTATCTCGGGAAGGACAGCTTGACCCAGCGTGGAAACACCGTATCTACTGAGTTCGCAAATTGATACCAAGCCTGTTTATCTTGATGACCCCGTCCGCGCAGTGGGTAAAAGTCAATAGGAACATGATGGAACATATGGCTGAACGTGGGCAAGATGTAACTTCATAGCCATGATGAATGTAACTTTGGTAGCTGGCTGACACATAGCCACACCTTCGGCAGTATGCAAACACCTGCCGCCACTCAACTGTGTTTTGATTTTTCGCAATGTGTTGGGTGGGACTCTGGAGGCTGAAGGGCGCATATCTATCCACGATCAGAGCGCGCATTGTGGGCGGTCCTGTGCCGCAAACTGCAGGCCATGGGCGCCGACTTGGGCAAAGATGAACTCTGATGAAGTCGGAGGCGCGCCGCACCAGCCACACTAAGCGCGATGAAAGTGCGCCGCTTTGACCCCTGTCACCATCGCCACCATTGGTCCACCATTACCCTTGTCAGGGCGCATAGTTCTATGATTTCCATAACTATCTCCGTCAACAAACTTCCCTGTGGACGAGATGTAATTGCTTCCAAAATATGGAATCGCGACGCTTGGGCTGATAACACTTTTCTGATACCAACCCATACTACTCCGTGGCCTACCATGTCTGTATCGTCTTATTGACTCAGACTTGCTCTAGGATCAGTCGGACATTTCCCGATAATTATCACATCGCGCTCCCATATCTATTTGCGCGCCGGTCAACAGATACACGTCCACCCAAACGCCCCTTGTACGCATATAATAATCAAGCGTATAGATATGTGATTCTGCGGCCGCCACGCAGACCCACTAATCAGTGTAGCTACAGTGATCTATGAGAGGTATAAGTACACGAGTTGGCCGGTGCACAGCGTCTATAGATGAAAAGCACCACAAACACAACGACACTGGAGTAATTATTGCAAGGTCGACATATGTTCCACGAAATCCCCAGAATGGTAGACAAAAAACAGGGAAATAGAGAATACCCACCCACGACAGTCCAAATCATGTGTACTAGAATGCAGCCCGTGGCGCGTCTAGCATGACTGCCACATCTTCACCGAGTCGATGATCATCGCACGTTGATCGATGTCCTCCGGCCATGTCGCGTACCACGTATTCTGCGCCCTCGCGAAGTCGAGCATCGCCTCTGTTGGTTATACCACATGTCAGCGCGCGCACAACGCATCAGATAGAATATAGATTACGCACCGGTCGACGCGTCCAGCCACGGCTTGTTCCCGACACCGTCCGGGAACCACCCGTTCGTGCCGCCGACCGCAACGTCCATGATAAGATAGAAGTCTTGGTCAAACGGCGCAACATTGCGCGTGCCGTTCACCCACGGGTCCGGCGTCACGATGTACTGCGTCCCGTTAAGGATCGTCTCAGGGAAGTCGCCGCGGGTGAAGAATGGCTCGTTGAACGAGACCTGCAGCATCCGGTCAAGCCGCGTGTCGACGTACATCCGGATGAATGTGGGCGTCCACTCGACCGCGTACGTGTGGAACCCGTCTGCGTACGTCGAGCGTCGATCAGACCACCACCCGTATGTCTTTGCAACACCATTCAAGAAGCTGAGCGGACCCCAGTTGAGCGATGCCCGCACGACATTCTGGCCCCTGTAAAGATCGAACTGAAGTGAGCTATAGTGACAAGGTGCTTGAAATTAGAACACGAACTGCGCAGCGTAATTGATGCTGTTGCCGCGCGATTCTACGATATCGATCTCCCCCGATGCGGGCCAGGGCCCATACGTTTCCTTCACCGGAAGCATCCACAAAGCGGGCCACAGCCAGTCGCCGACAGGCATCTTCGCGACAATCTCGACCTTGCCGTACTTGATGCTGTGGCTGTTGCGTGTAGAGATGCGCGCACTCATTGCCGGGTTGATGACAGTGCCTGCAGTCGAATTAGACACCGCCCCACACGATGTGGAATTGGTGCTCGTGCAGCCAGAAATGTTGTAGGTGTAGCCATTTAGGACGTTATCATACCCGATGACATCGGATGTCAGTGTGGGCACGATGTACAGCTTCCCATCTTTGACGAATGAATTGTTGCTCGAGTCGGTCGTCATTTCAAATTCGCCGTTGCTGAGGTACATCGGGATCAGATCGAATGCACAAGCACAATTTTTAACAGGAATGACATACCCGAAGCCGCCCATGTCGACCTCGCGCGTCCAGGTGTTCTCGAGGTCGAAGGTGGCAAAGTCGTCCTCCATGATGAGACAAAGGTTACCGACGCGCGGCACGTCCTTCCACGAAAAGTAGCACCGCACCGCACCACCCGCAACGCCGAGGAACGCGACTGCCCACGTGAGCCACCACGATATGCGCGCATAGATGTCCTTCTCTTTGATCCATGGCTTCTCGATCTCCTGCGTCAGCATGGTCGAGCGCGCGCGCTTCGCCGTGACACGCCCCGTGAATTCGCGCGAGTCGTACACTGTCGTGCGTCGTGACATCGCGGGCGGGGACATGAATGAGCTGCGGATCGGCGAGTCGAAGTGTGGCCGACTTGCGCGCGGGCCCTCCGAGATTTGCATGCTGCCATCGTCCTGGCTATTGGCCACGGCGGAGCGACGCAAGGCAGATGGGAGGGAGACGCCACTGGACTGAACGCGCGAAAGTGCGCCCTCTGAGCTGCCGCTACTGCCAAGACGAGGACGGTGGATGCTGGCGGTTCCGGGCACGGACTGCTCGGCACTGAAGCTGATGACGCTGGCGGGCGGCGAGAACGGGTTCGTGATGTCTTCTTCCCGGGGTGTGCCCGGGACAGACACATCAGGTGTGCGGAAGGGGTCGCGGCGGACCTCGCTAGGGCTCTCGCCGGCCTGCCTGTCAATGAAGAACACCGGCTTTGGCGGCTGCAGCGGCTCCCGCTGAGTGCCCGCTGTAGGTGACGGCGGCACACGGCTGGAGCTGTGTGTTGAGGATGATGAGGACGCAGACATGGCAGAGGACAGGACGCAGGGGGCAGCGGACGGCGGGATGAAGGAGGGTGGGCGGGCCTTCCTGGGCTGGAGGCTAAGGATTCTTTACAGACCGCCCACCCAGGTATTAGTATCAGCCCGCGGCGGGAGGGAGGCATTTGCATGCCAGAACGTTGGTTCGCGCTATCGCCTCGGACCAGGTTGCCTGACATGACAAGAGAACGGTGCTGTGCAGATTTCTGTCAGGAACCCTGCCGCTGGCGCCGACCAACACGCATCGCCTTGATGGATCTGGTCTGGCACGTCACTTCAGGGTCTCGGACTTGCAAATTGCCCTTCACAAGAGGCCAGACTGCACATTCGTTCGCACTGTTCCTAGGGCCCTATCGGAAGCACAACAGCAGCGGCCGGGCGGGGCAATTCTACTGCGATTCTGCGTTGTTGGTGTTATGGACGAGGCACCGATGGATGATCCGTTGAATACCCGCGCTCAATGTGCCTGTTCAGCGGTAATATTGTCGATATGCCCAAGTTGCCGGATTCGACGCTCTGGGCTGTCTTTTCGGAACGACTTCCTCGAGGGGCAGTTGTTGAACGCCTGTGTGGTTCGCTGAATCGCTGATTCAAAGAGCCTCAGTTCGTCGGGGTCCCGCCGTCGTCACGACCGCGGCTCCAGCACCTTATTTACCTAATCTTGGGGGGGGGGCGCTATTTCGTCTCGATAGAATCCAGTGAGAAATGATTGGCGAAGTCAAGGCGAGACACCACGCAACAACACGATAGAAGACGGCACAGGGGCGGCAGCAGAGGCGTGAAGGCGTGCTTTGCGTAAGGTTGAAACACCAGAATAACACATGGAATTCTTCGCACTCGCCGCCAAGAACCGCAAAATAGCGGCACTGCTGAAGAGCGCTCTCTGGCCCAAGGGTGGCTGGGCTGCATCAGGAAGGTCTCCTTCCTAACCGGGCATGTCACGCCCGAACGCGGACCCCGGAAGCCTCTCCAAGTCAGACACCTATACCGCAGTCGGCCATTCTCTTCAGGGCTCCCCCTGTCATCCGGAGGAGGTGAGGGACCCTCAGCATTGGTGAAACCGGATGATGGCGCCCTTTGACTGGCCCGCCTGCAGAGCCCGGAAGGTTGGGGAGATTTCGGAGAGTGGACTGGGCTCCAGACATTACACCAACTTGGGATGATGGCACCGTCCGGAAGGGTTTCGGTGATCCTAACATCATTTGAAGGCACTGTCCGTATCGTATGGTATCCGCAGCGTGTCTAGAACGTGTCCGAATGACGGACTTTGTCCGCTTGGCTGGCTAGTGTCTTGCCCACAGAAAGCGAGCAAGAGGCTCGGCCATAGCTCGGACTGGACAGCATTGGACGAACATTGTTCGGCTCTGCCAGCGTTGGCAGCTGCTGACATGGACACGGTGTCAGCAGCAACGCCCACCTCGCCTCCACCTGTCGCCCTGAGGTCTGCTGTACCCGTCGATTCGGTCAAATTCTCCCGCGGCCTGCGAATCGTGCGCCGAGCCGATTACTGTCACTCAATATATACCTGCGGGACAAGCCTGGGGCCGATGAGATAGACTTGTATGGCTCTAGCTTGAGCCTGCTGACCCTGCGCGCATCGGAATTGAGATTGTGAAGAGAAGAGGATGTTCTCCTGCGGGAGAAGAACATACACGTACAAAGTCGCGGGCTTGTCATCGATGACCTCCTCCAAGAGACCCAGCGCCGCACCCGCATGGCCCATGGAGTACGACTTTTGATTGTCGTAAACCCGCCGCACGCTCCGAAACATTCCGCTCGCCGTCCACCGGGTGCTCAGCATTGTGACATCAATGAGCATGACTTGAGGCGTACGCGCGTGAAAGGATCTGAATTTTTTGAGAAGATGAAAAGCGGGAAGAGGGCTAGGCCGTTCAAGAACGACGAATGCTGTGATCCTCACTCAGTCACGCATCACAGACCCCCTTGATTTGGCCGCTGAGTTTAAATGTTATTGTCACAGCTCATTAGTCAGATTTTTGCGTTTTCTCATTGGCCAGATGAGGCCTGTAGCGCCCGACGGAACCTATTGTTGCTGTCACAGTCACAAAGTGGGGCGGGATTATCCACGATCGCCCACATGTGCTTGCGGATCTGATGGGGATTACTATTTCAAGTCCATCACTCCCTCGATGAGCGCTTTGTTGGCTTTTGGCAATCGTGGAGCGTCCGCCTCAGCGACACGGTGGCTGGGGCACATGTCGACATTAAAAGTCCACGAACATGAGGGCTCCCGCACAAACCGCCTTCGGAGTACAGGAGGGACAATTCTTACTAAATCGCGCAACTTGTGTTCAGGCACATTGACTGTTGACATAGGCACAGGCACCTTCCGCAGGACATCGTACCGGCGCCTGCTCTGTCCGGCTGTCCCTAACGCCCAATACTCAATGCAATCTTCCCCGACATAATCAATCACACAGAACTCAAAGAGCGGAGACGCTCTTCTCTGACGCGATAAAGTCGATGTAAAGCAGCAGCACTGGCAGCGAGCTCGCGACAGCAGGCCGGACGTCGGGGCCCGGCGGATTGGCCAGACAGTCAGAATCGCCGCATTCACAGCGGCAGGCATATCATGATCAGAAGATGTGCGGGTGGGATCAGCAATAATACGATAGCGGACTCCGCGGGGATGCGGGGGACACAAGAGGATCGGCAAGGCAAAAACACCCAGGGGCAGACAGAGCAGGTAGTAGACCGCACGCCATATGCGGCAATGATTTGCAAGCAATTCATCCCGAGCGGCAGCGAGCATCTGCCGAACGCTGTATTAGGGCGGGTCTCCAGCGGTGGCGTAGTGCAGGCGGAACTGCACGCGCAGACTAGGCCCACGCCGGTGCGAGATAGATGGTACGAGGCTCCCGGAGGCATAGGGTCATGGCTGTGCGCATCGTGGGCACTGGAGCCTAGCAGAAAGACAGAAGACAGAAGACAGAAGACGGAATGCATTCCAGCTTGGAGTCGAAGTTCATAATCCCGCTCCGCCTGGGGCTCGGGGACATAACGCGTGCAGTGCCCGTGAAAGGTCCGCGATGTTGGCTCAGCAGTTGCGAGCGTATTGCGTCCGTGTACACCCATGGGGCGATGCAATGTCCATGGCGGGAAAGAAGCAGGGAGAGGTCTGAAGTGGGAAGCCCCACGTGCGAAGGGGAAGCTTGGGGCCGCAAACAGGCAGGAACGTGATGCGGCGCGTTCGCGGTGACAAGGTTGGGCTAAGAAGGCCCGGGGCTCGCCTACGATCGCAACCTGGGATTCGCGCGTCGGTGCGCATGCAGACAGACACCGAGCACGTCCGCATGTTACTCGACATCGCCCACGCTGTAGAGACAGTGATGCATTATGGAGTGAGCCTTTTCGACGGCGGTGCTTGTCAGTGGTTTGAAATGCCCGAAGAAGTGGTGCGCTCGGCAGTATGTAATGCCGCGGTTTGAATTTGCATTCGCGGTTGCATCTGTGAAGTGGATTCTGTCATGATCGACGGGAGTGAATTCGTTGTGGTAAGTAAACGCTGACGAAGAGGATCTGTATCTGCACGATGCACGACCTCGAGAGTTTATATGGCGAGCATTGAATGGAGTGACACAGTCCAGTCTATTATGCAAGTACGACATCCTCGGGCGGGGACATTTGACATCTTGTATTCTGGCGCAAATTCAAATATTTTGACAATGGTTTGGTAATGGGAGACCATAGCGAGATACCCGATAGCCGGGTATCTCGGAACGCGTTATGAGAAAACCTAGTAGGTAAGTTGACAACGACGTACCACTCACTTTTCCATCAACCCTTGACGACGTCATTTCTCATCCTTGCGGGCATCGTGGGTGCCAGACAGCGCTCCATATTGCGTATCGCAATGGGTTCGACGGTATGGAAGACGCGGACCCTGCAACACGCGCATCCACGCGCGTGGGCGGGAGCGGCGGAGATGTACATTCTGGCGGGGAAGGAACGGATATGTTGTCCTCGTTGCGGTTAAAACTCTCCTGTGTGCGACCATGACCGAATGGCAGGCAAACGACTGCATCAGCATTCGCCAAGGGCTGCCGCTGCTGCCGGTTTCACTATGACAGATAACGACGGCGGTCATCGTTAGCATGCCGCGCCGTGGCGCCAGTATTTCATGAGAACAAATGTGGATGTGTACGTACAGCGCTGTTGGTGGCTCGGCGCCGCAGATGGGATAGGGTTACGCGGCGGCTCCGAGCGCGAGCAGCGTGCTCGCGTCGGCGCGTAGGACCGGATTAATATAGCCTCGAGCTCACCATTGGTCGTGCGCACACCGGTCATGGGCGGCTACCCAATGTCAATCAGATTCCAGAAGCGGGCGCATACTTGCTTGTTCGGACGATTCGAGGCTCGCACTAGCGCCTCGGACGAATGTCGCCCGGCGACGCACGGAGCAATCGATATGGTTTGAGTGTAGGCAGCGTGCAGATGAGCTCTCGACCCTTGCTGACAAGAGTGTTTCTTCTACCTCCGCCGGTGTGGTAGGCGTGCTAAACCAGAACGGGCTTGACCGAGTCAGAAGAGATAAGCCAGCAGCGTCCGTGGTCTTGCTTGCCGTACAATACTTCTCATCTGGAGTTAGATGCGCGGTTCAGGTTATAGGACGTCGTTTGGAATTAGCACCGCGATGGCCTGCCGACTCGTCGTGGCCCGGGTCGAGGCACGACGCTGGACTGGGCAGGGCAATCACCACGTGAAAGCAATTATGGGCTACCTTATTTGGAAGGACATAGATCAGCTCGGCTCGATTCGCTCAAGCTTACGCAGCCAGCTATCCCCGTCGACGGGGTGACTTTGCTCAGCTTTGCTCCCGAACCACCGAGGATCAAGCGTTTTCTGTCATTCAGACCTACGAGGTACACCCCGAAGACGCCGCCGTGCCTGTGGACGCAAACCGGAAGCATTTTGCGTTCGAGCCAAGAACGTCTTGTCTATGCCTGCCACGGATCAAGCATTTTAGTCTGCCTCTCTGTGGACTAGATTCCGGCGTTTTCCTCATACAGATACAGTACTTGAAGGGCTCGGGCAGTGAGTTCTCGGGTCCCCGTGGCACTCCGTTATGCAAATGTGACATCTTGTGACACCCAGTGCCAACAATTTAAGCTAATTATGGCAGGGCACCTGCCTAGTTTGGCACAGCCCTCTGACAGCACGGTCCGCGCAGTGTACTGTTAACCTTCTCCAGCTCTCTATGAAAGACGATTTGATTTATGGCATTGATTGCAATGTCTCTCATGCACTCCAGCTCAATCAAATAGCGGCATATGGTGTTGTCACCGCAAGCGAGGCACTTCAACCCTCATTTAATACTCTATCACCCACTCCCTGTGCTGCTCTACAACGTCAAATGCTTTCAATACCCCACTCTTCTCAGATATCCAGTGGGATCTCTGGATGGTTATGTGAATTATAATTTCCTCGATAAGTTACCGTCAACCCGATAGTCTAGCCTGAGAGCATATTACTTCCTTCAGACCTCGGCAGGTTCGGATATCCGTATCCGATTATCAGCAGGCGAGACGTCGACCCGGAAAGGACATCATCATATTCGCCAACTATAGACGACTCTAGACATCGCAATGTTACGCCAGTCACCAAAGACCCTATGTATCAGGCTTCGACAACTTGAGCCGCCGAACCACCTCCGGTGAGAACGGCTGATTGACGCGCAGCGCCTCAGTTAGATTGCGTACACTTCGCTCTCCGACCGGCCTGAGATCTGCAAGCCGCCGTACGCGGAAAAGCCTTGGGAAATCTCCACAGGCAGCGTCATCGGTGACAAGATGTACTACTCCGTCTTTCTGACCAACTGATCCTCTGGGGAGCGCGAGCTGTCTCTGGAAACGGTGAGTCCCGAACGCGTCGAGTCTTGACGGATGTACTGACGCTCAAGTCAAAATGCGGATGCGCCGGCTAATGCCCGTGCGGTTCTGTGGGCTGCGTCGTGGCATCCCACCCGTCTTCCGCGTGGAGACCGACAGTCTGGAGAGCGAAGACTGACACAGCCAAACCTGTATGAATCACCTACTATCAGTTCGCGCAAGGCACACCACAGCGGCGTTCGCACGAAATAACGCGCCTAGATGTCGGCAACATGCCTCGTCTGGGCGGTACAATACATGCAAGACGTGACGATCGCTTGGGCTTCAGACACCTCATATGTCAAACGGTGCGTGATTGGTGGACGCGGTCCAGAAGCCCTTGAATAAACCTGCCATGCGTGTACATCGCCCGCTCCAGGTGTACCTGCTCTGTTCTCTTGTGTGTGGTGTCGGAAGATGATACTACCGTTCCAGCTGTCGCTTGTCGTTCGCCTGTTCACCTGCTGTTCGCTGACAGTTGTGCTTCGAATCAGGGGTGACGGAGGCGCTCACTAAACAGATCCCTGGATCTGTCCAGTCCCGCGATTTTCTCAACTGCAGTCTCCGTCTAACGTCTGTCCTTATAAGATGTCTTATGGAGGTGCTGTGCGGTTCGACCACCTCTTGGTGCAGCTTGGCCACAAGCAAGCTCAGATTACCCGCACCTCCGGTCCCCGTCGTTCTCTCCAATCCATTCATTGCTGCCATGGATTATGATGCGTTCGACGCTCTGCTTCACCACATCTTCAGGCAGGTTCGTCGCGGTCTCATTATGTGATCCAGTCCGTGTCTCATATTACCATGGTGCAGACCCAAGCCGATGCTTGGTTCAAGCCCTCGGAGGAGAACATACACGCGGGTGTCTGCCTAAGGGTCGCTCCCGGACGCTTCCGTGTCTTCCCTTATGAGAATCCCCACCTAGAGCCATTCGAGGCGGCGGTGAGGGCTCTCAACCCAGTCGTGGCCGTCAAGGTTCGCAGCGCAGCCATCCATGCAGCGCTGACGACAGTGTACGTTCCCAGCATCATATCTGACATATTGCAGTGCTGACCGCCATATCCAGCAAAGAAGATGCTGAATGCATCTTCGTTGACGATGACACTCGTATCCAGATCCTGGATACGATCATGTTCCTTCCACGCGCTGACAAGGAACAGTGTGCGGCCTTTATCGTAAGTCGCCTGTGCTAGTGACCGCATTGATGCATGCTGGCTAACGCCGAGATCCAGCGCGACGAGAGCGTGCTCGTCGTATGGTCGTATTCGCTGGACAATATCATTCCCACGTGCAAGGACTTCGAGGAAAAGCTCATTCAGCTCGTGTGGAAGCACCGATCTGCGTTCACGTCGCTTGCGAGCTCCGCGGTAGCATCGACCACTGCCTCCGACGTCAACTTAAACGAGAAGGCTGGGCAGACTATCATCGACGAGAAAGAGGTCGCGGCGATTGCGAAGAAGGACACGCCGAAGAAGAAAAAGAAGCGCAATTGTGGTCTGGGCTACTGGGTGTCGAACAAGGAAGATGTGGAGAAGTCTGCGCAAGGCCCGTCAGAAAGACCTAACCGCCTGTTTTCGCCTGTCTACAATGGTCTCGGTGCTGCGATGGCGATGTGTGAGTACCTCGTCCAAGGCAGATCCACGCTACTGACCTATCGTTTTTATTAGATTTCATTGCAAATGGTATAAGCATCCTCATCGAGGAGACTGTTCTAGACGGTGTCTACACTCGCTTCGCACTTGTTGCGACAACCCCTTTCCTCTTCTGTGTCGCTTTGGTAAGAAGGGTAGAGCTATATCGATTAGTGCTCATTCGCTGACACCTCATCAGTTCTTCTGTCTTCAGATTATCACCAACGTCTCATATGTGTAAGTGTTCACCTACCTAACAGCCAATGCACTTGCTAATGATTCGTCATAGACTTGGCCCTGTGGCACAATACCACGAGAACTCGAAGTACTATTCAGCGGTCCCTCCAGCACCCAATAAAGAGGTGGACTCCAACCTACCGCACATTACCATCGAGTTGCCTGTCTACAAAGAGAGTCTGAAAGAGACCATGTGAGTCCTTTCCCAATCAATATCGAGGCCTGCCGCATGTGGGAATCTGCAACCCCACATAGTATCAGGCTTTGTTGGAGTCCTGCGACAGTGATCGACGACGATTGCTTGTCCGTTAAGCTCAGGCGCAACTTAAGCTTACCTTCGGCTTGCTCATTATGCTTACTCGGCATGTTGTGTTCACGATCTAACTTTCTGCCCGATGATTTGTCAGCGCTCCGTCAGTGTACTCGCTCAAGAAGGCAATGCAGACGTATGCCCGGCAAGGCGGCACCTCCGCTATCTTCGTCCACGACGATGGCATGCAGCTCATCTCGGAGGAGGACCGCGCGGCACGCATCGCGTTCTACGCTGACAACAATATCGGGTGGGTCGCACGTCCTCCGCATGACAACGCACCCGATGGCTACAAGCGTGCGGGCCGATTCAAGAAGGCGTCGAACATGAACTACGGGCTCGCGCTGTCGCTCAAGCTCGAGAAGCACCTCTTGGCGCTCGAGGCGGAGGAGGCCTCACGCGGCGGCCAGGATGCGATCTCGGAAGCCGGCGAATGTCTCGAGGACAAGGCGATGAACATGGCGGTTGAGGAGATCTTCGAGGAGAGCGGACGGCGATGGCGACCGTGGGCGTGCAATGGCAGGTCGCTGCGCGTCGGCGAGCTCATCCTGATTTGCGACTCGGACACACTCGTGCCTGAAGACTGCCTACGGGACGCGGCGCGCGAGCTATACGAATGCCCCGAGGTGGCGATCATCCAGCACGAATCAGACGTGATGCAAGTGGCGCACCACTACTTCGAGAACGGGATCGCGCACTTCACGCGGCGGATCAACAAGTGTATCTCGATGGGGTGTGCGAATGGAGAGGTTGCGCCATTCGTGGGGCATAACGCGTTTCTGCGGTGGTCTGCGCTGCAGGATGCGGCGTTTGTTGATCCTATGGACGGGGTGAAGAAGATCTGGTCAGAGACCAACGTATCTGAGGACTTCGACATGGCGCTTCGGCTGCAGCTCAAAGGCTACAACATCCGATGGGCGACGTATTCCGAGGGCGGCTTCAAGGAGGGCGTCTCACTAACATGTGATGACGAGTTGAATCGCTGGCAGAAGTACGCCTATGGTGAGTGGTTCGCCATCCATGGAAGAGAGTTGCTGCTCACCATTCGCACCACAGGTTGTAACGAACTGATCTTCAATCCACTCATCCACTGGTGGAAAATGGGCCCTATAACGAAGCAGCTCCGTGTCTTCGTCTGGTCTAATGCCCCGGTGCATTACAAATTGACGATGCTTTCCTGTACGTATCCTTAATCTGAGGTTTCGCTCGCATACTGATGAGTCCTTGTAGACATGTTCTCATACTGTTAGTCACTCTTGGCTCGGGATGCTCCTGCCTCTGACAGCGTTCTCTTGATAGATGGGATTGCTGCTTCATTCGTGCTCTCGCTGTCAAACTACCTGGTGTTGGGGTGGGCGCTCACTGTCGGTATCAGTTGCTGCTCCCTATGAATGTTTGCTTATGTTGCATTTCCCGCTCCAGGTCGATGGTTTCTATGAGCACAGTTTCGAGATCTGGCTCGCGTGCACGGTCGTCTTTCCGGGTGCGGGTAATTTCGGCTTCACGCTACTACAGTACCGCCTTGGTCAGCGGAACCTACTCAACGCGCTCGCTGAGAACCTGACATGGGTGCCCTTTTTGTGCGTCTTCTCAAAAGTCGTCGTTTACTTCCGCCTACTTACCTGTCTCTGTAGCTTCTTCTTCTTCGGCGGCCTGTCCATCCACCTTTCGCAGGCGTTGCTCGCGCATCTGTTCTCGTACAACATCACATGGGGCGCGACTAAGAAGGAGGTCGAGCGGTCGAACTTTTGGCTCGAGGTGCCGAAAATCCTAAAGCGTTTCTGGATGGCGCTCGTCATGTCCATCCTCGTATGCATCCTCATGATTATCATGACCCTGGACGTCATTCCGCAAGGCTGGCGGATCTACAGTTATGACTGGGCGGTCCTCTTCCCCCTAGCGTGAGTTGATGTGTGTCGCATGTTGACTTACCGAGCTGACAATGGATCCGGGATCTTATAGGATCGTCGCAGGCTCACACATCCTCTACCCGGTACGTGAAGTAGTTTGTTGCCTGGGACTTTGCTTACACTGTTCTTGACCACCAACAGATTGTGCTAAACCCCTGGTTCATGATCTTCTCGTATTGATCGTCCTCTCTTTTTGCGATTGTCAATCGATTGGACTTGCAGGGGGCTTCGCGCCGCATTGTCCTGTTTCTGTCCTTACTACGCCTTGCGGACATTTCGCATGATAAGTATCGGGCGCTGTACTATCGATCACCTCATAGACGTGACTCGGCCCTCTAGACTTGTGTTACTCGGGACAGTGCTCTCGCGTATCGACGCTGTGTATGTTGACCGTTGTACCATCCGTTCTCTCCCGTTATCACTGTATAGAACACTTCCAGGGGGTTTCTGGGCAGTATTTGGTATTATATAGGCTACAGCTTCTGCTCGAACGCAATTAATTGGCTTGCTTGCCTCCCGCTAGAAATTTGAAACCCGAATGTCTGTATTGGAATAGTACCTACCGTGCACTACCGCGCGCAAGGGTGGCGCCGTTCAGGTTTCTGCAATGTAAGGAAGTCTAGCATCCTGTCAGGTGCTCCGTTTTCGTTGGTAGTTTCGAGTTTCGAAGTCACTAACGAAGCGCAAGCTCAATTCTCTTCTTGC
This sequence comes from Postia placenta MAD-698-R-SB12, assembly GCF_002117355.1. Taxonomy (NCBI): domain Eukaryota; kingdom Fungi; phylum Basidiomycota; class Agaricomycetes; order Polyporales; family Adustoporiaceae; genus Rhodonia; species Rhodonia placenta. The sequence continues at coordinate 1,930,515 of NW_020169837.1, read as the reverse complement.
CATTGGATACGAAGATAAGAATGCTATTGACGACATCGTCCAATTGAAGTATCCTTATTACTTAGTACAGTACCCGGCCAAGTTCCCCTCCGAGCCTGAGTGTTGACAGCCTGGGAAACACGGTTTAGGTTAAAGCGGAGATCAACATAATGAGCAGAATGTAAGGTAGGGCTAAGTCACTTTCAACCAACATCACGTGCCAGCCGTTACAAAATCGTGACAAAAGCGCAAATTATGTTTGCAACTCTAAAGGATATTATTTGAGGCAGACAGTAAGGAATCGAAAAACAGGAAAATTTGCGGAGGACATCGTTTCTCAAAACCCTGTTTCTCAATCTGTGATCAAGTGCGAGGAGCAATTGAAGATAGATTTGCAGTGTACCGGAGGAAAGAAGCGCGCTCTATTCGGCAACGCCCTCGATAGACGGATGCAACTCTCGTGCAGCGCTCCCGAAGGATAAGTCCTTGGTCACAAGAAGTCACAAGCACGTGATGTTGGTCGAAAGTGACTTAGCCCTACCTTATTGAAAAATGGTTACTACCATTATTGTGCTGAGTCTCAACTATAGCGCTGGTCGTTATCATTGCCACATCGGACTTTCAATACAGCCTGGGGGTCAGTCGCCTCGTAGCCCCTCCCAACTGTTTCGCATAACTCTTGTGAGCTATAAGCCAACAGGGCCCTCACGACTTGGCTACGATTTTCACGGCCTGTAAAACAGTGTATCTGCTAGATTCCATCAACTAGAATACACGAGTAAGTGCAATTTGCCGTCAGTTTGCTGGGGGTAGCAGGATTGACGGCTGTCGCAGAAACCCAATGGCACCGTACTCAAAGCCTGAGGCGGTCCTCAAGCAGGCCGAGGGCCTCGTATCAGTTGGACAGACGCATGCGGCCCTCCAGTCGCTCACTGAGATGTTTTCCTCAAAACGATTCCGGTCGACGCCGCTTGTGTCGCTCGAGCCCATCATGCTGCGCTTTATCGAACTTTGCGTCGACATGCGCAAGGGGCGCACAGCGAAGGAGGGACTTATGCAGTATAAGAACATCGCTCAAAACTCCAGCGTTGGATCGATCGAAGTCGTGATCAGCCGATTTATCCAGCTCGCGGACGCAAAAGTGCAGGAGGCGCAAGAGAAGGCCGACAAGGCGGTTGCATTAGATGTGGACGATCTAGAGGCGAGCGAGACGCCAGAGAGCATTCTGCTTGGTGCGGTGAGCGGCGATCAAAACAAAGACAGGACCGACAGAGCCCTCGTCACCCCCTGGCTGAAGTTCCTATGGGAGAGCTACCGCACGGCGCTCGAGACGCTCAAAAATAATGCTCGACTGGAAGTGATCTATCAGGTATATATTCAAGTCGAGAAACGTCAGCCTGTAGCTGAACACATTGTTTTGTAGCAAATCGCTCAGCAAGCCTTCCGTTTCTGCTTGAAGCACCAGCGTAAGGTGGAATTCCGCAGGCTTTGTGAGACACTCCGCCTGCACCTCGGCAATGTCGCAAAGTATTCGCACCAGCCGCATTCCATCAATTTGTCGGATCCCGACACGCTACAGCACCATCTCGACACACGCTTTGCACAGCTCAACACTTCCGTTGAGCTCGAGCTTTGGCAGGAGGCATTCCGCTCCGTCGAGGACGTGCACAACCTCCTTACGATGGCGAAGAAGGCGCCACGCCCCGCCATGATGGCAAATTACTATGAGAAGCTCACGAAGATTTTCCTCATGAGCGGAAATGCGCTGTACCATGCCGCGGCGTGGGGGCGGTACTACGCTATCGTGACTGCGATTGGCGGTAAGTCGGAAGAAGAGCTCAGCCGCTTGGCCGGGCAGGTACTCGTCAGTGCTCTTGCTGTTCCTGTTGGGCTGCAGGGCGAGGAGAGTGCCGTCGACGAGCACAAGGGCAAGAGCTCGCGCCTGTCCGCTCTTCTCGGTCTCACGAAGACGCCCACGCGTGCGGGCCTCCTCAAGGATGCTGTCAGTCTTTCACACACTCCGATGGTGTCACTTGGCTAATTTTCTCAACAGCTGGCACGGAATGTGCTCAAGCTTTCTCCAGAGAGCACCAAGTCTCTGTACAACATTCTTGAGGTCACCTTCGACCCGCTCACGCTTTGCTCCTCCGTCGCTCCCCTCCTGACGAATCTTGCTGCTGATGCTGCCTACGCATCGTACATTCCGCTTCTCCAGCGCGCTCTGCTCTCGAGGCTGCTTTCCCAGCTGGCGCAGGTTTATTCGACCATCAAGCTCTCCAACCTATTTGAGCTGGTCGCACCGATTCAGAACCTTGACATTGAGGGCGCCGCTTCTTACGACGCGGAGCAGGTCGAGGCGTACATCATGGGTTGTGCGCGCCGCGGAGAGCTCGCTGTCCGTGTCGACCACGCGGTAGGGAGTATGACATTTGTAGATAACCCCTTCACGGCGGTCGAAGACCCGAGCTCATCCACGTCAATTGCGAGTGCTGGCGCCGTGCAGCCGTCGACGTCTGACTTCGTCCGCACCCGTCTCAGTAGGCTCGGAGAATGCCTCCATAACTCCCTCGTCGCGCTCACCCCTCCTGCTCCGCCCAGTGAGGAAGAGCAGCAGGCGAAGTTCGTTGCGCTCGTGTCTGCTGCACAGGCGGAGCGCAAGGCGCTCCAGCTGCGTCGGGCGTTGGTCGCTCGTAGGCGGGAGCTCTTGTCCGAGCTCTCTGTAAGGAAGGAGAAGGAGGAAGCTAGCCGTAGGGCTGAGCTTACACGCCGCGAGAAGGAGGAGGAGGCCCGGCGTGTGACGGAGGAGGCGCGCAAGAAGGAGCAGGATAGGGCCAGGCGGGAGATCGAGATCATCCGTAATGAGGAGGCAAGGAAGCTCGCGCAGAGCTTGAAAGAGAAAGGAACTCTCAAGGTTGACCTTAACGTGAGTGATGCAGCGTATATCTGACGTCTCGCCTGTTGACGTATCTTGCAGGACATGGAGACCCTCAGCACCGACAACCTCATGCGTATGCAAGTTCAGCAGCTCGAGAAGGAGAAGAGAGATCTCAACGAACGCATGCGTGTCATTGCGAAGCGTCTTGATCACGCTGAGCGGGCGTATCGCAAAGACGAGCGTCCTCTTCTTGCCAAGGATTATGACATCCAGCAGGAGAACGACAAGATAGCCTTTGAGGCTGCTCAGAAGTCCCGCCTAGAGTCCCACAGACTGGCCCACCAGCATGATATGGAGACAAAGAAACGTCTCTCGCGCACGATGTCTGACTACGCTCTCAAGAGGGAGGAGATAGTGGGCAAGCGGAGCGAGGAGTTCGCCAAGCGCCAGGCCCAAGCGCAGAAGAAGATCGATGAAGAGAAAGCGAAGAGAAAGGCTAGCATTCTCAAAGCCCGCGAGGAAGAAAGACTGCGCATCGAAGAGGAGGAACGGATTATCAGGGAGAAAGAGGAGGAGGAACGCAGAGCGGAGGCTGGTAAGTTTGACCCTCGCGTGGCATAACGAGTGCGTGCTGATCTTTACCATTTTACCAGAACGCATTGCGGAGGAGGAGCGCTTGGCTGCGGAAGAAGCCGAGCAAATTGCGCAGGAGAAGGCAAAGAAACAGACGGAAGAGGATGCGCGGGCGGAAGTGCGTCGCAAGCGCGAGGAGGAACGTTTGGCAGCAGCAGAGCAAGCTCGTCTGCAGCAACAGCGAGAAGAAGAGGCTAGCGCCAGGGCTGCTGCTCGTGCTGCCGAGAAGAACCGCGCGCCCACAGCACCCCCTGTGCGGGCATCCGTCAGCGGTGATAGTGTTTGGCGAAGGTCAACTCCTGCAGCAAGCACCCCTGCTGCACCTTCTCCACGTCAGGCTGCGGCAACTCTTCCGAGATCAGAGTCTCCCGTCCCCAAGTTCCGACCCGGTGCCGTGCAAAGTAGTTGGCGCGAGCGGGAGACTGCCAAGAAGGCTGCAGAAGCTGGTCAAACCGTTCGCCCTTCGTCACCTGTGCCGCGTGCTCTCCCCAAGGAAGAAGCGTCCAAGAACGACGATGGATTCCAGCCAGTCGAAAAGAAGGTATGGCGACCCTCGAGAGGACGTGGCAAGGCTATTTAGAGTTATAACTTGCCGTATTATGTCCCTTGGCTGATTGAAACATTATGCATTCCCTTTGAACTGAAAGTATGATAAGTTATGGCTAAGTGCTACTATACAATGCTATGATACCGCGACATAAGATCAATAGTCCGGAATGCAGTAGTGTGCAAATACTTCAGTCCTCTTCTTGTTCCGCCTCTAGCATCATATCTAGCATTGGTGGTTCTGAGTTGCTCGTTCTCACGCCAGCATTAAATAATGCTTACCGTTCCACACAGAACCCTGTACAGCTGCTAGTATGTTGTTAGGATCGTCCAAGTCAGAACGCGAGAGCCTCGAAATGCCATCAGTACTGCACATTGTGGACGTCAGCGGTTCGATCAGGAGAGATATGCCTATCAATGCTCACGACAAATTCCGGCTAGGATCCAGAGACATCATACTGATATCGCTGACACGCCTGCTCCTATGCAGAGACGGGGAGGGCGAATCTGGAGCGAGAGAAAGCTCTGACGATGAGGCCCCACCCAACGTTGACAAAGGAGACTCTGGCTCGGCGAAACGGCGAATTGTCGTGTCTTGTCCCGGTGACGTGATATCCCGAGTAGCGACAGGAGGGGTGGTCATCAAGCCGTCAACAATAATGGCAGGGATATCTACGATTTGTCAGACGATGATTGGCCTGCAATAAGAAAGAGTATCTGACCTTGCTGTTGCATTTGTTGCTGCCGAATTTGCTCTCTATGAGCAAGGTATCTTCGACGGTACAGGATCATGAGCAGAAGTGACTGGACTCTATCGAAGTCGACAAGATCGGTCACAATTTTGTTGGTCTCCGCACGTATGACTAGATCCTTGAGCCTGGTCGCATATCAGTCAGCATGAAGACCAAACCTACCGCGTAAAGGACTTACACCAATGCGTCGCGATCCACGATGAGCTTGTGATGAGCCAGTAATAGTAACATGTTGGTGAACGATATGCCTTTTCCAGGCTCGTGTGATATACGAGCCTCGTGAAACAGTCGATTATACAAGTTTTTCCTGCGCTTAGTGGCCGCTCGATCGATACCGCTCAGCGTCGCGTTCAACTTGTCGATGTCCACGCCATCGACGGTGCTCGTCCACATGTTCGTCGATCTCTGGTTTTCTGCACACCGAACCAGTATCTTCGGGATCTTGTACTCTGAGGAATATATCGCGACCTCAAATATACCGCCCAATTTCTGATGGGTGATGAGATATGTATACATAAGATGCATAATCATACTCACGCCGAAGAACTTAACGAAGGAGCTGCGTTCCAAGTAACCGGTTTTGGCATTCGCGCATTCGGCCCACACCTTCTTGAAGGCTCGCATCTCCTCGCGCGTGATCGACTTGGAACCTCCAGACATCTGGAAGACATAGTAGAAGCTTTCGACAACGACACCTGAGTCAAGGTTTAGATGGTGACAGAGTAGTTTAGTGGTCCGCACGTACCAACGAACAGATTCGCAAAAATGTACTGCGATGAAGCTTAGCGGCGAATAGTCTGTGAGTACGTTTGATACTCACCATGCTCAAGAGATTCCAAGCGATGAAAAGAGTGAATGCCCAGCCTTCGCTCCCGCAGTCAGAGTCTCCGTTTGCAAGGATCGTGCATCGAGGGTACTCTAGGGCACTTCAAGCCATATATCAATAAATGGGCATTCTAGGACGGCTACACGACTCACAAATCATGCATATACTGGTTCCAACCTTCTCTGGCGCTGGACATGAGCTCTAAGTCGGGGTGTCCTGTATACAGCACTTACCCAGTGGTCATAAACGCCAACATCACCAATGCCTTCGCCATGGTGGTATAGTTCTCGTTGCGGGTTTCGGCCGAGTTCCATCTTGTCAGGCTGAAGACTTCCATATACATGATGGCGAAGAACAGAAATAGGATCAGCCACAAGCCCAGCAAGCTGACGATAACAGGTAGACTCGCTCTATTCATCATTAGTCCTCGGCATCGTGTGCAGAAAGCGCCACGTACACAGCTGTTTTGAAGAATTTGTTGAGACTATTTGTCCGTTGGACTAATTTGAATGCGATAGAGGTTATGAACAATTTTTGAAGTGTTTCCTCCACGAAGCCTGTCGAGCGGAACTGCACTATGAATGTCGTGAAGAGGCTACCACCAGCGACAATGACGTCGAAGAGGTTCCACCCATTGGCATTGAAGCTTTGCCACCCGAGACCAAACAGGCGCATTATAGTATCGATTGAGTAAATCATAGTGACGATGAGGAACAGATCGTCTAGATCACGCGTAAATTAGTGTAAACATTTCATGTTATCAAAGCGACACACCCCGGACATGGTCAGCAACTGATGTAGTGCCCAATGTCTGCGTCCTGGAATATCTCATTAACGGCGAAATCCAGAGGAGAGATGTCTAACCTTACATCAACGCGATAACGTGTAGCGTGAAGATTATGGTCATCATGCGATGCCACCAACCGTGCTTATGGACGGCACGATCATAACACCACGCTCGTATAGGCCAATCGGGCCTTGGCGGCCGTTTCGAGGGTCGTTGGCGCTTGATCAGCTTTTGGAGGTCGATCCACTCACGCTGTGGTTGCGTCAGGAGAGCTGAACCGGTCTTCGAGGTGAAGTTGCCAATGATAATACTGGGTAACATGTCGTCATTTAATCCATGTACCGTGCACCATGCAATGGACCCACCTGACAAACAGAGTCAGGATGATGACAGCACCCATGAGATTATAAATCAGGAAGAAGATTGAGTTGAATTGGGAGGCATTCATCTGTGGCTGTTGACCCGGCCCAAGAAGACTAACTGCTACTGTCGTAACATCAATCCATCCTTCCAGAGAGACGATCTCGAAGAGAATCAATAAAGACGTCCGGAAGCTGTCGAATGAGAATGTCGTGGATGGATGTGGATCGGCCCATACTCTGGGTACTAAGAAACCAAAAGAGTTGCCGTAGATTGTATTGCTGTATTCGTCGACACACTGGCCGACGTCATTCACGCTGGTGTCGTTGCATTCCTTCATGAGCCCATTGAAGATGTTGAGGCCCCAGACGGCGTATGGTATCATGTACAATATGGCCAAGAGACAGGCATCAAGGATACGAGTGACTCCAGAGATGATGAGCGACTCGAACGTAGAACGCATGATGTCGATGAGAGTGATGAGCCGGAGAGCGCGTAATGCCTTTAGCGATCTCGTCAGGCGGCTGATGCCCCCAATAAAGATAAGGCCGGTCGTCAAGTTAACGACTACACCAGCCATGATCAGGAAGTCGAGAATGTTCCAGATACTCCGGATGTACGCGTTGGGAGTGAACACCAGGCCGTCAGCAATGATCTTGATAATGAACTCCAAGAACAAGACCAGACCGAATATCGCCTCCGCGTTGTCAAACCAGGTGCCTCGGATAAGGCCATGCTCGAGGTAGTAATTCCGACGGTAAATGGGAGTCGCAATGCTCTCAACGACTATGCCTCCCACAACTGCAAGTAGGAGAACGAGCTGAAAGAGTGTATGGGCGATGGGCGAATGACGGGAGCCGAAGATCCGCTCTCCCCCCGCAGGAGCAACGACTTTCTGGCAGAGACGTCGTAGTAGGTTCTTCTGAGAGAATATCCAGAAAGTCTTGTCATAGGTTGGGTGATCACGAATGAAGTCTGCCTGCTGAGCGCGACGTTCGTAGAGAACATCTGACACGTCTTCCGCGGCTGCGGTATCGGAATTCAAGGCCGCTATGACCTCTCTGCATAGCTTTCAGTACGAACTGGTAACTTCACACTGCGAGATGCTTACAGGTAACGTTCAGTTTCCTCATCAATGGGATCTTGAGGTATCGACGAATCGCGCTTCCTGATCGGTGCCATTGGCATCTGATCGACGTCAGATGCGCCAGAAAACAACTGCTGCAGTCTCCGAATGTACGACCTCGCAGAACCTAGACGAGGCGGGTTTGCTTTCCCTGAAGTATCCTATAATGACCAAGAATTAAGATTCGTCAAAATAAGCAAAGTCTAAGACTTACACTATTCAACGCACCGCCTTTAGGGAGACCGAAATCCTCAACAAGCGTCTTCTGCATAGGTAACACAAGACTCGATGGAAGCTGCTCGACCGCGATAGCCTTTGGCTGAGCCTTCAACCACATATACGGGTTCAGTCTCCGAAGCCAGGGTATTTGTGTCTCGTGTGGTTGATGTGACGCCCAATAATGTGAAGCCTGTTGACTCCTCTTTGACTCCTCGGCGATCTCGAAGTTCTCGTTTATAACAGCAATGAACATCTGCAAGACGATGACTGCAGTATCATCAGGATCTGACGTTGATGCATGACAACCATACTCACAATTGGCCAGCGAAAACCATCCAGTAAGATACAAGATTACAACAGGTGCTTGCCGGAGAGGTATCTCTGGCGGGCCCACGCCGTAGAGCACGTTGGTCCAGTTCTCCGACGAGAACAATTGATACGCAGCCAGGAAGGAATTGTAGATTTGGCCGTAGTCGATGAATTGGCCCCGTGCTATGTCTCCCCTCAGTAGTTGAACGCCAACTAGCGCCGCTACGAAGTTCAGTATGATCAGGAACAGCGACATGTTCGCCAGGCCATACATGTTACCGAACACTGCGAGCTGTAGAGCCATGTCAATAAATACGTAGTGATGACACGACTATTGTATCACTCACCAACAATGGCTTCATCCTCGGTATCTCTAGTATCACTCGATAGAACCTCGTCAGCTGGAACGCCGTCAGCCAGGGATAGACGTCCGAGTTATGAATGTCCGGTATCTGTATGACGGTTGACCCGATTGCTAGTACCAAGTCGAGCAGGTTCTGTCCTCGGACGAAGAACGCTCGCCAGTCCGGCAGCTCGGCAACTATGCGGACGACGATTTCGATGTCGAATGCAACAGTCAAGACAAGTTCGCCAAGGTCCAGGATCGTCGCATGCGCATCCCCCATCTCGACCGTACGCGTAGCTTGCAAGACGAGCGAAGTAAGTGCCAGCGCAACCCAACACCAGCGGATACTCTCGTATACTTGCTTGATACGAGTGCGCCTGGCAGCGCGTCGGCCGTCCACCAGGGTCCATCCTTCGTCATTGTCGTCGATAACGGGAGCGATGCTACCGATTCCGATCAAATGATCAACACTACTTGCAGCGGCATGCTTCAAAACAAGTAGCACCTACGATGCAGCTCCAAAAGCACTCTTCTTTGTACCCAAGCGGATGGCGGAGAATGTGTTGGTAATGACAGCAACGAAGAGGTTGATGAGCCAGAAATTGAGGACGACTATACATGTGATGAAAAACAGGCAAGAAACGAAGAATTCTGCATCCATCATGTTGTACATGATAGGTGACCACTGCACGATAGGATTATCAGGGTGAATATCGAAACTCAAGAGAGTTGGACGTACGCCGTTAGACGATGCTACAATGAAAACCTGTAATGCCGAATAGTATATCGTATCGAAGCTTTCTATATTACTCTCGGGGTTCATTGAATCCTCCTGAATCAGACTTAATGATCAAGAATATATACTGATTGATCACTAGAAATGCTCACCATACAGATTTGTCCCGCAGAGCAAATATATCCCTTGGAAGGTCCATACGTCCCGTCTTGTTTCAGATAGCCCATCACTTGTAGCGTTGTAGAGTTGATGTACCCTCCACAATTTTGACCGGTGTCTGTGAGGCTCTCGCCCAAGGTCGGTAAGACATTGCATGAGCGTAAATATGAGCCTTTGAAAGCCTGGATGCCGATGATGCTAGGAGGGTTTAGCAGGTCAGCTATATAGTGCCATTTGAGGGAACACTCACGAGAAGAGAATCATAGCATAGAAGACGAAATATGCGACGCTCGCTAGCAGGGGCCGTGCCGTTTTCAACGATCGCATGATTGTCTGTCCAATGATAAGTATTTGCATAATACGCAGAACATTATCGAACACTTACTGTCGTACCAGACGTGATGGCAAGTAGTCTAGCAGTTCTTAAAACACTCAGAGCTCGAAAGATACCGATGTGGTACGTTCCACGCTCTGCACCCGCAGTCGCGAGGACAAATGAGACCCAGAAGCCCACGATGGCGACAAAGTCGATCCTGCTCCAGCTGTGTCGTAAGTATGGGACATTTCGTTGTGTCTGCACGCGTGCATGTGCGATGCTCAAGCGGAAGGGGAGCGCGAGTACATCCGGATTGTCAGAGCGCAGGGCGGTCGAGAATATGGTTGGCTCAGATGGGTTGCGTATGTGCGAGTGCATGTCTTGGAGTTTCGAAAACGCCTTGTCCATCATCGGTGTCCGGCTCTGCACAGTGTCGGAGCGTGCATGGGATGGACTCCTTTGTGTGTGCGACGAGGACGAAACTGGAGGCGGCTCACGAGGAAGAGACATCGTACTGTGTCGTAAAGTGAACGGGCGAGCCAGATTCGTGAGCAGGTATTGAAGACGCTGCGGTACATTATGTCGTTGCTGAGACGACGCGTATGGTGAATGAGCGTGGCCAAGTGAGGGATGCGGAGCTAGTGATGTTGGTTGTTCTAGATGTGCATTGGGTATCGATGAATCTACGTGTGCTGAGAAAGAGAATGAAGAAAGCAGCGACGAGGTAGGGATCTCGGGGTCGAACAGGAATCCAGAAACAGCTATGCGTGCGAACGCTTCTAGGCTGTGCAAGAAACATGACTTTCGGCCATGAGTTCCTGATGTATGAAATACTCACGTAAAGAAGCAAAACAATGAAAACAAAGTGTAGTCCTCCCATGCGTGGAAGTAACCTTTGGTTTGAGGTGGGTTCTGGCTGCCATCCGCTGCAAGCGCAAGTGACCGGTGGGCTTGTATCGTCAGCACGACCGCGTTGAAGATGATAAGTAGCAAAATGATTGGTTCCGTCCATCTGAAACGACATGTATAAACATAATGCAATCAAGGCCGATGAAGGACAAGAAAACTTACGGCCAAACGAGTAGACGATACATTGCCATCCGGATCCGGCTCGTCGGCCCCAAGCAGCCCAGAGTCCGACCCCGAATGGGAAGGCTTTTTGACAAATCAGGGAGTGCCGCATCCTCCTCATCGACATCGTCCTCCCCTGCCTCCGCCTTGCCAGTAAGGGTATCTTCTGAATCGTCACTCACTTCTGCCAACCGCACGTGCTCCTCCAGCCCAAAGCCAGCAAAGTTCACGACACGTATCGAGGCGCGCCTGAGGCTGCGCGACATCGCCTTCAGCGTGTAACCCGACTTCTTGAAAGGTGACGGAGACGTGCTGTACCGGACCTTCCGTCGTCTCGCACTAGATCCTGCGCCAGACAGTTCAGGGTCTGACCCCCCAGAGGAACTCCACCCGCTGGCCATGCCTGCCCGCGACATGTTGCTGGTTAGCCTCGCTTCGTCGTCTTCCCTTTGTCCATCAACCGAGCCGCGAAACTCCGAGATCAGTGAAACGGAGGACGGGCCCACCTGAGCGGTAGGGAAAGCGCCTGTTGTGTCCTGGTACCGCGAACGCGGCGGTCTGTACGGCAAATCATTCACGTAGTCTTCTTCAGTTGGCGAGGCGAACGGGTCGTCGTCCAACATCCAGTTTGTTTTCGGTGCCCGAGGTGCCTCTACAGGCACGTCAAAGCGTAATGGGTCCTCCCCAACGTCTACAAACCCACGACTCGTCCGTCGGCGTGTGTAGCTTCCGCGACTTTCAGACGGGACGAGCGAAGGAGAACTAGGACGAGAACTGCCGAAGCCTGCGGGTGTTCCAGTCAAGTCTATAGCAGAACTAGAGGATTCTCGAGTAGAGGAGTCCATAATGAACAGCTTGCGCCGTTGGGCAGCATGTGCTGCGGTGGTTTCTGGGAAAGGAGTGTAGAAACGGTCGACTTACTGAATTGTTACATGCGTTTACCCGGTTCCATTACACTGCATGAATGATGATTGATTACATAATCCAATCAAACCATTATTTGTTACTTGCCATTACTTTTGGAGTCTTTACTGTAGCTTCTTGCTTTACTTATGGCTTCTCGACCGCCGCTCGCTCGCTGTCTGCGACCGCCAACGGCAAGCTTGCGACTACGAAGTACGCGGTTATTAACAGCAGGCTCAGGCCCCGCAGCTCGGCCTGAGCAACCAGAAAACACACCTCGGCGGCCAACATCATGGCTCACAAGAAAACTAGAAGAGTCTCCTGCGGCGAAAAGCGCGTTCTTGAAGATGGCGAATGTCATGGGGTACGGGAGTCCCAAACAAGTTGCTGGCAGAAGGGCTTTTGCAATGTATGAGCAACTGTGCGTTGTTAGACCTGACGAGGACATGGCGTTTTGGCAGGAAGGTACGTCTGTCTGTTCGCATGCTTGTTTCATCTCACTGTCAGCACGTCCGGAAGTAAGTGGATGCAACACGCTGACACGTCGTGAACAGAATGCCACCTTCCACCCACATTTCAATCATGGTTCACCATTGTGAACCTGCACATCTGGCTGCTGACTGTACGGCTGCGCGCATTACCACCACCCCACGGGATGAACCATCTGCAAGCTCTTATAGATCACTTCTTCCTCGACGTCGAAGACAGAATTCGCGCTGTCCTCCAACCTGCGACACCTGACACCATCACACCCAACTCCCCACTTGGGCCGTATACCACCCCGTCCCAGTTCTATACTATTGCAAATCCACTGCCTGGCAAAAAGCGACCAAAAGGCCGTGCTCCCGAGCGGCTAGTCTCGCAACAGATGAAGATATTTAGGGAGCAGTGGGCGGGCATGGGCATGTCATTTGACGCGTCGCTTATCCGGGGCGATGCAGACATGGCTGCTGTCGTCTGGCGCAATATCCTTGGCGGCCGTGGGGCACGCGGGATTGTCTACCCTTCTAACGCCAACATGTCGGACGAACAAAACCCCTACTTCCGCCGCTCTGTGAACCTTGTGGGCGGCGAAGTGGTCAAGGTGAAGGACATCGAAAAGCGCGGACTTGAGGTGGAAGAGGCACGGGATGACGGGTCGGGTGTGCACGACTATGCGCCGAACGAGGCGGACAAGTACGTCGCGTATCCGGAGCTCATGGCCACGCTGGTCGCGTACGTACGCCGCGAGCTGGTGAGGTTGCAAAACATACCCGACGAAAAGGTCATGGGGGCGCTGGTTGCTGGGAAGGAAGGAGAGGGTGTGAAGGATTTGAAGTTCGGGCGCGTGCAGGCAGGACTTTTCCTTGATCGCTGAGGCCAAAAAGGTGAAATATTGTATGGTAATGCTAATGCCTCTAGAACACCTCGGTCTTGTCCCTGCTTTCGATGAAACTTCACGTCGTGTCTCTCAACTCCAGACGACCATAACCACAGCCTTGTAGCTGCAGTATTCGTCTCGTGCGCGTTACGCGGAGGAATCGCAGTGGTGGTCATCAATAGCAGAAGCTCTCTACAACCTATCACCGTCTCACCTCTCATCTTTGATGCCTGACTGTAGTTTGGCCATGGCACTGGCCGATTCAGTGACGTTTCAATATGAATTTTCGCGCCGAAGGGAGGTATGCAGGCCTGGTGCTTGCCAAATTCACGGGCGCTCGTCTTGAGATCACTGACAGAAGACACACCACACTAACAGAACACACCACACTGACAGAGCACACCACATTGACAGAACACACCACACTGAGAGGTAAGCTGGACTTGTTTTTGTACCGGTAACCCATGTATACGCCAGTTTTCCTGCAGAGATCCTGTGCAGGGGAGATGAAGACTTATCGAATCAAACCGAGTTTGAAGTTCTTGCTATCCACGGGTCGTTTCTTGATACCGACAGTTACTCTGAGGGCATGATGCCGACACCCTCCAGCATAGCCCCGTCCAGATGAGCCTAGCGCGTTTGCGGTGCGTAGAACTCGTCTTATACCTGACATCCGAGTCCAATGCCACGCCACCGCCACGCAAAAGACCGGGTACGGGATGTGAGACTGGGGTGTGAGACCGGAACCTGTGCGCTGCCATATATACTCTTGGCATGCGATGTGAAACTAATGGACATATCCTGCAGAAGTCAATGGGCGACGATAACATGGGTTGTTGTCGTGACGTATCATACCACGCGTTCAGTATATAGAATTGCCGCTGAGGAGCAAACGTCACTGATCTGCGGAAAGCGTTTTGTACTATGATGACCCGCCAGAACCATGGCTGTCAATGTCTGTCTGGGCGGTTACGCCACGGTACATCAGGTTACGGTGTATCTCGAACCCCTTGCGGAGATAGCTGCGTCGAACGAAGATGGGCGATTTTGACGATTACCGAAACCGGCCTTCGGATACATTCTAGACGACTACAAACGCCAGAAGCTCCGCGGGTCCCGCACCAAGCGACACTAGTGCGAGACTGGGCATTCTCATCGTTTAGACGTCTCCGTTTATCTAGCACGACTGCGATCAACCCGCTATCGTATAAATTCTGTCCGCTGCGGGGGAGAGCGCAACCTGTTCATCCATGTGATGTCCGTGGATTCAAGCGCCGAAACACAAGCAATTGCATTCTTCCAGGCGACGTAAGTGCACGTCACAATTCATTCTTGAGTTATTCTGGACGTTAAGTATACTGACATGTGCGCGCCAGATTTCTGAACAACTACTGCCAGCTTTCAATTACTAGTGAGATAGGAATGTTCTACACGAGCCTTAGGTTGCTGACCGAGGTCCACGACAGCACTGATTATCTATGAACACCTAATCACTGCGGCGGGAGAAGTCCGACTACTGCGCGAGCGCAAATTCTCAAGCTCTGGCCTCATATTCCTTTTCAATCGTTATACCCTGCTTGCTTTTGGCATAATCAATGCCGTCTATGTCTATCCCTGGGACACCCCTATCGTGAGTTCTCGCTCATGTCTATATATCCGACTCTCACCATCTTGCAGAGGTAGACCGTGGCGATTTGTCTCTCAATATATACAACGACTTATCTTCGTGCCTTGTGTAGCTGCGAGGCGATGAGTATGCTGTATGATATTCTCCAGATCATCCTGTATGCGGTTGCTGCAGGTGCGTAGTATGTTTACTGACCAGCTACGACGCATTGCGCGTACTGAACTGTGCACTAGCCTTTTCCGCGCTACGAGTATATGCCATTAATGACCGTGACTGGTTATCAGCAACGTTGACCTTGATACTTGGCCTGCCACCCGTGGCGGTGAACAATGTGAGCCTCTGCCACAACCAATCTGGAACACTATTCACTGATATAGTTGCCAGTTTTATACCGCCATTGCTTCATACGACACCGTTAGTTGGATTGTCGGCAACCCGGAGTGCAATGGAGGCAACGACTTGTCACAAAGCACCGAAAACAAGTACGTCAACATTCTAGATTTCTAAGCAGACTGATTGACGCTCTCGTAGATGTAATGTCGGCTTCTTACTAATGGATGATCAATCGAGAGGCTGATCAAATGTTCAGTGACGATAGCAACGCGCACCTGCGCGACGGCATCCGAGCTCATCGTGCTCATCGTAATTTGGTCGAAGACTTACAAGTTGTTTAGACAGTCGAGGAGAAATCGCTGGAGGTTGTCGTTGGTAACGTTGATACTCAGAGATGGTGCGTCATTATGGGTTTCAATAGACGCACATTCATGACGAACGTTTCCGCGCAGGGACCATCTATTTCGCGTAAGCAACATTTCCCCATATGTCCACGAGCTCAGTATTTATACATGCACCCTACCAGTTGTCTCTTGGCGCTCAACATAATACAAATGGCTCTTGAGCTAAGCGAAGGCGTAGGTTGCAAGTTCGTGCGTTCGGCAGTCGTCTCACATGTTGAATATAGCCGTATTTTGGTGTTGCCAGCGAGTTCATTGCAATGTAAGCGCATGCACAGCAGTCGCGCATAACAGCGCCTAATCCTGTTTCGCCAGGTTGCCCTCGATACTTATATCTCGCTTTCTACTGCATCTTCGTGACGTGCAGCACTCCATGCATACCCCTACCTCGCTGTCCAGACCGTCTTTCGTTCATTCAAGCCAGGATACGCCCTCGTTACACTTCGTGGACAGTATGGGAGCATCGCTGACTGACGATTCCCTATACATGTCTACGACAGAAGACCTGCCCCTGCAGCCTGTTGGGCAGTCCACCGCTGGCGAACTCGAGATGGGTGCTCTCATACCTGATGACAGACAACACGCCTCACATGCTGGTGGAGGGGATTAATTGTTAATCGATTGTCCGATACCAAATGTACTGACTCGTTACACATCATGGGGAGGCCCTCATAATCCTGCAGTGCTCGCACAAAATCCAATAATGCAATTGCATGGTACTCACATCCGGCAGGCATATGGTATCAACGGTCCTACGCTCCCGCTTTAATCGACAAATTAAATAACCGTCCAAGCGCCATCAACAACTTGCTGCTATCACTAGGTCAATACCTTCACCACTTGATCACCACCTACAGGCTGCTAAGTCCTTGATCCACCTTATGGCGAGCCGGATGACGTGGATGCCCAGACACGCACACAGGCGGTGAGTATTGGTAATACATCCCAGAATGAAAGATTGTGTGTTTTGATGACCGCCCGACGCCATTAGGATGCGCGCTAGAGACATCCGCTCTGCAATAGAGCCAAGGGGCAGCTGGTGCCGTAGGCGCTAGCTGTGGTAATTGTGATAAAGTTCGATGCACCAGTGTAGCCATACAGCGAGCAGTTGCAGATTGCATAGGAGAGTTCTGGTGTGGGTTCTGAAGATAAACCCTTCGTACGCATATCCCCTTCAAGTTGAAGCGCCTCTGACAAGACTGCAGGCGGTTGTCATGGCGGTTGACAGTTATGGCAGTTGACAGATGCAGAAGATCGCACTTAGCGAAACATCCCGAGTCAAAACAAGAAGCAGAGGCGCGAGCATGTTCGCCATCAGGATGCGACGACGATCTATACCAAACTAGAGGTGGATTGGCAATTGATGCCTCCAAGGTGGGATAAACTTTATCAGGAGATCAGACTGTCGGCGGCGAGGATAGGTTAGAGATGCGTTGGCAATTGAACATTGAACCTTCGAGGATGGGGCGAACATTTTCAGGAGTCAGGATAGAGTCTGACAGGTGGCTAGCGCGCGGTTGTTGACGGGCCCGTACTCGAGAAAAAGACGGCGAGATTGGTCGAATGGTAAGGGCTCTTGACGCAGCCGACCGTAATGTCTGACCAGCGTTGCATACTGCCAGTGTGCTGGCGTCGATTCGTCGGAGAGAATGCGACTTGGAAGACTATCGAAATATGCGATCGGGTTGCGTGAGTAAAGGACTCTCAAAGTTTGGGTTTGGCTACATATGTGTGACTCATCTTGACGTCGCCAATAGTTCCTCAGATATGATATTCGCAAGGCCATGTATGACTGCCATGCGAAGGTTGTAAGACGCCACAGTGTACATCCGCCTGCACGATCCCTTCCGATCATACCGGTTATCACTTGGCGCAAAATCTATTAGTTTTATAAACAGGCCCGACAGAGTAAGTCGAAATCACGGCTTTTTGCTGAGAGATGGGGAGGTTTCCTCTAGCAGTATACATTGTATGTTGCGGTATTGGTTTCAGCGCAGGCTGTCTACCTTGTGTGATGAGTTTAGCTATGCAATCTAATCAACAGTGGAGCCCAGATATCTGCATTAAACTTGCGATATAGATACCTGGTAGATTGAACACTGCCGACACATTATAAATTTCAACTGGCTGTCACGCCCAGCAAGTCAAGGAGTACTAGGTGACTGACGCGCGGATTTTCATCCGCTGTCTGATATCGGGTTGACATACACAGCCTAAGTCTGTCGTCCGAGGCTAGAGCTAGGCTCTGAAAATCCTCACTGGAACAGGGTTATCGACTTAAGGGGACAATGACGTGGATCGGAAATATTGAAGCATACGTACTGCATTCTTTCCCTTCCTTCAGACAGGCTAGCGGTTCTGCAGATTCCACATGCTTCGCTCATAACTGGTCAAACGTGCCCAAACTTTCTAATCTCGAATGCGATGCACAAAATGTCTAGTTTTATATCATGATCATCTGGGGCACGGGCGAATTGCATACCGAGCACGACCACAGATTCATTCATTATATACTCTTGATTCGATCGATCTTCATGGGCATCGCGGGCTGGTTACTCGTACCTACTGTCGGATATTGGACTTCGGCCGAGTTCCAGACGACATCCTTGTTGGATAGCGAGAACTTGAAAGACGAGAGCAGCACAGCCAAGACAACCTCTGCGAATCAAATTGTCAGACAGTGGAGAATTCCAGAAGACTGAAGTACGTACTCATCTCCGTCTGAGAGAACTTGAATCCACTGTAATGCTAATGAGAGAACCGCAAAACACGCAATAAACTTGGAAAACTTACATGCAGGCACGGCCACCGCCCAGGAATGTCATCCTTGGAAATGGGATCTTCTCAACATACCAATCTATCATCAATGCGTGATCACTTACAAGTGCGAATACACTCCTGGAACACGCGCTGCGTTGACGGTCTCTGGCAGAGGGGCAAGCCAGCGCTCGGGCTTCCACACACCTGCATCAGGACCCCACAACGCTGGATTTCTGTTAGACGCAAGGATGCCGACAACCACTTCCGTTCCTTTAGGCACAGGAATCTCGCTCATATAAGTACCATCCGTGCCGCGGATAGGCTGGGAGAGTGGCATCACAACGTCTTCCCGAGTTCTAAGCAACAATTACACGATCAGTCCCAGCACAAGACTTATCAGGATTGTCCTCTGCGGTACTTACTTTCTGTTGACAATTGTGACAGGAGCATGACTAATGCAAGAATCAGCGGGAATGCGGATGCAGCAGACTCGGTCGTGAGATCACTCACAGTCGAAGTGTCTCGCGGCAGACAGCGTCGAGATACGGCAGGTCGACCAATGTGTCATATGGGATCTCCTGCTCGCCGCCCTGAGCCTCCAGAATCTCTGCTCGCAACTTGTTCTGCACGTCGGGACATTCTGCAAGTAGCTGCAGTGTATGAGCGAGAGCGCCGGAGGTAGTATCCATGGCAGCGAAGATGAAAGTCCTGTGGGATTCTTCAGCGCGACAAGCAAATTATCCTAGCGAATAGATACATACGACATTTGACCCAATAGCTCATTTTCAGAGAGGCGATCTTCTTCGGACGCAGTCATGTTCGCTTGCACTATTATGGCCACGTATGTCAGATGCGACCTCTGTCAGCATAGTGCAACTCACTCAATCTACTGAGAATATCTCTGCCTTCGCCCACTTGCTTGAGCACAGCCTCGTCACCTTGAGTCATTGCCTGCTTCTTCTGCTTGAAGATACGCTTCGAATGAGCGTCCACTGCATCGCTAATCTCCTTCACGCGTTGCAGACGCGTGCTCGGGATCAGTTCGAGGATACGGCGACGCATTGCTGGGGTGCCTATCTTCATCACATACGGCAGGAAGGGTAGGTACGTTCTCAACGTGAACGCCGTAGGTCTACAAGGTGTCCAATCAATATGCATATCACATGTTCGACAGAAAGAAGAGACTGAACATACATCAGTGCTTTAAGAGCCTCTGCGTACGAATCGGCTTTGTCTCGAATGAGTGGATCGAAAGAGTATCCAAGGCCGGCTTGACCAACAAGTTCGAGCGCGGTACGGGACATCCAGTCCAGAATATCGATGTCTTGCGCTCCATTGTCTACACGGGATGCGATGGCGTCTCGAAGCTATCACTAATGCGTGAGTCGTGGTCTCAAATAGGGGCTAAGGAGCTCACGTTACGAGAAATCCTGTAGAATATTGGCATCATCTCCCGCATGTGATTGATGGAGAAGACAGGATTCATGAGCTTGCGCTGTTTGCGGTGGCGCTCCCCTTGAAATGAGAGTGAGCACGGGTGACTTCCAAAGCTTTTGAAGCTCGTTCATACCTTGTGAAGTGAGGAGGCCATCACCCAACAGGAGGTGAGTACTGCTGCAACGGACGTCAGCGCAACAGACCTGATCGCGTGCCAATCACCTACCTCACGGTTTCATCACTGCGTTCATAAATGTATTGGTCCTTGATAACAACACTAGACAAAGCTACTGGGTCGAACACAAACAGTTGTTTGCTCTGGAGGATACTGGTTAGCTCGGTATACGCTCATGAGGATATCCTGACGCACACCGTATGTTCCATGGATCTTGACGACCCCGCCATATTTCTCAGATAGATCTTTGATGAAACCCCAGCCATTGCGGTTGTATAGCTGAGGAATGTTACCTGTAACACATTAGCAGAAGTCCATGAGCAACGAATGTCAAAACATAAACGACTACCTTTAGCAAATGAGAGCGCAGGCGGGCCAGGAACATTATCCAGCGGTGACTTGACAAACACTCGTACAAAGATGCGCCCCAGGACCCCCAAGATCAAACATATTAGTGCGAAGCCCAGTACGTCATGCATCACGCTCAACAGTTAAGGCGTGGACACGACACCGTTCACAAGACAAGGATGGGCTAGTCTGAATCGGACTATCACAAACAAGGGACACATTATATATGTAGCAGCCATACACCCCGATCACGCTCAGGTAACCCATGGAAATCGGAGAAGTAAAGAAGCAAGAGTATTTGCACTGTGGGGAATATAGGATACCCGCTGCGATGCTTCCGTCACACGGTGATTGACTCTGCAGCCGATGTCCTACGGCTGTCATGGCGCACCAGTCAGACCTGCAATGTCATCGGGAAGGCTGGGCCGACAGGCGTTGTCAGTATGCTGTAAGCATCTCGTTTTCTGCTGTGTCAGTGCTGGGATAACCAGGATACCCACAATCTATTATGCAACAGAACGTTCTCACCGGACCCGAGGCCTGATTCGCCGCTTCCTGCTGAACTTGAAAAGAGTGCCACCCTCGAAGACGTCTTCAGTTCAGTCGATCCCGTGGCGGTCCACATTGCATTTTAGTCACAATACGTGTGTCGATCTGAACGATGATTCGCTACTCGGCCGAAGAAGCCCCAGAACAGCCTGGCGATGGGTTTCCTTCAGGCGGTATCGGTGGAATTAACGAGCTCGTGTCAGACTGCATCGACTGCATGCTCGGGTATTCATTCAGGCTCCTTCCCGCCGTCTTCGGGAGTTGAGGGGGACTTCATTCGAGGGCGAAATTCATGCTAAAGTCCAAATAGCTTGGTAGAGATCATATCATAGATCGCATCACATAAGTCATGTGCAATCACGTGCAAATTCAAACTCCGCAATCTTAATCCCTCTCAACTCCCTACAATGGCTGGGAGCAGGCTCCTTCCCGCCATCTTCGGGAGTTAGGAGGGGCTGCATTCGAGTGTGGTATTTGTGCTAAGTCCCAATGCACTGTAGAGATCCTATCATAGATCACATCAATCATGTCATGTGAAAGTCACATGTTTTGAAACCCCTCAATCTTAATCCCCTCCAACTCCCTATGATGGCTGGCACAAAACATTGGTAAACAACCAGTGTCAGCCATCAGTCACCCCATATGGGAGGAGAACACAGCCAAGGGAATGAAATGGAAATGGAAAATAAGCGATAATAATGTCCATCAAATATGAGTACCTGTAAGGTTTGTTGAGCCCCAGCCCTCAGTCGCCATGCGTCAGGACCCAATCTATAGTGAGTACCAAAGCATACAGTGTGACAACGAGGATTTAAGGCTAAAGGAGAGGAGAACAGGTGCTACCAGATATGTATGAACAGACTACGTGTTACAGTACCCGAGACATCATCCAAAGACTTGGGTCTGTAAGAGTGGGGGAAGCCTGTCAGTGATAGCTCTATATGGTGATGTGAGCTACTCGAGCATTAAGAAGGAAAGCTGAGGATGCTTCAACAGAGTGCCGAGGACATTCTCTGTCACGATGTCATGAGTTGACACGGCGTCTAGCCATCTTTTTAATTTTTTCCTTTTCACGGGCTCGAACCCACGACCTCTGTACTATACGCTCGAACGGACAAGTCCTTATCTACTGTACGATTAGATTAGATGGGGCGGCAGTGCGCGGCACAGCTAGGGCTCCACTGACACAGCCGCTCTGACTCACCGGCCCCCGGGGCCGCGTCAGCATGCTGCGCACGGACCAGCTGTGCACGGACCAGTGCGCACAGCCTGCCCTCATCTTCCCCTGTATATAAACCTACCTCTGCTGCCCTAGGGACCTCAGTTTTGACCTCTTGTCCCTAGGTCAGTAAGCTCTCATGTACTTACTTCCTTTTCTTTACTAACTAATATATTCTTGTCCCTAGCCTTAGGTTTGAGTGTTGCTCACCATCGCTTCAGTGAGACCCAGTCAAACACCCCCAGCCTTCGTGTTTGTTTGTCCTTGTCGCTTGACCCCAAGTCGCGACATTCTCCAAGGTTGTAGTGAGTTCGTGCAGTCATGGATGAAAGTTGAACTTGCGGAGGCTCAGGAGTGTTAACAGGAATTCAGATACAGAGACATGCAATGTTGCAAAGAAGTTCAGGATTGAGCAAGTCTTAGCAAAGTCAAGCATAGCTGATTGACAAGAATTTTCTTACCACACTGTGTCACAATGCCAACGCGATGCACTCTCCTTACCATGCGACTCGTGCATATTATGTAAGTAGTGTAGTATCATATGGAGCGCCCAATACCCTAAACAGGGAGACCCTCCTTCCAACACTGGTTGTTAACCAATGTTTTGTGCCAGCCATCGTAGGGAGTTGGAGGGGATTATGATTGAGGAGTTTGAAAACACATGATATTCACATGACGTGCATGTGATATGTGGCATCAGATTTATTCCAAGATACAGTACTTAGCATTTAGCTATGAGGACCACTGTCAGATGAAGCCCTCCTAACTCCCGAAGACAGTGGGAAGGAGCCTGGGCTGGGAGCTCCTTGGACTTGTACCTGATACAATGGTCTATACTCCTATATTGATGCCTGACTCGTAGGCAATGAGCAAGGGCTTATGGACAGTGCGTTGTCCTGAAGATCGAGCGAGGAAGTCGAGAATGACCACTACCCCAAGCGAAGAGGAGCAGAGACTTGAATGAATAGCTAGGTCGAACTTAGGGTTCGACCGACTAATGGTACAACTACTTATACAAGTACCATCTACGCACGGACCACTGTATCTGTGTGGTCGTGTTAGTAAAGAAGGAAACGTAGTGGTACGATACCAGGCACGAAGTGCGCATGGACCCCATTATGTAAGCTACATAATGTTCAACCCGCGGGTGAGCGCTAAGACGGGTGCCAGTATGGGCGCTAGTAGTACAAGAAATAGAATGGAAAGATAAATGTTTCATTACCCCCCTGCCAGAGTCGAAGTCCCATTCGACTACTTACTGCTCACCATTTCCGTATAGCTCCCAATCGACGCCATCATCCTTTTCTTCGTCGAACCACTCCTTGCGCGCATTCCTCCCCATGTTCATCCATTCCTCGCCAGAGAGGTGCTTCTGATGCGGCCAGGAGCTGTCCCACGTCCATTGAGTGGTGTCGGGTGTCCAGTCGGGGTCGACTTTGCGAAAGACGACGGGTGTATCGGGGCAGGGGCACGAGGGTCCCGCGATGGGACTGGTTGGGGGTTCGGGGTTAGCGCTGCGCGGTGGAGGAATAGGTACCGCTTTCGTCTGCCTCTCTTTCTCCTTCCTCTCCTTCGCCTCGTTGATGATTTCCTCGAGGAACACGTTGTCGACGACCACCCCCACACGTCGCGCAGGTTCTTCAGGTGGTGCGGATACATGTCGCTTCATCGGCCTGGTTCCGCATTCTCGCTCCAGGTGTCCAGGGGCTTCTTTTCCGCATCCTGCGCATCGTACGTCCGGACAGTCCCGTACCCAGTGTCGAGACGATCCGCATCGCCTGCAGCTTCCCTTCGGGGTCCAACCAGGGTTGGGTTGCCAGTCAGCCGGGATGGTAGTGCTCCGCGGCGTTGCTTGGAGGAAAGGGGATGGGATCGGGGGGCGCCTGAAGGCAGACGTCGGTAGGGGTGCGGGTAGGGGTAAGTACGCGTTGGGGATGGCGCGCAGGATGAATTTGTTGTGTTGCGCCCGGATGCTGTGCGGTAGGAGCGGTTGAAAGCGATGGGCAACTTTCAGATTGTCGAGTCGAATGAGCTCGGTGAGGACACAGTTGTCCTGTTGACGTAGGAGCTGCTTGTGGTGGTCGATGGCCTCGTTGGCTGCCTTGACAGCCTCATTGTATTCGCGGCGGGCAGAGAGATACGCTTCTAGTGCAGCGCGGTCAGTGGCATTGGTTGCCTCGGGGTGATGGGTTTTGAGTTTATTGAAGACGTCGGTGGGGTTACTGAGAAGTAACGTCAGCAAAGTGCTGTCGCCGACATGGGTGTGCTTAGGGGTGTAGATCGAAATCCTCTTTCTGCCCTCGGTTGAGGGGGCATTGAACTGGTCGAGGAACAGGAGGGTGGAGGACATGTTGGTACTGAAACATTTGTCTTTCCGTTCTATTCCTTGTACTACTAGCGCCCATACTGGCGCCTGTCTTAGCGCTCACCTGCAGGTTGAACATTATGTAGCTTACATAATGGGGTCCGTGCGCACTTCGTGCCTGGTATCGTACCACTACGTTTCTTTCTTCACTAACACGACCACATAGACACGATGGTCCGTGCGCAGTTGGTACTTGTATAAGTAGTTGTACCATTAGTCGGTCGAACCCTAAGTTCGACCTGGTTATTCATTCAAGTCTCTGCTCCTCTTCACTTGGGGTAGTGGTCATTCTCGACTTCCTCACTCGATCTTCAGGATGACGCACTGTCCATAAGCCCTCGCTCGTCATCTACGAGTCAGGCATCGATATAGGAGTATAGACCGTTGTATCAAAAGGTCGAACTTTCTAAGCTACGTTCCTAGTTTCACCTAGTCGAACAACTCATCCACCATCACGTCGAACAACGCAGTAAACCCGGTTCCCTTGGGACTACCAGCCCTCACAGGATCTCCCCTTCTCCAGTACGATCGAGCAGACCGTTGCTTCGTCACCACCACAAGAAGGACTCCCATCTATCCTCGAGGCGGCTCCTGGGTTCGCGCAGAAGGTTCCAACCCGCAGATCGTCGCCCATCAACAGCTCGTCAGCTATTACCAGAGACACCCTCCCGCTCACCCAGAAGACGTATTCGCCATCCTACGAATCAACGTCGAACCAGCACAAACAACAGAGGACCTACAGGTCACCTGTTA
>NW_020169837.1:1897101-1901697 GCF_002117355.1 Postia placenta MAD-698-R-SB12 | reverse complement strand
GAGTCTCTTCGCAAACGTCTTGTCTCCCACTATCACGATCTCCCCTCCGCAGGACACCCCGGTGTTCAGAAAACCCTCCTCAGCTTGCGCCGTGACTACTGGTGGCCGAGCATGGCCCAGTTTGTTGCTCGCTATGTTAACAGCTGTGGCATCTGCCAGCAAATGAAGGTTAACACACATCCAGCCCGACCGCCCATCACCCCCATTCGACCCCGCGCAAATGCCAAGCCCTTCAGCACATTCTCGTGTGATTACATCACCGACTTGCCACCGTCCAACGGCTTCGATTCAATTCTGGTCGTAGTGGACCACGACCTTACGAAGGGGGTAATTTTCATCCCATGTAACAAAACAATTGATGCTCTTGGGACGGCAGACGCAATGTATCGAGAGGTCTACAAGTGGTTTGGACTCCCAGACAAGATCATCAGTGACCGAGGACCGCAATTTGCGTCCAAAGTCTTTCAAGAACTTTGCAAAATGACTGGGATTCAATCGGCCATGAGTACGGCATTCCACCTGCAGACCGACGGTGAGACAGAACGAGTGAACCAAGAGCTGGAGATCTACCTCCGCTGCTTCACTGCCAATGATCCGGATAAGTGGGCTGACCATCTTCACACCGCACAATTTGCTCACAACTCCCGCGAGCATTCCACGACGAAGACGTCCCCATTCAAACTCATGATGGGATACGAACCTCGTGGAATACCCACTGCGCACCCCAGATCAAACACGCCGCAAGCAGCTTATCGCCTCAAGGACTTGCAAAACATCCATGAGGAAGCACATGCGGCAATGGAGATGGCCCAGAACGTCCTGGCCAAGAGAGTAAAAAGGAAGGGGGGTTCCTTCCGTAAAGGTCAGCTGGTATGGCTAGACTCCCGGAACTTGAAGCTGCCATACCCGTCCAGGAAACTAGCCCCGAGGCGAGAAGGGCCGTTCAAAGTTCTAGACAAGACCAGAACGGTCGCGTACAAGCTAGACCTCCCTAGCACCTGGCGAGTCCACCCCGTTTTCCACGAATGGCTTCTATCTCCCTACTCGGAGACGGAGATCCATGGTCTGAACTACACGAGGCCACCCCCTGACCTTATCGAAGGCAAAGGCGAAGGTAACTATGAAGTCGAAGCCATCATCGGACACCGAGAGAACAAGAGGATGCAGTGCCGTGAATATTGCGTCAGGTGGAAGGGTTACTCAACTGCGGATGACTCATGGGAACCTGAAGCAAACCTGACAGGGACTGCGGACAAAGTGCTAACAGAGTATAAGAAGAGGAAGAACTTGAGCTGAGTCGACAGCAGCTCAACCCAGTCGCTACACCCCTACTCGTACCTGATACAACGGTCTATACTCCTATATCGATGCCTGACTCGTAGATGACGAGCGAGGGCTTATGGACAGTGCGTCATCCTGAAGATCGAGTGAGGAAGTCGAGAATGACCACTACCCCAAGTGAAGAGGAGCAGAGACTTGAATGAATAACCAGGTCGAACTTAGGGTTCGACCGACTAATGGTACAACTACTTATACAAGTACCAACTGCGCACGGACCATCGTGTCTATGTGGTCGTGTTAGTGAAGAAAGAAACGTAGTGGTACGATACCAGGCACGAAGTGCGCACGGACCCCATTATGTAAGCTACATAATGTTCAACCTGCAGGTGAGCGCTAAGACAGGCGCCAGTATGGGCGCTAGTAGTACAAGGAATAGAACGGAAAGACAAATGTTTCATTACCCCCCTACCAGAGTCGAAGTCCCATTCGACTACTTACTGCTCACCATTTCCGTATAGCTCCCAATCGACGCCATCATCCTTTTCTTCGTCGAACCACTCCTTGCGCGCATTCCTCCCCATGTTCATCCATTCCTCGCCAGAGAGGTGCTTCTGATGCGGCCAGGAGCTGTCCCACGTCCATTGAGTGGTGTCGGGTGTCCAGTCGGGGTCGACTTTGCGAAAGACGACGGGTGTATCGGGGCAGGGGCACGAGGGTCCCGCGATGGGACTGGTTGGGGGTTCGGGGTTAGCGCTGCGCGGTGGAGGAATAGGTACCGCTTTCGTCTGCCTCTCTTTCTCCTTCCTCTCCTTCGCCTCGTTGATGATTTCCTCGAGGAACACGTTGTCGACGACCACCCCCACACGTCGCGCAGGTTCTTCAGGTGGTGCGGATACGTGTCGCTTCATCGGCCTGGTTCCGCACTCTCGCTCCAGGTGTCCAGGGGCTTCTTTTCCGCATCCTGCGCATCGTACGTCCGGACAGTCCCATACCCAGTGTCGAGACGATCCGCAACGCCTGCAGCTTCCCTTCGGGGTCCAACCAGGGTTGGGTTGCCAGTCAGCCAGGATGGTAGTGCTCCGCGGCGTTGTTTGGAGGAAAGGGGATGGGATCGGGAGGCGCCTGAAGGCAGACGTCGGTAGGGGTGCGGGTAGGGGTAAGTACGCGTTGGGGATGGCGCGCGGGATGAATTTGTTGTGTTGTGCCCGGATGCTGCGTGGTAAGAGCGGTTGAAAGCGATGGGCAACTTTCAGATTGTCGAGCCGGATGAGCTCGGTGAGGACGCGGTCGTCCTGTTGGCGTAGGAGCCGCTTGTGGTGGTCGATGGCCTCGTCGGCTGCCTTGACAGCCTCGTCGTATTCGCGGCGGGCGGAGAGATACGCCTCTAGTGCAGCGCGGTCGGTGGCATTGGTTGCCTCGGGGTTGTGGGCTTT
Source organism: Postia placenta MAD-698-R-SB12 (assembly GCF_002117355.1). Classification (NCBI taxonomy): domain Eukaryota; kingdom Fungi; phylum Basidiomycota; class Agaricomycetes; order Polyporales; family Adustoporiaceae; genus Rhodonia; species Rhodonia placenta. The sequence continues at coordinate 1,898,983 of NW_020169837.1, read as the reverse complement.
GAGCTTGTTGAAAACGTCGGTGGGGTTACTGAGAAGGAGCGTCAGCAAGGTGCTGTCGCCGACGTGGGTGTGCTTAGGGGTGTAGATTGAGAGCCTTTTCCCGCCTTCGGTCGAGGGGGCGTTGAACTGGTCGAGGAACGAGAGGGTGGAAGACATGTTGGTGCGAGTGGGGATGTAGCGACTGGGTAGAGCTGCTATCGTTTCAGCTCAAGTCCTTCCTGTTCTTATACTCTGCCAACACTTCGTCAGCCGTCCCAGTTAGGTTCGCTTCGGGCTCCCATGAGTCATCGGCAGTTGAGTAACCCTTCCACCTGACGCGATATTCCCGGCGTCGCATCCTCTTGTTCTCTCGGTGTCCGATGATGGTTTCGACTTCGTAGTTATCTTCGCCTTCGATAAGGTCAGGGGGTGGCCTCGTGTAGTTCGGACCATGGATCTCCGTCTCCGAGTAGGGAGATAGAAGCCATTCGTGGAAAACGGGGTGGACTCGCCAGGTGCTAGGGAGGTCTAGCTTGTACGCGACCGTTCTGGTCTTGTCTAGAACTTTGAACGGCCCTTCTCGCCTCGGGGCTAGTTTCCTGGACGGGTATGGCAGCTTCAAGTTCCGGGAGTCTAGCCATACCAGCTGACCTTTACGGAAGGAACCCCCCTTCCTTTTTACTCTCTTGGCCAGGACGTTCTGGGCCATCTCCATTGCCGCATGTGCTTCTTCGCGGATGTTTTGCAAGTCCTTGAGGCGATAAGCCGCTTGCGGCGTGTTTGATCCGGGGTGCGCGGTGGGTATTCCACGAGGTTCGTATCCCATCATGAGTTTGAACGGGGATGTCTTCGTCGTGGAATGCTCACGGGAGTTGTGAGCAAATTGCGCGGTGTGAAGATGGTCAGCCCACTTATCCGGATCATTGGCAGTGAAGCAGCGGAGGTAGATTTCCAGCTCTTGGTTCACTCGTTCTGTCTCGCCGTCGGTTTGCGGATGGAATGCCGTACTCATGGCCGATTGAACTCCAGTCATTTTGCAAAGTTCTTGAAAGACTTTGGACGCAAATTGCGGTCCTCGGTCACTGATGATCTTGTCTGGGAGTCCAAACCACTTGTAGACCTCTCGATACATTGCGTCTGCCGTCCCAAGAGCATCAATTGTTTTGTTACATGGGATGAAAATTACCCCCTTCGTAAGGTCGTGGTCCACTACGACCAGAATTGAATCGAAGCCGTTGGACGGTGGCAAGTCGGTGATGTAATCACACGAGAATGTGCTGAAGGGCTTGGCATTTGCGCGGGGTCGAATGGGGGTGATGGGCGGTCGGGCTGGATGTGTGTTAACCTTCATTTGCTGGCAGATGCCACAGCTGTTAACATAGCGAGCAACAAACTGGGCCATGCTCGGCCACCAGTAGTCACGGCGCAAGCTGAGGAGGGTTTTCTGAACACCGGGGTGTCCTGCGGAGGGGAGATCGTGATAGTGGGAGACAAGACGTTTGCGAAGAGACTCATCTGGGGGTACATAGACCCGATCCTGGTATAGGAGGAGGTCATCATTGATGGACCAGTCTGTTCCAGTGCGCGGTGTTCCTCCAGTGCGCGCCGCAGTGAGGCCTTCCTTCATTATTGGGTCGTCCTTAAAGGAAAGGATGGTGTCGCGGGTGTCGATGTCGATGGCAGCGACCCATACTTCCGGTGGGAGCATAACGACGTCGGTGTTGTCATTAGAGCCGTCGTCATGGTCGGGTCGACGGGAGAGAGCGTCGCTCTGGACCATTTGGGTACCAGGAACGTGTACCAGGCCGGAAGTCAAACTCGGTCAGTTTACTCACCCAGCGTGCTTGTCGTCGGTTCATGTCTTTGGCTTGTTTCCAATATGTGAGGTTCTTGTGGTCGCTGA
>NW_020169837.1:1888703-1894895 GCF_002117355.1 Postia placenta MAD-698-R-SB12 | reverse complement strand
AACTCGTCCGGTCTTCCAGTCTATCTTGGGGTTTTCGAGCTTGAGCCAGGTATGGCCGAAGATGATGTCTTCTTTGCCGATGCTGGCGACGTAGGCTTTGACAAATCGGGGTTCTCCGCTTATCTTGTAAGATAAGAGGGCTCTTCGCGTGATGAGTGCTTCCTTGTTCGGAGTTCCATCCACGTTGAAGACGGGGATGGGTCGGGGAAGGGGCTCTGTCCGAAGTCGATGCTCTCGGACGAATCTTGGGCTGATGAAGATTCCTGTTGCGCCGCTATCGATGAAAGCGCGCGCCTCGACGTCTTTTCGTCCCACAGTAATCGGAATGTGCAGAGCGCGTTCATTTCGGACTACTAAAATTACACGGGACAGTGAAATGGATATGGGCAGTGGTTGCGTTGGCTCACCCTGCCCCTTTAAAAATCCTCCATCGTAAGTTCTTCGTACAGCTCCCACTTCTCGTCGGCGGAGAGTGTCTTGATTCTGGCACGGAAGTCGTCCTTCCCAGATCCTCCCTGGTTCGGCCTCCCACCCCCTTGTCATGCGGCCGCTTTCTTGCGGCAATCCTTGGCGCTGTGACCCTTGATGTGGTAGTAGAAGCACAGGTTCCCGTCCCTGTGGAGCTTCCGATCGGCCTCGTTGAGAACAGCTCCTAGTTCCCATTTTCTTCCTCCTGATGTGGAGGCGAAGGTTGATGCGACGGCAGCAGCGTCGATATCCATTGGTTCGCCATAGTCCCTGGTGTCTGTGACGACGAGAGCCCCCTGCTTGGCTGTGTCGGTGTTTCGAACTTCGTCGTACCAGGCCTTCATGGTGTTGGGTCGATCCCTAGCGACCCTTGTTGCAAGAGCAAAATACAGCTCCTTCGGGAGTCCCTTGACGAAGTTGGCGTGGAGAGTGTGGTAGTCGTTCTCAACGCGGTTGGTGCCATTGACCTCGGTGTCCTTGAGCTGAGCCTTCGATGCCAGCTGCTCGAAGTGGGTGACGTAGTTACCGAGGGAGAGTGCCGTCTTCCTATCCCTCTGTCGTTCAGGCAGTTTCATCAGGATTTGATGTGCCTTGATTCGTGTTCCGTGCTCAGGGAACACCTCTTCTAGGGCGGCGACGAAGTTTGCCCATGTGGAATAGACCTGGACTCCCCCTGCCGACTTCTCGTAGTACGCGTCCGCCCATGTCTTCCCCAGATCCTTCTTCATCAGCGCTACAGTGAAGGCGATCTTTGCTTCATCGCTGAGTCGGGTGTTGTTGGTGGCGACAAAGTAGGAGAGGACGTATTGGATGAAGCGTCTGAGGTCCTCTGCCTTTCCACTGAAGGGTTCGGGAGCGGGGATGTCGAGGCGAAGGGGTCGGTTGGCCGTTGACTGCTGGGATTGGTATGCTGCAAGGGCAACAGCAATGCGCTGATCAATGTCTTCTTGAGTGAATGTTGCCATAGGGACTTCAACCAGTGCGTTGGTTGGTGCGGGTGGAGCTGGTGGTAGTTCGATGTCTGGGATCTCGATGGGGACATACTGAACTTCAGGGAGTTCGAGTGGTTGTTCACTGGTGGGTGACTGTGCGCTTTCTGCTGTTTGTATGGGTTCAACATCGATTCGTAGAATGGTGAATACATCTTCTGGGTGAGCAGGTGGGTGTCTCTGGTAGTAGCTAACAGGTTCTTGATGGGTGACGACCTGTGGGTTTGGACCGGTTGTACGACACCAGGTGCCACCTCAAGGGTAGATGGGAGCCCTTTTTGTGGAGGTGACAAAGCAGCAGTCTGCTCAGTCGTACTGGAGGAGAGGTGATCCCGCGAGGGCTGGTAGTCCCAAAGGAACTGGGTTGACTGCGTTGTTTGACGTAATGGTGGATGAGATGTTCAACTAGGTAAAACTAGGAACATAGCTTAGAAAGTTCGACCTTTTGATACAATGGTCTATACTCCTATATCGATGCCTGACTCGTAGATGATGAGCGAGGACTTATGGACAGTATGTCGTCCTGAAGATCGAGCGAGGAAGTCGAGAATGACCACTACCCCAAGCAAGGAGGAGCAGAGACTTGAATGAATAGCTAGGTCGAACTTAGGGTTCGACCGACTAATGGTACAACTACTTATACAAGTACCATCTACGCACGGACCACTGTATCTGTGTGGTCGTGTTAGTAAAGAAGGAAACGTAGTGGTACGATACCAGGCACGAAGTGCGCATGGACCCCATTATGTAAGCTACATAATGTTCAACCCGCGGGTGAGCGCTAAGACGGGTGCCAGTATGGGCGCTAGTAGTACAAGAAATAGAATGGAAAGATAAATGTTTCAGAGGAAGTGATCGAGGGTAGTGGAGGATTTGAACTTTTTCTTGTGTCGTTGTCACCCACAGACTCGCTCTCTACATTGACACCCTATGCTGTCTCACACCATTACCTATTCCACTGAAACCCGTAAATTACTACATCATCTTCCTACCTTACCCTGTAGACACCACCACAACAGGGATGCTGCCATCTGGCAGTACCCACTGCATCTTAGCACCATTAGTGATGTGCAAGGCCTGGCTCAGCCTGAAAGCTGGGGCTACGGCCTGGCTTGAGGTGGCTTGGGCTTGCCAAAATATCAGGCCGGGCCTTAGTAGACAGCTCAGGCTTGGCCCGGCCTGGCTCAGGCTCAGGCCGTGGCTTGTTAGCAAGGAAGTGTGTTTATGTGAACGAGCAATAAAGCTTACCACTGTTATCTGTGATTTCAAAGACATCAACTCAAGCCTCCTCTGTCTCTGTAGTGTATCCCAGACCACCTTGAAGAGGCTCGATCTCAGTGGTAGGTAACATATCAAAGCAGTGTTCAAAGAGCGCACCTGAGATACTGAATTGATAATGTTTACTGATGGTTCTGCTGCATCCAAAGTATCAGCAAGCCTTTGCTGCTGGACATCTTGCCCAGAATCTCATCACATGTAGTTATGAGCTTCCATATTTAGATATAATGCTTACATAAATACTATACAATATTGCTGTAGCAACCACAGGGGGCATGAGCATAGATCTGTAGCATAGTATAGTCCTCAGTGCACACTTGGGAGAGCAAAGACTAAATGTATATTAGCATACCTGTAGCATAGTACAGTCTAAGGATATGGTAAGCTATGGTATGTGAACATGACAGACAACATTGCACTTACCCTCTGTGCATGCTCGGGAGAGCAAAGACTGAGGGTCAAGGTGTAGGCACTCAGGTAAAATAGTGATTGTCCGTTAGGGGCTAGGTATAGTAAGGTACATACATGCTACCATAACGGGTAATGATGGATACAATACTGACAGCGTGAGCGTCGGGGCGAATCAGAAAGAGCACCACACCGACACAGTAAGGCATAGCACAGGAAGGTGGAACAGCAAAACTAAAATAAGAAACACACGGGTATGCTGTGCAACTGGTCCTGGAGCGTGGTAGACAATGCACAGATTGTCGTGCTCCAACAATTGCTACATATGATAATATACCAAAGCCGCCAGCTCACGGCTCAGCCTCGGCTTTCACAAATCGCAGGCTGGGCCCTGAGCCACCATAGACCACCCTGCCAGCCTGGCTTGGCTCGGCCCACAGAGCTTGGCTCGGCCCAGCTTGAGGGCTTTAAGCCGGGCCTTGCACATCACTAAGCACCATTGTGTTTGCTTGTAGTGGTATATAAATGCTGATGTCATCATCATCATCATCCCTACAATGGCTGGCACAAAACATTTGTAAACAGCAGCCCTCAGAGGACAGTCACCCCAATTGGGCAGGTGGGCACTACACAAAATGCCCCACATATCTTATGTAATAAACACAATCACTGTCGCGACTTGGGGTCAAGCGACAAGGACAAACAAACACGAAGGCTGGGGGTGTTCGACTGGGTCTCACCGAAGCGATGGTGAGCAACGCTCAAACCTAAGGCTAGGAACAAGAAATGTATTAGTTAGTTAAGTAAGAAAAGGAATACATGAGAGGCTTACTGACCTAGGGACAAGAGGTCGAAACTGAGGTCCCTAGGGCAGCAGAGGCAGGTTTATATACAGGGGGAGATAAGGGCAGGCTGTGCGCACTGGTCCATGCACAGCTGGTCCATGCACAGCATGCTGACGCAGCCCCGGGGGCCGGTGAGTCAGAGCGGCTGTGTTAGCGGAGCCCGAGCTGTACCGCGCACTGCCACCCATCTAATCTGATCGTACAGTAGATAAGGAAATGTCTGTTTTTAGGCATATAGTACAGAGGTCGTGGGTTCGAGCCTGCGAAAAGGAAAAATTAAAAAGATGGCTAGATGCCGTGTCAACTCGTGACAATCACATAAGCCTGAACACAATGCATCTGAGGTGCATTAGAATGCACAGCCTCTACATGTTAAAGCAATATGAATGTCAAAGTTGTTGTGTAGCTTCTTGATGTTTTTGCAGAGTATCAGTCAGCCCCTGTGCAGTTCATTTCTGCTCTACTCATGTCCAGTTGCTTCAAGCATTATGACTTTGTTGAGGACTTTGCTGCTAATATTTCTGAGATTCTCAGTGTCCTTTTGCATCACCCACACTTCTCGGCACTTTTGACTCACTGGGCTCATACCACCATGAAGCTGAAATATTATAAGTCAGCCCAGGCCCTTACTGATGCATAGAATGGCTGGCATTTCAGTGCCCTTTGCACAAGTGCAGCAAAGCTTGAGCACTTCTGTATCAAGGACATGGCAACTGGCATGGCTCAACAAGCCCCTGAGCTGTGGGATCTTATTGGATTCCTGCTTTCTGAAGATAACAGCATCAAGGACAGACACTCAATGAGGAGGAGATCAAATATTGGTCACAGTTGGGCAATGAAGACTTTGTGATTGAAAAGCAACCTTTAGATTGACGTGAGACACGCAAACTTTAAATAGACGCCCACACGTGAGATGTGGCTGAAAACAACACGTGAAGTTTGGCAGCTGGCAGTGCAGCATTTGCCAAATATGCTCTGAGACCTTCTGTCACCCATATCCAGAGGCAAATTAGGTGCCCCAACGACTGGAAGAGTACTTGTGTGCATGCTAGCATGCACACCCCCCCCCTCGCCCATCTTCCTGTGTACACAATGCGCAAGGCAAGGTACACCTGTTCTTTGGCCACAGACTGGTGTTCCCAATGGCCATGCTCCTGTGTGCTAACTCCTGAAGCTCACAGGTTAGCAGGCCATGCGCAGTGCTGCTCCCAAGATCAATGATCCCGGTCCCTACATGGGGTGTCATTGGCCTCGAGGCCATCAAAGAACCTCTTCTTGAGGTACATTTTGATCCTACTCTGTGTTCCATGACCTCCCACATGTCCCATGAACAAAATTGCAACTTATTTCTTCATGGACATGCAAAACCCTTTAGGTATGTTTTTCTCACGCTTCAGCTGCTTCAGTGTGACTGATACCCACATCAGTCCACCTTTAGACACCTCTTGCTGTTGCCCACAACATCCATGCCTCACGCCTTCACCCACCCCGTTGCTTGCTCTCTCAGCTGCCACCCACGCCCTTGCCCATGTTGTCATTGCCCTTGTTCACATGCCATCACCCTCAGCCACCACTCATGCCCACGCCCATGCCCATGCCCTCGCCACATCGCCCTCTGCCTGGCTTGCCAATCCCAACGAACTGCCAGATGAAGGCGATGGCTGTCAGCCCCAAGCTCGGTATGTATGCCCCCTTCCCGTGCCCTCCCCTTCCCACCCCGGGGCCCTGCTGACCCTTTCTGTGCCTGTGCTGTCACGTGCCAAAGTGGTTTGGCACAGATACATAAATAAAAAACAGTCATATATGCGAACTATTATGCAGACATCTAATATACCATTTCTTCAACCATGCACTATACAGTTAATGAGGACAAATAGGAATGCTAATTGGAAACATCCACATACCAGCCTGAAAACTGTAGGGCCTAAAACCACTGAGCTTCCACCTCATCAAACTGCTGGTAAATACGTGCCAGCCATGCATCGAGACACTTCTGCTCATGCTCCCAAATACCCAGATGACTGGAAAACCCCATCACCATATCTAGTTGCCCATCGTTCTGGACTAGGTTGACATAGTTATTGTCCACACTGATCCTCCACAAAATCAGTGACAAATAAAAAGAAATAAAGAGAAGATAGGCACCAAACCATATCAATTGATGACGGCATCACTTGATCAGCAATAGAGTGTCCTAGCCCACT
>NW_020169837.1:1600318-1886133 GCF_002117355.1 Postia placenta MAD-698-R-SB12 | reverse complement strand
CCTATCTTCTCTTTATTTCTTTTTATTTGTCACTGATTTTGTGGAGGATCAGTGTGGACAATAACTATGTCAACCTAGTCCAGAACGATGGGCAACTAGATATGGTGATGGGGTTTTCCAGTCATCTGGGTATTTGGGAGCATGAGCAGAAGTGTCTCGATGCATGGCTGGCACGTATTTACCAGCAGTTTGATGAGGTGGAAGCTCAGTGGTTTTAGGCCCTACAGTTTTCAGGCTGGTATGTGGATGTTTCCAATTAGCATTCCTATTTGTCCTCATTAACTGTATAGTGCATGGTTGAAGAAATGGTATATTAGATGTCTGCATAATAGTTCGCATATATGACTGTTTTTTATTTATGTATCTGTGCCAAACCACTTTGGCACATGACACCGGCACTGGCAAGGCATGAGCCCAGCATGCAGGACGTGAGTATTGATGCACTGTGGCTAATCAAACTGTCCAACTGAACATCTGCCATCATGCGGTCATTGAATGCCTTGATCGCCTTGGGCCTTGTCAGTAGTGGTGGATGGTCCAGGACCCATAGACACTTCAGCAGCAGCAGTGGCAAGCAACACTGACACAGAGGATGACACAAGTGCACCCTTGACACCCATACCCTCCAATGGTCATGCACATGTGGCATGCATCCCACATTCGCAGTCCATGGACCTGACATCACGCGTGTCACAGATCTTCCTGCTGTTGCCACTTGCAAGCGAGGCAGATGACTCGTTGGTGTCAACAATGGGGTGGCATGCAGCATGCAAGGTGTGGGGCAAGTTGATGGACCCAGGCATGCAGGCAGCACCTGTCTTGGTCATGGTATGTCTCCTGCCGTCTGTCTGTGTGGCACCCCTTGCGTCTGACACAGTGTGATGCCAGAACTTCCACCCGGGCAGTGACCTCGTAATGTAGCTTGTGCACTGGGGCCGGCTCGGGCGCGACTGCGCATGATTCTATGCCATGGAAATCATCAAGGGTGTTGAGGGCCTGCATGCAGCGGGTGTGATCTACCACAACCTGAAGCCAAAGAACATCCTCATCGGCACAGACAGGCACATTGTGCTCACAGACTTTGGGCTCTTGAAGGAGTTCCTGTGCCGCACGTTGCCAATCACTACGCTGCTGATGCCGTCGAGCTTCTGCGGCAACTTCACTATGGGCATGCCAGTTGCAGCGATGCTGCAGTGGATGAAGGGTGAGAAGGGCCAGGAGCTTGCGAATGGGTGGGCCCCATCTGGGCTGCTCAACACCACAACGATGTTCTGCAGGACAGCAGAGTACCTGGCACCAGAGGTGATGCAGGGGCAGGCATACAGCTACGAGGTGGACTGGTGGAGCTTTTGGATGATGCTGTACAAGATGCTGACTGAGATAGTGAGTGCTGATGGAGGCCTGTGTTTGGTGTGCATGATGCTGATTGGTTTTTTTGTTTTTTTTTTGCAGCAGATGCTGCAGTTCGAGAGCATGGATATTGTTCTGGGAGAATGTGAGTTCCTCTTTATTGATTGTTAGCTACTGCTGATAGTTGTAACCTGCTAGGCTGCTACATTGATGTGCAGCTTGGTGTGCACAAGTCTGCCCAGACAGGTATCAACCATGTTTGGTGACTGTGGGCAAATGAAACAAACCTGAAGATCTGTCTGATGTGTGCGCTCATCTGTCTTTTGGCAATGTACGGGAAAGATGTCCAGCCACTCAGACCGCTCTTTCAGAAGGTCTCTGTTCATGGTGTGATTCTATATGATCAACCAATGGTATGCATGCTGTTTATGGTTTTTTCTTGTTTGCTGTGGCTCAATCTTGTTATTTAGACATCAGCTATTCTCAGCCATGCCTTGACCAAGGACCTGCAAGGTCTTGGCTACAAGTTGTGGATCTTGTATTGTCACGACTTAGGGTCAAGCGACAAGGAAGAACAAACAAGCAGGTTGGGGGCATTCAACTGGGTTGACTGAAGCGATGGTGAGCATGCTCAAACCTAAGGCTAGGGACAAGATAATATATTAGTTAGTGAAAGAAGGAAAGAATACATGAGGGCTTACTGACCTAGGGACAAGAGGTTGAAACTGAGGTCCATAGGGTAGCAGAGGCCAGCTTATATACAGGAGAGGTTTAGGGCAGGCTGTGCGTGCTGGTCCATGCATAGCTGGTCTGTGCACAGCATGCTGATGCAGCCCCGGGGGCCAGTGAGTCAGCATGGCTGTGTCAGTGGAGCCCGGGCTGTGCCATGCACTGCCATCCCATCTAATCTAATTGTACAGTAGATAACAACTTGTTCATTCGAGTGTATAGTACAGAGGTTGTGGGTTTGAGCCCGTGAAAAGGAAAAAATTAAAAACCGGCTAGACACCATACCAAGTCATGACATGTATGGCATGCACTCATTCTGATGGGGTGGGTGCCAGTACTGTGTCAAGCAGCTTAACTGGTCTATTGATGAAATAGCTGCTTGTGGCGGATGGTCACAGGTGGAGGCAATCACCATGTTCTGCTACTTCTATGCTCTGAATGACAATCACAAATATATGGTAGATTACAATAGGAACAATGGTAAGCATTCATGCACTATGTAAAGCAGTATGTGATGTAAATGAATAGTGGTGTTTATGGCTACTATCTATACTGCTCTAAGCCAAGCTCCCACCAAATCTCCCAATCATTCATGCTCTTCCACCTTTCATGCAACACTGCTCTGAAAATGTACTGAACACATCTTGGTATTCCGGCTTAAGCTGCTCGTGAGCAATATCCTTCTTGTGGTGAGGAATGGCTTCAATCACAAGCCTGTACAAACACAACAAATCCTGCTTGCACCTTTTCTGCGGGTCTGATGGCTCAGCAAAGAATGCATAAAAATAGTCTTTGTCACCTCCAAATGCATCCTGCAGCTTCCCATAAAGATGTTCATGACAACACATGCTGACCTTGATGGTTTCCCAGGCCTGGGTACCTCCATATTGTGTACAAAGTCTTGCATTGACAGTAGGTACTTGATTAGACATTGATACAGTCTACAAAATGGCAAAGTCAACAGGGATGGAAAGGATCCATAGCTGTATGTGAAAGGTACTCACATGAATCAATAGCGAGGAAGGCCCGGCAACAGAAGTCCCATTGGGTACAAGCAGCCATTGTGCCACCATCAGGCCTGCAATTGCATATGGATTGCCAGCCTGTGCTGCTTCAACCCATGACCTGATGGTATCAAACATCGTTTCGGCCTGGTGTGATGGTGTCGAGGGCAGGCTTGCCAAGGAAGCTACAGCCATGGGAGTTGAAAGGCTGGGGCTCACCAGCAAGGGAGCTGCAGCCGAGCATGCAGGAGAACACACTGTGCAGAAGCCAGGAAGTCAGATTAATGGGACATCAGATACCGATGCAGCGGGTGCACCTAATCAAGCCGCATCCTCATCCAATACAAATGGCATGCCCCGTGCAGCCTTCTCTCACCACTCATCAGTGAGATCATGGAGATGTGCCCACTGCCGGCACTGGATCTCCTTGTTGATGGGGCGCGGGCCGGAGGCAGGCAATGCGGGCTCAATAGCCTGGGCAAGATTGAGGCTGTAGTGCCGGGCCATGCGCTCCCACAGCTCGTCGACCTTCCCTGAGAGCACGATCAACTTCTTGCCCACGTTCTGATTGATGGCATCAATCTAATGCTGCAATTGGATGTGCTTGGCTGAGGTGAGGTCGATGACGGATGGGGCAGATGGCGCAGACATAGGTATGGGTGCAAGGGAGTACACGGATGTCAAGGACAAAAAGCATGAAAAACCAGCCTGTGCCGCCCTGGAGTTATACGGCGCGAGATTGCGTGCACACGTTGCGGGCACGCAGGTGGGCGAAATCACCATGCACTTGCCATATTAGGCAAGGACAAGAGCTGGCAGCCGAACGGCTGTTTGCTGCCTGCCTGCATGCCATCATCTCTCCGTGCCATGCACAATGATGTGCGCATGCATGCACGTGCCCTCCTGCATGCTGCCCAGAACACGCCAGCACGCTGGAAATGATGCACACAATGATTTGCTTCCACTGCCACCATGTCCGGGGGCCAGTGTTACGGGGCGCACGGCACAGGGTGGCACATGCGTGCAAGCTCACGTGCGTGTCCCAGGACACACTGACACATCTGCCCTCGTATATATTCGCTCCTCTGCCCTTGTTTTCTTGTTGCTCTTATTCTCATTGTTCTGTATGTTGCTCATGCCATGCCACCAGCCCTGTCCACAGTTACGCCCAAACCTGGGCAGAGCTTATTGGCCTCGAGATGTACGTATCTGAGCTTGCACCAGCTGGAGGCACTGACTGTATATTCAGGGTGGATCCCCGGTGTGGGTGATAACCGCGGCCTTTGGACATGCACGGCCTGCCACAACCACCACTGCTTAACACTGCGCAATGCCAGGCATCATGAATCTTCCAGCTGGCATCAACAGGCATTACAATATCGCATGCAGGCTCCTGACCCTAAGGCTACCACAAGCACCATTCCTCATGTTGTCGACCCACTCTACAACTTACTTCAAGACATCACACACAACTTGTCTATCAATCTCGGCCACTCTGATCAACAAGACAACATGATCCTCGACTAGGAGGCAATTTCATCTCAGATTAGCGGCAACTTAGCACCCACCATGGTCCAGGGTGCAGTCGCAAGTTTGACTACATCCTTGCTTGATTGGCTTGCTGCAAACCCGCAGTTGCAGCATGACATGTCCGACAGTGAGCCCAGCGAATGGTCCAAAGACAGGCTCACCCAAGAATATGCAGAGCGCACACCCGGTATGCTTGTCCTCTTTCCCAATCTGTGCTAATCTCATTCAGTGGAACCTTTTAGATCATTTATCCTCAGGCCTGCATTGTATGTGTGGCCACTCTGATGAGGAGCCTAACTGGTTCCCTTGGCCTGACAAGGTAGTGCATACACTCACTTGCCAGTGTATGTCTCTTATGCTCATTGTCCTCCAGACATGCATCCTGGATATTTTGCGCCATCTGCCGTGTTCGCTTTTTTCCGATACCCAAATGCAAATGATCCTTTGGTGTCTGGACATACTCGGTGTCGACAATAGGCCATTGCTTGCTGTCTTGAAGGCAGTCAATGAGTTCCTACAGCACCTATGTGGTATCACCTCTATTTGGTACAAGGGCCCCCTCAGTGATGTATACTATGTCAATGACCTGCACTCAATCATCGTGCAGGTAAGTAATAGCCTCTCTCAATGCCATAGCTTGCTGACGTCGGGCAAGAAATGGCCAACCCAGTTGTCTGAGAACACCTGCACTTTTACCCTGAAAATGCAGGCATCTTCAAGAAGCATGACAAGGCCGACAGTGGCTGCACGAGCTCAGCCCTCAGATTGCAAGCCAGATGATCTGCATGGACCATCAGGATTACTTCCTCTATGAGCCCGCAAAGTTGCGCAATGGTAATCTCATTATCCTTATTTGCTGGTACACATGCAAGTCCCCTGCTAGGGATCAATTGATGTTTGGCAAATGTTGGCACCTACTCCCTGTCAGTACAGACCATGGACATTGTGGGTACCTAGTGCATGAATTCCAACCAATCCACTTTGCGGCCACACAGCTCTCGTTATCATTGCCGAACTTGGTGGCCACCTATCAAACTGACAACCTTCCAGATCCTTGTGTGATTGTTGGTAAGTCTTCCATCTTATTTGACAATTTGCTTGGTGCTCATGCATGGTGTGCAGGTGTTATTCATCCCTGCAATTCTGGGATTTATCCATGAACATATACTGACCCGGCAGCAGGCAACTGCTGGTGTTCACAGGCAAAAGGGCATCATGTCATGTTGTACATGATGTGGCTTTATTGCGATGACACCTCTGGAAACATATCAAAGAAATGGAACAAACATAACTCATGGTTGTTTACGGCGGTGGGGCTCCCCCACAACATTGGGCAGCAAGAGAGTAATGTACACTTCTTATCAACGTCCAACATTGCACCCCCTTTCGAAATGCTTGACAGAATTGTCTCACAGCTGGAGTACGTCAGTTCTGCTCACTCATGATCTGTTTACACTGATGCTGCTTCATGACATTAAGGGATGCCCAACACAATGGGATCTGGGCTTGGGATATCCATTTGAAGGAAATGATCCTCGTTATCCCTGGGGTACTCGCTCTGCTGGGTGACAATCCCATGCAGAGCGAGCTTGCCTGCCATGTCAGCCTAGCAGGTAAATTCTTTTGCCGTTACTGCTGGGTCAAAGGGTGTGATGCCTCTGATGAATTGGATTTACCCCACGATGAGTTGGCAGGCTCGGGACATCAAGCAGACAGCAATTCCAAGCACTCTAACACCTTTGCCAGTTCCGCTGGTAGTCATAGCAAGAGAGCGAAGAAAATGCGCTGTGCTGAGACTCTGCAGGAACTTGTTGACCGAGCGCGACACTTTTTTGCAGTGCGTGATTGCTCACATGTCGAACAACCATAACACTGATGCCCTTGTTAGGACATCTGACCACAAACTTCAAATGAGATGTTAGGCCACCTGCAAGCTATATTCCAAGAAGCCAGTACAGTCGGTGGCACCACTCGTGCTAAGCAAATGAAAACAGAAACTGGCATGAAGGACACTTTTCAAGACCATTTTGTTAATAGAATTGCTGCCTTCTCATGCAAATTGCATGGCAGTCACGGCGAGAAGCAAGCCATCATTGATGAGATGATCACATCAGAGTTTCCGGCCAACACATCCAGTCCTATTTTTCATATCCATGGTGAGTCTCTGCTTTTGTGATGCGCCAAGTGTGTCTGCAGGGCACTCATGCAATTCACAGATTTGGACGTGAATCACGATACACCAGTTGAGATACTCCATGTTGTACTCCTTGGCTTCATCAAATACTTCTGGTGTGATGCAATTGCATGCATCCCCAGGGATCACAAAGACTTGCTGAAGACCTGGTTGTCGTCACTGGACGTGTCAGGCCTGGGCTTGCCATCATTAGCTGGTGAAACATTGGTCACATATGTGGGATCACTCACCGGCCGCAATTTCCAAACCATTAGTCAAGTTGCATCATTTGTGCTGTACAACATGGTGTCTGCAGAATGTTTTGATGCATGGCTCATGCTCTGCACCTTGGTTCCACTGATTTGGCAGCCTGTGATTGAGGATCTGGAATCTCATCTGGTGTGCATACCGACTCACGTGTTCTGACATTCACGCTGATGCTGTCTATTCCAGGAGAGTATGAACAGAGTGATCAAGCATTTCCTGTGTTGTACTGCACACTGGACACCATGGTGGTTTAATAAACCAAAATTCCATATCATTCTCCACTTGGTGGCACATGTGCGACACTTTGGACCTGCCATTCTTTTTGCCACCAAAGGTTTTGAATCCTTTAATGCCATCATTCACATGCAAAGGATCCATAGCAATTGCCATGCACCATCTCGCGACATTGCATGTGGGTTTGCGCATGTGAATCGCATATGCCATCTCCTTAGCGGTGGCATTTTCATGCACCAGGATCCCACATCAGGTTGGCATGCATGCCATAACGCTGACAGTGACCCTGCGGCCTGGATGACTGCCGGCCGATATCCTCTGGCTTTGGTGCACCCTCGCATGGATGTCAAGAATGTCATCATGGACTATTATGGCCTAAGCAAGGCAACAGATGCCATCGCACAGCATTCTCTTGGTATGCATGTCATGCCTCAGCTGCACATATTCTAATGGCTAATTCTGAGGACTCCTAGGCCAGTGCATCATTGAGATGGGTGCGCATGTTGCCTGGCTGCAAACACTCACCACGAGAGTACTGCCATCAATGCTGACAGAACCACCACCTGCTCTACGGCAATGCAAGTTGGTGCAATTCTGCGCTGGCAAAGGTTATGTGGTTGGGGCTTGGGTTATATTTCAAACCACCACCCCGCCGGCTGCTGGATCTTCGCGACCACCTGCACCATCTATTGGGCATGTGATGGAGATTCTGCAGGTCACCAACAGCTTCAGTGCACTTGCAGGACATGCAGACAAAACACTCATCCAGTTGTTCATGGTCACAGGCAAAGCGCCGCATTATGGGTACCTGCAATTGCATGCAGCACACTGGGTATCTGTTGCCCCTCTTGTAGGTCCCTTGCGCATCTCACACATCCCTGACTAACCTACAGTGTAGGATATACTATGTCTTGTGAACGTACAACACAATTATATGGCCCACAGCTGCCATCTACCAAGAGCATGAGCTCACCACAAGTACCCATGCACGTGTGCATCATAAAGTCCCCAAGGATGTCATTTTAAATATGGCACAAATGTGTGATGCTCAGTATGTGCAAGTGTTTCGTATGGAGCCGGTGCAGTTGGATGTTGAGATGGCAATCCTGGCGGGTGCATGCAGCGAGGTTGATGCTTGGAACACCCGTCAGACTCAATCCAAGCCTTGCAAAGTGTGAGCTCTGCTACACACAGCCATGAACAATGTAGTGCATGGAGGAGTGTGAACATCAGCAAACAAGAATGAGCACATTGCCACACCAGGACAAGCAGCCAAGAGTCCTTGTCTTCTGCAGGTCTGTCAGTCCTGTCACATTCCACCACCTGCACATCTACACCAACGTCTGCAGCCTGGCCTGCTTCAGAGTGGTGCAAACACTATGACATGCCATCTGAAGCAGCTCTACAATACGCTGAAGGCCACCACAATGCAAGGAGGGAGCCGATCCCATCCAGTGTGAAGCCATTGACATGCGCCCGCAGTGCAGGCCTGCTGCTGCTCAACAGCACCACCAACCAAATGTTCTCTATGATATGCTGGAGGCCATCAAGTATGAATGCACCCAGATGCTCACAATGTGTGCACCCTCCTTGCCGTGTTCTCATCGCCTGTTCGCACTCCCCTGAGCACCCTCAGCCTCCTCCATACAGGTGGGCCTAAGATGATGGCCGTGCCCCTAAAGAGCCCTGGCAGCACTGGCAGTAAGTGACTTGCGCAACACATGCAACGTCCAATGCACGACTAGTTTTAGTATTTAAGATATGCCCCCCTTCCTGGACCATGTAAACACAGTCACATGCCTGACATGTCCCGTCGCATCAACATCTGCGGTGTGCCTGATATTGCCATTGTTTAACTGGTTTGTTTAAATTCGCAAACAGGAGCAATCAACAAGGCTTGCGGTATATAAATCAGGATAGCCTTGGACTCCCCCTGCGCCCCTCGCATACATCCTGATGTCTTTTCCTTTGGATCATCTTCCCTCCGGGAGTGCGAATCCCATGAATAGTTCAACTCTGCCCTCATTTCCACTATGAAAACATGTCGGGGCTCGGCACTCTGGCCATGGCAGCGTCACACACATCTGTGGTGCCATCATCCTCCCCACCAGGCTTCTCACCCCACCCTGAGACCTCCTCCACTCACCACATGTCATTTGATAAGGTGCACATCAAGCAATGGTTGGAGCTTGTTGCGAACTGCTTGCAACTGAGGTCAGAACAATACTCAGATCTCCAGGTGTTCATTGAGGTCTGTGGCATACTCCTAACAGGCACTGCCATTGCTGATCTACCTTTGTGCAACCAGCTCGGAGAAGATCTCGAGCCTGGTGACATTTGCATACACATCTATCAGCAGGCAACACAGTATTGTGTACTCAACAATGTGGAAGTGCAATCTGTTGCTTACGGCAAATTCATGGTGTTACTGCAAAGTGTTGAAAGCAGTCTTGATCGGAAATGGGAGCTTTTGAAGGATCACAAGGCAAGTCACTAACAAGTATTGTGCCTGCCTTTCTGACGAGCAACACAGAAACAAGTGGTAATTCATGCCTGAGACAAGATCATTGAGCCTGGCCGTGTTGCTTTTATGAGTCTGGCATTTAATATTGAGGTGCAAGCATGGTGACAATGTCTACTGTCAAACTGATGGGTCCTAGGAACAACTCCGGCGTGACAAAGACCTGCTGGGATTCACACAAATTTATGGCAATCCGGTACGTGAGAACATGCTCATGGCAGTTTGCCGTGATTATGCATCATTGGCATGAAATCAATATCGGAAAATGGTAAGCTGTGATACTGTATTTCATAGGCATATGAGGTCTAACACAAGGCGTGTAGCTTCTGAAAAGTGTCAGCCTGGGTGCTGCACAATGCAGCCTTGAACAGGCCACCTGGCTGATTGCTACCAAATTCAAGATGGGCAGCCCGGGCAGCACTCTTTCGGCAGACTACCAAATCCATATTGTGATTTTGGTATGTAGGTCATGGCCTCATTGTAGTCTGTGTGTGCTGACCATCAGTGCCATAGCACCGTTTGATGTGGGAAAACAGTGGGACTTTGGATGCCTCTGACCTTGACATGGCCGAAGTGGATGAGTCCAGTAATGAAGATGATGCAGTGGCAGCAACAGCGCCCAAAAAATGAAAGGTAACCCACCATGGTCCAACTGTCGGGAAATCCATCAAAGTGCAGGATTTTTGGTCACATGTGGATGCGTGGTGAAACATTTATCTTTCCATTCTATTTCTTGTACTACTAGCGCCCATACTGGCGCCCATCTTAGCGCTCACCCGCGGGTTGAACATTATGTAGCTTACATAATGGGGTCCATGCGCACTTCGTGCCTGGTATCGTACCACTACGTTTCCTTCTTTACTAACACGACCACACAGATACAGTGGTCCGTGCGTAGATGGTACTTGTATAAGTAGTTGTACCATTAGTCGGTCGAACCCTAAGTTCGACCTAGCTATTCATTCAAGTCTCTGCTCCTCTTCGCTTGGGGTAGTGGTCATTCTCGACTTCCTCGCTCGATCTTCAGGACAACGCACTGTCCATAAGCCCTTGCTCGTTGCCTACGAGTCAGGCATCAATATAGGAGTATAGACCGTTGTATCATGTGGTGGACAGCGCGTGTCACAGAGTGGGGGACCAATATTAAGAACAAACATTGGCGACCATACACTCATGTCTATCCCAGTCGCCAACTCATATCTAACATGTGATATAGATTTATCTCCAAGACAATTCACCTTGACAAGGCACAATTTGGGCAGACTCTGCAGCCATGTCTGGAACTGTTACCAGTGGTATATGGACATATGCCACTGCATGGGGCAGGAATTGAGCAGGGTCGCGCCGAGGATGATTGTTGAGAGCAGCATGAGGGTGCACCTGTTTCACGGGCAGATCCCATGAACCTGACCTTTATGCTGCTCTCATAATACTTTTGATACACGAATTAAGATCACATTGATTGCTACATAAGAACAATGCTACATTTCATGCAGTGCTACACTTTGTCACCACTGAGAGGTGTTAATATCATAAGCTCATCGTCAGAAGGCTCTGACGATGGCACAGGTAGCATATGGACCCTTCAGATGAGAGGTCGGTGGATCAGTCCCCTGCCCAAATGTCAAAACTCAGCATCCCACTCAGTGCAACACTCAGCAGAGAGAGTGTGTGTGACTGCCCATTGAGACTTCCCCGGCTTCTGAGATGGCATTAAGACCATCAGCATGAGAAGAGTTGAATAAACATACCCTATCCAGCCTGCGTGTCAAGCGCTGCTTTGGCACTTCAGGAGTGGGATTGTGTGGTGTCACCTTGACACTGCCGAGAGAGGGACTTTTGATCTTCAATACAGAGCTATTGAGGTGGGATTTGAGCTCATCAGCATGGGATATTGGGAGTTTGCATACCTGTCAGGAGCTGGGGGGCTCTCGTCTGTTTGGGACTCGACAGAGGTGAACATCCACTGTGAATTGACATGTGCAGGCCAGACTGAGCTGTCCGGTGCGCTTGGAGTCGGGTCACTATGGCAGTGCTTGTGGTTAATTGGGTGGGCGCACCATGATTCTGATGGCATGGCTTTCCCAGCAAGTGCCATTGCGACCACCTGTTGACCGAGGCTGTGAGGAAGAGCGAGAGCAGATAGCAAATGGTCACGCACCTCAGAATATGCACTGGCTGATGGTAAAACAAACACATTCACTGAGCCAGTATTGGTGATGTGTGTCATGAGTTGACACGGCATCTAGCCGTCTTTTTAATTTTTTCCCTTTTGCGGGCTCGAACCCGCGACCTCTGTACTATACGCCTGAAACGGACATTTCCGTATCTACTGTACAATCAGATTAGATGGGTGGCAGTGCATGGCACAGCTCGGGCTCCGCTGACACAGCCGCTCCGACTCACTGGCCCCCGGGGCTGCGTCAGCATGCTGTGCACGGACCAGCTGCACACAGACCAGTGCGCACAGCCTGCCCTTATCTCCCCCTGTATATAAACCTGCCTCTGCTGCCCTAGGGACCTCAGTTTCGACCTCTTGTCCCTAGGTCAGTAAGCCTCTCATGTATTCCTTTTCTTACTTAACTAACTAATACATTTCTTGTTCCTAGCCTTAGGTTTGAGCATTGCTCACCATCGCTTCGGTGAGACCCAGTCGAACACCTCCAGCCTTCGCGTTTGTTTGTCCTCTGTCGCTTGACCCCAAGTCACGACATTAGGTCGAAACTCCCCTCGCTGCTGGCATTCACACACAACTCCCACTCACTTCACACTTCCTATAGGTCGGGTGGTGCGCACCCTTACTATACTTAGATAGCCTACAATACATCACCACCACTCGGGGAACGAACTCTTCGGTATCTGCACTTCAGTGGGCGATACTTGTCCTCACGGACGCGTGGCTTAGGTTCCTGCTGCATACTAGCCAAAAGCAGTACTGGGCCCCACGTGAACTGCGAACCTTAGTGTTATCTCGGGCGCCGTAGGTGTAAGCTAGCTAGTATGGCCTTTCGTAGCACGCGCACCTCCCCTTCCTTCCCCCATCACTGTGGCTGACGAATTCTTCGACTGCTCTCAACTCGAGCATGCATTCGACACACAAGAACAAATCGACGTCTCCTGCAACGACCCAGAGAGCGACAGATCCAAAGCTCCATTTTTCATTTGTGATCGACAACCGTGCCCTAATCGCACTCCACGGTCCATCACTGCCGAGGAAAGATGCTATGTGTGAATCAGATGAGTCTAGCACCCCAGCGGCCCCGCACTCCAGTACACCAGCACATCGAGATCTACTTCTCACCACGTCACTCCTGTCCCGTCCCAACCCGCATCCCTGGGCACCCGCATTCCCCAACCTGTCACCAGTACAGGTCAAGCGCGAGGAGATCCTGATCTCCCTCGAAGAACTGAGGCAGTCGCAGAGCCTGCAGCGACCCCTCAAGCAATCCCCCAGCCCTCCTTGGGGCCGCGGTTGAAAAGGAACCCGAAGCCTGAGCCCAGTGACAGTCCAGCGGTTACTTGGGCCAGCTCGTCATCAGCAATCTCCTCCTCGACTCCAGTCCCTATTGTATGTCACCCCGCCTCCGGACTTCCTCCATCGCCTCCACCGCCGACGCTGCCGCGAAGCCGCTCAAGCACTCGCTCCTCCTGAAGTTCACCCGGTGGACAGTCACAACAGCCACCTTTGCCCGCGGGCAGTCCTCCGTCCCCCTCATCGCTGGTAATGTCATCCCCAGTGTCCCCTCCTGACAAGGAGACACTGAGACTCCTGCTCCCCCTGCAATACAATGGAAAAACCATCATTGAGTGCGATCGGTTCCTATCCCAACTCTGCATCTACTGGCTGGTCAACACGTTATTGACAACCATCGAGCTCAAGGTGCAGGTCGCTCTAAGCCTCCTTGATGGCGACACTCGTACCTGGGCCACTCCATTCTTTGCCCAGCTTGTATCGGTACAGCTAGGTACCCAAGGAGTCACAACCCCGTTTGCAAATGAGGCAGCCTTTGCTACCGCGCTCAAGGCCTGCTTTGGCAATCTCGACGACGAAGCTGCAGCCCAGGTGGAACTGGCAAAGCTCTGCGCGGACAAGTCAGTCCACGAGAAACACACCGCTGCGGAATTCTCCGCACTATTCAAGGGTCCGGCGGACCATTCCGGGTATGGAGACCTGGAACTCCGCAACAAGTACCTGAGCGGTATCCCCTCCCGTGTCTACCGCAAAATCGAGCTCAAAATGTTCACCACGTGGGAAGATGCTGACAAGCGTGCCACGGAAGTCGAGCAAATACTCGACATCAGCCGGGCCCGTCGGCCCGAGTTGAACAGTTTCTTCTCGGCCCGAGGAGGTGGACAAGGTGGAGCGCATGGTGGTACACCCAGGTCACATGGAGTGTCGGCCAGCATCAACACTGCCGTCGGAAAAGGAGACTTCTCTGGCAGTTGCTTCAGCTGTGGGAAGCAAGGGTACTGATGCTTCGAGTGCCCCATTTGTAAGGACAAACCTTACACCAAGCGCGCTGATGCATGGGCTACGGTTGCCTCGGGTTCTACCCAGGCCGCGACAAGCGCCCCCGTCACAACATCACCCTCGGCAAGTACAAGTGCCGCTTCAGGAAGTCCAGAGAAATCTGAGACGCTGGCGGCCTTGATGGCACAGGTGAAATTGATGTGCAAGGAGTTGGAGCACTACCAGGCGATGAAAGAGGAGTCTTTTTGATCAGGTCCGCGCTTCATGCCGCACGTGTTGGACCACATAATAACAATCTGTACAATGTATTGGCAACTGCGAATGTGTACAAATTAGACCACGGGTCTCAGCATTTTCACATTCCGGTGCGCCTCAAAGGAGAAAGACAGCACAAGGACATAGTCGCAATGGTGGACAGCGGAGCCACCACAAAGTTTATCAACAAGTGTTTCATCCAGGAGAATCGAGTACGAACGCGGAAATTGAAGGAACCAATTCCGCTCTACAATATCGATGGAACACTCAACAAGGATGGAAGCATCTCGAAAGTAGCCGTGCTACAGATGCAGATAGGAGA
This sequence comes from Postia placenta MAD-698-R-SB12, assembly GCF_002117355.1. NCBI lineage: Eukaryota > Fungi > Basidiomycota > Agaricomycetes > Polyporales > Adustoporiaceae > Rhodonia > Rhodonia placenta. Next base: position 1,871,277 of record NW_020169837.1, on the reverse strand, counting down.
ACACATCGAAAAAACGGTGTTTACGGTCACAGACATAGGTCCAGAGGATGTGATTGTCGGGTTGGATTGGCTACGCGAGCACAACCCTGAGATCGATTGGGAGACAGGCTCCTTCAAACTGTCACGATGCCCTGAAATGTGCAGTGCCAGAAAGACTGGCCGAATGGAGCAAGCAGCAACTATGCATGATACGGGGGTCAGGCCCACGGCACGCAGGCGTTCGCCAAAATCCAAATGGTCAGTCGTTGGTGCCTGCCGGAGTAAGGTACTCCCAGACTTTGAACCCAAGGAGAAACCGGAAGAGGTTGAGTGGACAGAGACCAACTTGATCAAGGCTTGGGAGCAAGGTATCACACTTCCAGGCGCTCCTCAGTTGTTCGTTGCAGCAGGACATACCTATTCCCAGCTGTTTGTGGAGGAAGAGATCAAGAAGAAGGTCGTTAAGCCCGTCGAGGAGTCAGTACCGAAGCAGTATCACCAGTTCTTGAATGTCTTCTCCAAAGAAGCATCAGAACGGTTACCCGAAAGGAAGCCATATGATCACGCAATCGAACTCGTGCCTGGCTACTCGACGTTCCACTCAAAGGTGTACCCATTGTCGAACAATGAGCAGGAGGAGCTGGATAAGTTCCTAAAGGAGCAGCTGGCGAAAGGCTACATACGGGAGTCGAAGTTGCCCATCTCGTCCCCCTTCTTCATCATCAAAAAGAAGGAAGGGACACTTTGACCCATGCAGGATTACCGCCGGCTGAACACGATCACTGTCAAAAATCGCTATCCACTGCCGCTGATCGCCGAGATGGTAGATAAGCTCTGAGGCGCTACGCTCTTCACTAAGTTCGACGTCAGATGGGGATACAACAATGTCCGGATCAAAGCTGGTGATGAGTGGAAGGCTGCCTTTGTGACCAACTAGGGATTGTACGAACCCCTGGTGATGTTCTTCAGCCTCACCAACTCTCCTGCAACCTTCCAGGCCATGATGAACGAGATCTTCCACGATCTCATCGTCGGTGGCAAAGTCCTCGTGTACCTGGATGACATCCTTGTCTTTTCTACCAATAAGGAGGAGCATGAGAAGGTCACACACGAGGTTCTTCGCCACCTTCAGGAAAACGATCTGTTCCTGAAGCCTGAGAAGTGTGAATGGGATGTTCCCAAGGTCGATTACGTCAGCTATGTGTTCGGTGGCGATGAGGTAGCAATGGATCCTGCGAAGCTGAAAGGAATTAATGAGTGGCCGGTACCCCAGAACAAAAAAGATGTTCAGAAGTTCCGGGGGTTCTCCAATTTCTACCGCCGCTTCATTAAGGACTTCGCTAAGATCTCGCGACCACTCGACCGACTCACAGGAAATGACCTCTGGCATTGGGGAGATGAGGAGCAGCACGTGTTTGATGAGCTCAAATGGCTCTTCGGTACAACCCCTGTTCTGGCGCTGTACAACCCTAATCGGGAAACACACATTGAGGTTGATGCCTCGGGGTACGCCACCAGTGGTGTGCTGATGCAGAAGCAGGACAAAGGCAAATGGCATCTGGTCGCCTTCCGATCTCACGCTATGGACCCTGCCCAGCATAACTACGAGATCTACGATAAGGAGATACTCGCGATCATCAAAGCACTGGACAATTGGCGCCACTATCTCGAGGGACTTCCCACTTAGTTCGAGATCGTAACTGACCACAAGAACCTCGAGTACTGGCGCACATTGCAGCACCTCACGCGCCATCAAGCGCAATGGTCACTGTTCCTCGCCCGCTTCGACTTCCGCATCACGCATAAAGCCGGGACATCGAATGGAAAGGCTGATGCCCTGTCACGCCAATCGGACCATCAGGTTGGCGATGAGGATGACAACACCGATCAGATTGTCCTCAAACAGGAGTGCTTCCACATCACCGCCACACAGCGTGGGCACGCCTCGGTGACAGCTGATCAGTCGCTTCTGAGGCGCATCAGGGAATGTTCGGAGAAGGATCGGGCAGTGGCCGAGGTGCTTGAAAAGGTGCAGAACCTCGGGCCGCCTCAGCTACAGAAGGGCTTTGAAGAGTGGAATGCCGAACAAGGGCTTCTGTTGTTCTGCGGATGTGTATATGTCCCAAAGAACGCAGAGCTCTGGCGGGATATTGTCAAAATCCACCACGACTCGCCGATCACCGGTCATGGCAGTTGTGCCAAAACCCTCGAGCTCGTGTTGCGGAACTACTGGTGGCCAGGAATGTCCAAATTTGTCAATGAGTACGTAAGCACCTGCGATGTATGCAACCGTACCAAGACATTCCCAGCCAAGCCCCAGGGTCCACTGAAGCCGAACGAGATCCCCGAGCGCCCATGGCAGATCATCACCACCGATATGATTGTTGGCCTGCCGAAGTCTGATGGATTCGACTCGATTCTGGTTACCACCGACCGCTTTACCAAGCAGGTCCACTTTTCCGCCTGTCACGAGACCCTGATGGCAGAAGGTGCGGCAGACCTGTATATCCGCGATGTGTTCAAACACCATGGGGCCCCGGCCAAGGTCATATCAGACCGAGGTCCCCAGTTCGCGTCAAAGTACCTCCATGCGGTATACAAGGGACTAGGGATCGAGCCGGTGCTGTCCACAGTGTTCCACCCTCAGATGGATGGCCAGACCAAGCGCTGGAATCAGGAGATCAAGCAGTACCTGTGTGCTTTCACAAGCCACAGGCAGGATGATTGGGCGAAGCAGTTGCCGCTTGCGGAATTTGCGCCGAACAACCAAGTTCACTCTGCAACCGGGCACTCCCCCTTCTTCCTGCATCAGGGGTACCATCCTGAGATCCAAGTGCAGATCAATCCGATGTCTGCGATGCCCGCAGCCACTGATCGGCTCAAGATCCTGAAGGAAATTTGGGATGATACACACTCTGCGCTTGAGTTATCCGCCAAGCGCATGAAAGTGTACTATAATAAGCACGTGCAGGAGGCACCGGTCTTCATGCTGGGGGATAAGGTCTGGCTTGATACTTGGAACCTTAAGCTGAAACAGCCGAGCAAGAAGCTCAGTCCCAAGCACCTCGGACCATATGCTGTGCGGCGAAAGCTCAGAGACTTAGATTATGAATTGGTTCTGCCGAAGTCGGTGCCTGTGCACCCGGTGTTCCACGTCTCCTTGCTTAGCAAGTATGCGCGTAGCGAGATCCCGGGCCGGGAGCCAGAGGAGCCACCTGCCATCGAGGTTGAAGGCGACGAGGAGTATGAGGTTGAGCGGATCAAAGATTCGAGGATCTTCTGGTGTCAGCTGCAGTACCTCGTCAAGTGGAAGGGTTATGACGACTCGCATACATCATGGGAACCGGCACGCAATGTTGTGAATGCACCGGCCCTCATATCCAACTTCCACCGGAAAAACCCGAATGCCCCTCGCCGCCTCAATGCCACTGTCTTTGGTGGTCTCAACTTCCAGCCAATGCCTTCGCCGCTGACTGAAGCATGCTGCCGCTCCGGGTGGGAGATGGGCAAGGGTGCCTCGCATGAGGTCATGCGCCGTTGAGGGGGGGGTAATATCACGAGTTGACACGGCGCCTAGCCGTCTTTTTAATTTTTCCTTTTTGCGGGCTCAAACCCGCGACCTCTGTACTATACGCCTGAAACGGACATTTCCTTATCTACTGTATGATCAGATTAGATGGGCGGCAGTGCGTGGCGCAGCTCAGGCCCCACTGACACAGCCGCTCTGACTCACTGGCCCCCGGGGCTGTGTCAGCATGCTGTGCACAGACCAGCTGCACATGGACCAATGCGCACAGCCTGCCCTTATCTTCTCCTGTATATAAGCTGGCCTCTGCTGCCCTAGGGACCTCAGTTTCGACCTCTTGTTCCTAGGTCAGTAAGCTCCCTTTGTATCTTTTCCTTACTTCACTAACTAAATACACTATCTTGTCCCTAGCCTTAGGTTTGAGCATTGCTCACCATCGCTTCGGTGAGACCCAGTCGAACGCCTCCAGCCTTCGTGTTTGTTCGTCCTCTGTCGCTTGACCCCAAATCGCGACAATGTGAATGGGAGGGCACCCCAGTGGTGCAATGGGGAGCCCGTGCATGATAAGTGACCAGAGCAGAGTGCGCGCGCAAACACTGACACCCTTGAGGTCACAGTCATGTGACCTGGGTAACGCATTGTGACTGCGCATTTGCCAGCAGCGCGAGTCATCGTTTTTCTTGCTCAACTCCCTGCACCTGTGCCTGACTGGACAGATGCACTCATTCATGCATGCAGGTGCGTTGGTGCTTGCACGATGGCCGCTGACGTGTATGTACATAGGGAAGACCAATCAGTGAAGGGAGTCGGTATAGTCCAGGGACCTACCTGGTTGTGGATATTCAAAGGTGCGCGATTGCAGCTCTTTGTGCGGGCCTTGTACGCTTACTGGCTTGAATCATGAAAGGATCATGTACCGTGGTTGGTGTGCAACACTTTGAGGAGGTGAGTACATGATACTGACAAGACTGACAAGACTGACATACCACTGACAAGAGCGATGCACTAATCATATACTGACAATACTGACGTCCCAACCTACTGACATCCCAACTTACTGACATACTGACCTACTGACATACTGACATACTGACGACACTTGTATATATGTAGCTAGTAGCTATTGGTTTGCACTGCTGTCAAATGTCCATAGAGTACGGGATAATATATATATTATTTATTTGAATTATTTTATGGTAATTATGGGGTGCTTGCAGAATAGCGGCATGGTTCGGCCCGTCCACTGAACCTGGCATGGCGCAAGTCACTGGGTGCCAGGTTTTACCCAATGCCAGGCTGAATCAGAAAATACCCGGCGGTGCCAATTTGGGGAAAAACCTGGTCCATCCCAGGCTCCTAAAACCAGCCCCACAATCACATTCTTTGCTCCTACATACGAGAGGCCAACTTAGTGTTATATATGAAAAAATTAAATCACGTGATTGATCCGAAAGCGAGAGCACGTGAGAAGTCAGAATAGCCGAATAAGAGGAGGATGAATGCTATAGAGGGGCTGGCGCAACTGGTCACTGAGTCATCCCCGAGCGCTGAGGTTTCGGCGTCTAAACAACTATTCCCCGCTCCTAACCCTGATGTAGGTCTTATTTTGGCTGGATTGTGGAGTAGCAATTCCAGCTGCAATTCGGCACACCTTGATCAGCCCATTAACCGCAATTGAAAGTGAGAAGTCAAATCTGCTATTCAACTCCTTACCTTTGGTGCAGGTGTCATGAGATACATGACACTACATTGTGTCTAGATTAGAAGAAGTTACATAGATCATAGCCTGCAGAATATAATTTGTTACAATGACTCTCTTTGGACAGTCTACACGCATTTCTCTGGTGCTTGAAAGAACATGAAATAAACATACCTGAACTTCTGGTCTCCCTGCTACTCAGCAACAATGTGGCCTCCTGGTTAGTACTCGATGATATCACTCAATACATAGGTCCCGTGATGTATACCCTTCATATGGCTTAGGCAACCCATGCGCCTTTGCAGGTGCAGGTGCATGAGACTGCAAAGAGTGTGGCCTACCCGAATGAGATCATCGCACTCACACAAATGGAATAAATCAAGACCTACATCAGGGTTAGGAGCGGGGAATAGTTGTTTAGACGCCGAAACCTCAGCGCTCGGGGATGACTCAGTGACCAGTTGCGCCAGCCCCTCTATAGCATTCATCCTCCTCTTATTCGGCTATTCTGACTTCTCACGTGCTCTCGCTTTCGGATCAATCACGTGATTTAATTTTTTCATATATAACACTAAGTTGGCCTCTCGTATGTAGGAGCAAAGAACGCGATTGTGGGGCTGGTTTTAGGAGCCTGGGTCCATCCTGGGTTGAGTGTGCTGTTTGATGAACCCGGGTTGAACTCAATCTCAGCGCCGCCTGTGTAGACCCCGGAAAATGCTTATGAGATACACTTGTCCTGGAACTTACATGACAGTCATGCCAGTCGTGACCGCCGCTCCCGCCATGAAACTCGTACCCAACCCACCCACATCGTCGATATCCATGCTTCCATCAAGCTCAACGGCCTGTGCATTCACCGCCCTCGTCGCAGCGCGTCGGGCCTTCTTCGCCTCCCGTTTTAGCACACGCCGACTGAGCGGATTTGACTTCGCCATGGCGCGCTTCGCATGCTCCTCGACGGGAGCGTCGTAGGATGGCACGTCGTGTGATTTCCGCATACGCTTGGGTGGACGCGTATGATACTCAGAATCCTGCTGAGGTGCTTGTGATGCTGTCGAGGGCCCGGGAGAAGTCGAGCGTGACCGCTTGCGAGGGATTTGGGAAGCGAGGTCATCCGATTCCATTGCAACTCTGGATAGCGGAGGTCAGTGATCCATCACGCAAAAGAGCAACGAGTCAAACTCTCACCCGTCCTGGTCCATCAGGTCAACAACCTGTTCAGGCTCTTCCAGCTCCATAGCATCCTGATCAACACTGCCGCCGAACGCACCCGCATCTGCAGCGCCGAAAAGGCCGTCCAGAGTGAACGCCGTCGAGAATTCGGACACGATCTGCGCTTGCCCGACGGTCTCCGCACCCGGCGCAACAGTGCGTTCTCCACTTTCCACGACGGTAGACGGTATTAGGGACGGATGAATGTTGGGAGGCTCGGAGTAGTATGGTATTTTTTGGTGGTTCCAGTCTGTGAGGACTGTCCGAGCAGCAGCTAGGATGTCGGGCGTACCGCCCTGTGAGCAAAAAGGTTAGTGGGACACACTAGACGGCTCAAAGGGGGAGCACCGACCTTCAGCAAGCGGCCAGTCGTGAGAGCTAGCATCGTCAGGAAATCCAGAATCGATCCGATTTGTGGAAGATTGTATATTTTCATTAGCATCTCATGGTCTGTCCGGCTGACTATCTCCTCCACTGCGCAAGCTTTGTCAGGATCGAACTGGATCACTGATACAGCTTGACTCACCGAGAGCGATCGGATCTTCAATATCTTCGACTTTCACAACGTTCCTCAGCAGGACGTTGCTCTTTGACTTTGACTTCCCGTCGTCAAAGTCGTCCTCGTCAAAGACGACTCCAGGAGAGTCAAGAATTTTCAAGCCCCTTTCCAGTTGCACTGTCTGCAATTCTTTTGTGTGGCCTGGCTGAGCGGCAACTGCACAGACCTAGCAGAGTACGTAAGATGCCATCCCTGAGACACTCTAATACCAATTTACAAAACGGTGATGTTCTGACCCGGTCAGATACCCAGGCCAGACCCTTTGACCCGATCAGCGGGGTTAGGGGGGCATTCACTGACCCTTCACCAGTGATGCATTACGCACCTTTGATCTCTTTAGGGTGTTGATGAGACTGCTCTTGCCAACGTTGGGGTAACCGACAACCCCGACGGTCACGCTCTGTGTCGCACTGGGTTTGTACGCCTTGAGAAGACGCACGAGGGCGGGCGCGGTCGGAGACGACAGCTTGTTACGCTGCGCATTTGAGGCGGAACGGAATGGGAGTGTGGGCGTATTATGGCGCAAATAGCGCAGCCACGCTTGGGCATTTTCACGCGGAACAAGATCTATGGTGCTCAGCATAAGTTGAAACCCGAGGGGTGTCATGTCTGTTAGCATACCGATCTTGTTAAGGACAAAGACAAGCTTCTTCCCCTCGCTTTCTCGCCGCCGTACTTCCTCCTCAACCAGGCGACTCCTGCAGCCTTCGGGATCGCGCGCATCGAGCACCATGACAATGATATCACTCTCGCCGATGACTTTGTGTAGGGCACGAATGTAATGCCGGCGCAACTGCTCTTTGGTCTTTATGACGCCGCTCGACGACGAAGAGGGGTCGACTACAGGTCCATTCTCGGATGGCGTAAAAGACCCGGCTAGTGCTGCGAGTGAGGAAAGGGTAGGTTCAACTGCCATCTGTGCGTCAGGGTCGACGCGATGCGGGCCGGGATGCTGGGACAGGATGAGATCGTGTGTTGGGCAAAATATGATGTATGCGTACTGCATACGCGCGCGCTTTCTCTGTGTTGCGGGCCTTCAGACTCGGTAGGCGCGGGACTCCAGGATCCTTCTTGAGCTCTGGGAATGTATAAGATAGTGCGGCGAAGAATCATGACGGCTATGTACACACTAGATCTCGTAGGGACGTCCGGTTTGCGCGATTCTATGTCAGTGCTCAGTCTCAGCGAAGCAACTCCAGAATTCGAAATCGTACTGTTTCTTCCCATTTCGTCTTCCTGACACCGTGCAAGTCACAGTCAGTACTGCAGCAGGCCATTGTGGAGAAAACGGTTGAGGTGCTCACCAATCAGCGACAATACCCTGAGCTCGGGGACGGTTTCCGATTATTCAAGACACTTCGTATCTTGTTATTTGGCCTATGTTCGTGTGGTGAGTACTATTTGAGGCCCCCACTGAGTTTTTGCTTTTCTGCCACTAGCTTCAAGAAGTGTTAAAGTTATCAAAGACGGCGCTAATTTGGCGCCGTGTCCTTTGATCACGTGCCACCATACAAGTCTCATGGAGAGGCGCCCAGTGCGTCTCTGTTTCCAGCGCGCCTGCACGATGTTACGGTCTCACACAGGCTCTGCGAAGCCTTCTTCTTGAGAACTACTGGTTTATCTCCTCGCCATCTCATGTCTGACGGAGTGCTCTCGAGTATTATATCTGTCTCTTGCACTGCGTGCTTCGATGTTCTCGCTGGGATCTGCTTAGACTTTACCAGCGTTCGTCAGTGCTATTCTTAGAGTCTTTTGAAGTATCGTTTGGATACCTTGCAATCTAGGTCACTCGTGTACGGAGAATATGTGCCAATGCGACTGTAGCAAAGACACAACAACAACAGATTCCGGAGAACGCGAGCCTCTCATCCCTGCACGGGTCGTGGCGCCACCAGAGCCACAGCCGCAGATGCTCGTGCACAAGGACACTCGATGAGTGATCAGGATCAGGTGAGACATCGTATATAGCCTCGACGCATCGTCTACGTCTTAACAAATTCCAGTGAGGATCACTTAACACTCTTGTTGCGGGTACCAGCAGCATCAGCGGGAGACTGACACAGTTGTTTCGTACCTCGGCAATCCTACAAAACCCCAGAGACCGTGACTGCATTGTATAGCATATTCCATCTGACACCGATATTTTGCTTGTACTTCTTCCTCGCTGATAGCGGATTGCTGCGACGATGCTGCTTGTCGAACGACAGCCCGCGCCTTGCTTGTACCTGACCTAAATGTGAGGCTATCTCGCGTGTTCTCTTGTCAGGCGATTCTATCTTCATAGTCGTTTGGTTTGTTTTCATGATTGGGATTCGCAGCGTTCGTCCTTGACAAACTTCTCACGCAACTGCAGGCCCAATGACGCGACAATGTTTTTTTTAGTTGTTTGGGGTCAGGTCCGCGCGAGCAAGAGTACGCGGTATCGATGTGACTGAAACAAGGACATCCCGCTGCTCTCAGCGCAAGCTTTGTATTTCATCTAAGTGGACACTAGATCGCCCTCGAAGATCGCAGACATGAGAGACGCGGTCTTCGAGGGTGACCTGTTGCATGGAGCAAGTGTTCTCTTACTTGTCTGTACTGGAGGTATATCATGATGATGTTCTACACTACATTTTGCACTGCTCATGACAGTCGAGACTTTACAAGGAGTTCAACCCTCATCGAAGTAGAGATGTACACTACACTCCGTGAAATCATGAGACAGTCTGACACCTTGAAACTTGGGATGACTGTAGACTCAGTGCTGACATAGGAGGTTTGGCAAATCGGATGAACACTGCATTCCGCGGGTCATGAAAGAACAACCTTGCAAACGATTGTAGACCTATTTGATGCCAAATTACGACCTGGGTATGTATCTGCTTAACGATACAAAAAGGCGCGCCTGTGGCTAATTGTGGCTGTTGTATTCCGTCCTGTTTAGATCGGGATGATCGCGGATCCGGACATTGCGCGACGGATTCTTCGTCCTCCGCGTCGTCAATCTAGCGTGCATACGCCTGCGTTTGCTCTGCACTGATGCATTCGTGTGAATTGTACTGACGTTCCCAGATGGTATTATGGTCCTGTTCCTGCTACCCGATTCACTTGTCGGAGAGAGCTTCGTGACGGAGGACAAAAATATACTGGCTGTGAGGCGTGTGGCGGAGGCCAAGATGGGCATCAAGAACAGGGACATCAAGATATATCAGGTACGAATGGTGGGTCGTGTTTGTGATACAGGCTGAATCAAACTCGTAGATACAACAAGCCCGAAGACATGGTTGCAGTTTATCGCATCTACTGTGGCGCAGATTCCTGATTGGTATGCGGTCTAGATACTTCTTATCATCGAACTTCTCTACCATCATCATACAGGTATGCATTATTTTTAGTGGCCGTGTTATCGCTTTGCTGAGGTGCACTATAAGGATACTACAACATAGGGGATGGGTTTCATCACGCTGCAGACAGAGCTGCTCGACGCCGCCTCCGCCAGCCTATAGATCGCTAGTCTGATCGCTGCAGAGTGCGTCGAGTGTGTCGCGTGCCTATACCCAGGCGCTAATCAACATGGCTTGTAGTTTCGTCGCGACTCGCTTCATGAACGGTGTGCTATGGTTGAGCTTCGTCTTCTACTCATCATCCTCACTCCGCCGCAGTGCGCGTTGTCATCATGGCTGCCAGCAACATCACCTGCATTATCGCAGCCGCGTGCTTCACCTATCTACCCACTGACGAAAAGTGGAATCGTCTCGTCGCTTACTGGTTCACTTCATTCTAAGTGTGCTTTTATTGCTATAAGAAGATGTGATCTTTGGTGGTTGTGCAGTCGGTTGGGTTCTATCTCATTGGTCATGATCTCCAATAATGTGCGTACCATGATATAATGCAAAGGACATGTTGATTTGACCCCGCAGTAGACCGAAGGATTTACTAAGCGGACGTTCACGACGGTGTGGATATTCGGAACACGGTTCCACGGACCGCCTGTCTGTCATTTTCGCCCATTTGTGCTCTTGGTATTGTGTCGGGAATATGACTGGCTCGCACCTCCTCAATGTATGCGCTCTATTCCTACTGAACCCAAAGCCCTATCTCATCGTTTGGTCCGTCCAGTGAAGCAGCTACGTACCAGACCGGTACCCGGGCTATGTTTAATGGTGAGTTGACGAAGCTCATAGAGTATAGTATTAATTATCTCAGTTATTGGTTCGTCCGACATACATATGTCCTCTAAAAGGTCACTTCATCACCACGTCCGCGTCCCGCGATGGTCAAGCCTATCACGAACAAGGTGTTTGATCTTCTCGAAGCTGGTGGGATCTGTCGCATGATTAGAGTGAAAGACGCTTGTGCTTTACTAGATTTAGGATCTTCCTTGTACAGTACTGTTGTATGCTAAAATGCGCCTTCTCGAATTTGTGAACCACCTTGATATCAAGTTCTCAATAAGTTGTGAGAGATGTCTACAGTCTGGACAATCTAATCTATGATGCCGTGCCTGACGCTTGACGCCGGACATCATCCTGAACTGCAACCTGCGCTCGACATCGAATGCCTCGCTGACGACCACTTGTGTCCGTCGCCCCCGACGACCAGCGGCCGCACACAAAAATGCCGCCAGCACGGCGGCGCGTGTCCTATGTCATTCCTGCGCCCTCTGAACCAATTCCTCGCCTGCAGCTTCCCCCGCACGGCATACCGCGACACGGCGTCGTTGGTCCTCTGCTCGTTCCATATCATAACGCATCTCCTACACCCTCCTCCCCGACGCCCCATGCAGTTCTGCACCCGCGCCACCGCCTTGGTGTCGCCTCGCTCGCCCTCGATACGTCCACGCAGCTCATCGGCCGCCCGACTCCTGAAGGCATACTCTACACGGGCGGGCGCGACGGCTTAGTGATCTCGTGGGACCTTGGCCTCCCTCTCAAGCATCGGACCCGACGTTATGGTGTCCCCGAGAACGGCAGCAGCGGGCGCCGATGGGAGATTATGACGAACTGGGCAGATGACATTATCGAAGAGGAAACAGACGACGGCGAGGATTTCCGCAGCGACGGCGACGTACTTGGAGAGGTGACTGGCAGAGTCAAGCGGAGAGTAGTCGGCGTTCAGCAGTCGATTCCACTTGAGGAGCAGTGGGAGGCGGACGTTGAGGCCCTCGAGGCCCGCAAGGTGTGTCTCTTTCTACCTCCTGGATATCCCCAGAACTATTGGCACACCTGGAGAGACCATCGTCGCTATTATCGCTGTCGTGTTCGTCGTGCGATGTCCCCGAGTTGACGAGATATTATCACGTGCGTACGCGCTTACTGCCACATAAGGCAATTCCCGACGCCTCGACCCGCGGAGATATGGCCACAGTTTCTGCCCACCGAGCAATTGCGATGGCATTTGGCAGGTTGGTGGAATATGCACTTCCTAATATGGTATATAGTGCACCGTGGTCCCTATTATGGGGTTTACAGCCACAGTTGGCACAAGTCCGCCTCTAGGGATTCTGCCCACAACACTGACTGTGGCGCGCTAACGTACTCACGCGGTCGAAGTCAAAGGGCTATTCTTTGTGCATTAATATTGTTGACGAGGTAAATCTTGCCCAGCTGCAAGGATTCCACACAGACGCTGCTGGCTTTTAGATTTCACTGTTGGACCTCCTGTTCAACCTCAGAGCTGTCTTCATATACACTTCTCCAGAAGTCATTCTTCACAGTCTTGTGATTCATGGCATAACGACTACTGACTACATCCTTCAAGGCAGAACCTCCAGCGACACAGTTCCGACAATGTGCCCAAATGCATACCGATTGGGTAAACGATATTTTGCTGTGCAACCAGAATCAAACCCGTATGTACCCCACATGATTCCATTTAAAATCTGGTTCTCATTCCCCTGATGCACAGTTGTTTCTGCGTCTTCTGACGGCACTATCAGGACGTGGAATCCACACGCACAGGAACAATTGAGTCCATCGCAAGAACCTACCACCATTGGAACACATGGCGACTATGTTCGTTGCCTCGTACATAGGTACGTACGGCTTATTCTCAAGACGAGTCGTAATGAACACATTGGATAGTCGCGAACAACATTGGGTCGCATCAGGTTCATTCGACCGCACGATCAAATTATGGGATCTAGGCGCATCGTCTTCGTCTACACCCGTTGTAACTCTCAACGCACCAGAATCATCTGGTCCGAAAGCTTCTGTCTATGCTCTCGCGACTGATCCGTACGGGTCGATGATTGCGTCGGGCTCGCCCGAACGAGTAATTCGGATGTGGGATCCTCGTTCAGGGAGACGAATAGGCAAACTTGTTGGCCATACTGACAACATACGCGCCATGTTGCTCTCGGAAGACGCGAAATATGTGAGCAGAGTGTTCCAGCATCGATGGATTTAACTGAGATACCTCTGTAGCTGCTCACCGGATCAGCGGATGGTGAGCCTGACTATCTGGTGTAGTCATAGATGAAAGCTCATGGACTTTATAGCATCTATTAAGTTGTGGTCACTCTCCTCTCAACGCTGCCTTCACACGTTCACACATCACACTGAATCGGTGTGGTCTCTCTTCTCTCAACATCCCACGCTCGAGATATTCTTCTCGGGTGATCGCTCAGGGTTCGTGTGTAAGGTCGATGTGGAAGGCTGCGCAGACGTCTCTGAAGGTGAATGTGTCGTGTTATGCCAAGACACAAGCGACCACGGGAACGGGACAGGTGCTGCAGAGGGCGTGAACAAGATGGTCGGGATCGACGACACGTACCTCTGGACGGCTTCTGGGAGCTCGAGTTTCAAGCGTTGGAGAGTACCCCCGCGCAAGGCAGTCAGGGCATCCGCACTGAATGCGACGACCAGGGAAGGTGCTACAGGCGCCGAGAGCCCAGCAGTTTCCCCGACACCGCTCAGCGAGGGAGGGGACTACATCGACAGACGGACGGGTGCGAGGAACTCGCTGGAGTTTACCACCAGCGTATCGAGCACGCCTCCTCGATCTGCATCCCTACAGGGACATTTCAGGCCCAGCAGCCCCTTACCATCGAAGAAAGGTCAACGCCTGTCTCTTTCGCCCTCCCTAGCACCCTCCATGACGTCCTCGCAATCCATGATACCGCAAGAGCCGGACACCTTTGCAGACCGCGAAGGAGAGGAGACGTGGTATGGCATTCCATTCGAGAGCCTGGTGCGCTTGATGTCGCCGCACGACGCATTCTCTGGCTTTGGCGGGCACGGACCCTTCCCGCGCGGACGCGACCCGGAGATCGCGACACTGTACTCCGCCGCATCCATCATGAGCATGCCGCGCCTTACGCGTCCCCTGCACGCCGTGCTTGGCGGCGCGGCCCAGACGCGAAGCACGAGCGAGTTCCGACCGGACGACGCGCATTCGCACGTCCGCGTGGGCGAGGAGACACAGACGCTGCATCCAGGGACGCGCGCACGTGCCGCCTTCGAGGAGCGCGAGGTTGCCGCGGACGCGATCCCGCTCAGGACAGAGCCGGACGAGATCGTGCAGGGCGAGCACGGGCTCGTACGGTGCGCGATGTTGAACGACCGCGTGCACGCACTCACAGTGGACACGGCGGGCGAAGTTGCCGTGTGGGACGTCATACGGGGTGTGTGTCGTGGGCGGTTTCTGAGCGAGGACGTCGCCGCGGCGAGCTTCTGTGGGAGCGAGGCGAGCGTGATCACCGACTGTGACTCAGGCAAGTCGAGGAAAGAGCGCAGTCCACGTGAGGCGCTAGAGACTGTGCGGGAGCGGGTTGAGGGTGAGGCGGTAGTGCAGTCATGGGCGACAGTTGACACGAAGACGGGGGTGCTCACTGTCCATCTGAACGAGAGGTGCTTCGAGGCGGAGATCTATGCGGACGAAGCGGGGTATACGTCTGACCGACGACATGGGGATGAAACCCGATGTAAGTCGTTCTTCGAAAGCATGTTATCAATCCGTCATGCTGATTCGGTTCTGAACCAGTGAACATCGGCAAATGGGTGCTGCGCAATCTGTTCCACGGCTTTATCCGCGAGGAACAGCGGGAGCACGTTCGCCGCTCCAGAGATGCGGAGATGGCACATCGACTGCACCGCGGCAGTGCACCTAACCACATTGACGTTCAGGGGCACTCTCCTGAACGTCGTCGCAGAACCTCCACCGATTCATCACAACACTCGTCTGCCCATACCAGTCCTCCACGGAGCACCAGCATCGTGTCTTCGCCAAATATGCTCCCTGCTGTCTCTCCAGCCATCTCTGCCGCACCGCGAACGCCTCTCCTAACGCCTCTCATACCACTCAACCAAGGCATACGAGATTCCGTTTTGTCTCCCATCCCACAATCGCCGGCAGAAGGCACACCGACCGCGCGCACGCAGCCCGATGTCGCTTCGAGCGCACCACCGAGTTCCGACTACTTTTCTCTACGTACCCGACGGGGCTCCATGTCTACCGCCACGAGCACCTCAACTCCAGACGACTTCGCGTCTTGGGCTAGCAGGGAGCCCGGTCAGCAGACGCCGAGTACGCCGACGGCAGGCGGCCTCATGGGCCGAATACGAGCATTTGGGAAGAGCAATAAGCGGCAGGCAAGCGAGATTGGTCCGGCTACACCAGGAGGGACTTTAACTGGAAGTGATGTGCCCGTGACAGGAGTGAGTATCAGTTTTATTAGGTACACATTAGTTTATAAATACTAACTGGTCTCGTATATCCGTCTTAGAATAACTCACAGCAGGCTACATCCAAGAACCCTGCTCAGACGCTGCTTTCTGGCCCTATCAATCCCCCTTCCTCAAATGAAGCGCCAAATCTGTCTATCTCTCCGCACACATCCCTCATCATCTCTGAAGAGGCTGTCTCTGGCTGGACAACTTTATACAGAGGGCACGTTGCGAGCACTTCTGTTGATGTACGCACTCTGGAAGAAGTCTTGCCAGTCTGGCTCGCCGAGTACCTCCTGGCAAATCGGGTACCGCCCGTCCCTGTGACCAAGATCAGTTTTGTTCTTCTGCCTTTCCCTCATACAGATCCGAACGAGCAGTTGCCGGAACTTCTTAACACGTACGTGTATAGATGTGGTCCTTCAATGTCAGTGCTAACGTATTAGATACGTCAGCGCACAATCGAAGCTTACTGCTAGTCGCTTCTTGCGAGTGCGAAAGTTAACTACCCATGTAATGCGATGATCCCCGCCACGTGGAATTGTGCTGATAGTTCCTCCAGGTACAGGACAAACTCGACAAACTCGCGAGTTCTCGTGGTCCCACAATGCCGAACACGCCTCGATCCTCCTTCGACGCGCGTTCGATGTCCTCGAGAGGCGAAGGTCGACCACGGGCCGAGGATGTCTACGAGATCGTCTGCAATGACGTGGTACTCCCGTTGGACATGACCCTAGCCGCCGTGCGACAATTTGTATGGCGGCAGGGTGGCGAGCTCGCCATGTATTACAGGCGAAAGTACGCCCATCCTCAGTAACTTATTGTATTGCATACGCCGTATCCTCTACTGTCTCTGTGTGATCTAGTGTACTTAATGTAATCAGTAGTATCCTTTGCTATCGCCTCGAACCTACCCTTGTATGCCGTCAGATACATACACTTTTAGCGCCTGCCTGGTATGATTGGCTCGCAAAGGCACCGGCGACACCGTATGTGGAATCTTAATCTAATTATTAAGTGCTTATCACTGATCTGTAACTCCCTCCCAGTTTTGTTCGGGTGAGAAGGTAAACACTCATGCGATGTCTTTGTTTGGTTGAGCAATAAGTTGTTTTCGCGAAGCTCTGCGATCACTTCATGTGGCTGGCGCCCACGAGCTAAGAACCAAAATGAGCGGTTAGACAAATCCTGGTCTTGTATTGGTTGTCCGGCAGCCCGATGTAGCCCAACTCGACAACCGAAGGAACAGACCGTCCGGCAGAGTGCGTTTCAAGCAAGCGTCCAGCTGTTCCGCTGTGCAGATCCCGTACTGGATTGAGGCACAGTGGGCGCCTACAGGCTCGGAGCCGCCAGTGATCCGCTGCATCTGCAGTCCTTTTCAAAGTCGAAACAGCTCGGTTCGCGTTCCGAAATTCTGTGCCGTTCAGGTACGATCTGTGCACATGATGATTGCGTTTGAACACGTATCAGATGCTAATAACGCATAGGGACTGATATTGCCCCGGTGGCTTAGATATGTCACCTAGACCTTTGGAATTTGCAAGCGAACTTTAACTCTACATTTGAATGAAAGCTGCCCTCGCAAGTCAAGTGCCTGTTATCTGTAGGCGTGAAGAGACTGCCACGATAAGCCCACACACAGCCTTCTGGTACACTTGAGTGGAGCGAACAGCGCTCTGTTGTGCGACATTTCTTGAAACATCTTCAGGCAACACTAGTGACCGAGACGGATATGAGCGCTTTTCCAAGACGGGTGGTAATATATAGCCCATGGCCTCTAATCGGTGATCCCCCTGCCGAACCGTACCCTGCGTTCTCTTATGCCGCCGGGCCTCTCTACTTGCGGGGGCAATGTCGTCAATTGCCAGCACTGGGCATGTCATATCTGTTGAGCAGCCATTGTAAGTTCTTGTCGTATTCGAGATCCTTGGGTCGCTGGGCGTACACGTTATCCACAGGAGTACCGAAGTCTGCTGCGCTTTGGCTATCACCGGTGAGTGTATCCAGTAAATCGCCAATGTCATTGGTGACCCAATTCGCTTCAGTGCTCGTACTCTATGATTACTTGCTGACGGTGTCTGACGAAATACAATACGTCTGGATGAACAAAACCTCGACGGCTACTGTTATTTATTATCTCAATCGCTATATTATCATCTTCATGGCCTTAGTCGATGCTGTAGGTTTTTTCCCCTGGCGGACATCATTGGTGTGTACTCTCAACTAGATTCAACTTGAGTTATCTTCGCTGATATAAGCTCAGAGGTACTTAATTGTTGATTGTTACGGGGTAGGGCTAGCTGACACAGCTTATGCATGGAGCTGCGAGAACATCGAGCTACTGTATGCCACATTGGAAATCATGTGGTATGGCGTATGGGCCGGTCAGTTTGTCTTACCTTCCTCTACCGAATGCCGGACTTGACAACAAGTGGTGGTAGCATTCTCCTGTTTGCGGGTTTACGCTATCTCTGGTCGCGATTGGCGACTTGCCGCCTGCGCATTAGCCTTCGGCTTAGTGCCGTGTGGAACAAATCTTGTATGTGATGCCTCCAGTTGCGCAGAGCAGTTAACAAACGAGGGATCGCAGTTTGTGACGACCCAGACCGATTATTCTGTATCCTTAACCTCATTTACCGGCGTCTGCAATACATTAGTCAATCTGTCAACTGCAACTAGCGATAAGTAAGTGATAATCTTGTCTCGGTTTCCAGAGCAGATGATCTGAATGTCGATGTTCAGGTGTTAGAACTTCCATGTTGGCATGTCGAACAGGCTTCTCAATCCCGTTGATAGTGGTCATAATAACTCGAGTCTGCTTAATCATCTCCGACCTGGTGGTTATAATATCAACTTGGTACTACACACACAAGATCGACCGGACGACAATCCGAGCGAGCTCATCACGATCTGCAGTGTCGGTGCTACTGAGAGAAGGTATGTGCCCAAAAATGCAAGTCCTATCTGATGCTGAATATCTGTAGGGACATTGTATTTCGTGTAAGTTGATCTTATGCGTAGACATTAGGAGCGCGTTGTCCTAACGTAAAGCTCAGGCTCTTACTCGCAATGAATGTATTGCAAATCACACTGTTTGTTACCGAGGTTCGCAAGGAAGGATCCCCGTTCACCACCTCAAGCTCACTCATTTTTTATCCCGTAGATGTTCCCGTGCACGGTCGATTTCATCATTCGGTTCGTACAACGTCCCATCTGAACACTCGGCATTCTTGACATTTTTTCACTTTAGTATCACGGCCATCTTGCTCGCGCGGTACATCATCAGGCTACGCCAGCTCTTCGCTGGAGACGATGAGATCGTGTCAATGGGAGAGACAACGCTGAGCTCCGAAGGGACCCATTCGTCAATCCTCCATGCGCGGAATCAGTCATCCCACACCAGCAGCTCATTACTGCTCAGACACAAGCGCGATCTCTCACAGTCTTCTGTATATGACTCCATAGGAGGGTGGAAGGACTTTCCGGATGACTGGCTGTTTAAGGACGATGATGATTCGGGGGAGGAGGCGAGTGATGAGATCGAGCTGGGCATTGTTGTAACGCGGCGTATAAGCGTTAGCCGATCCATCTGAATGTTGTATCCATTGTCGAAGTACTCGTACGTGTTGGCAGTGTACATAGTGTAACTCACTTTGGGTTGGAGCATCGGTTTCTGCATTTGATATGGACACACCCTACGACGTGTAAAGGCCTATCGGAGACCTCATCATATACGCAACAGAATTCGTATTGAGTGCGTTCCGACGTTGACTCTCGTTTTTGGCACAACATCATATTAGTGTGTACGGAGGGACTGCTATAGCGCCGCTAAACCACGATTAACGTGCCCACCCATATCACCAACGCCTGGTGTATAGGGTTGTAACGACAACGCCTCATGGTGCCAATGGTGACACAGAGCTAACAATGTGCATAGCAATAAGTATAGGTCCACAACAATGCCTGGTCTTATGATTGATATGTTTTCAGACGCATGGTCGTCCCATCATCCTCAGTGTGGCTGAGCCCACGCGTCTCGATGATAACTGCCTTCAATTACTGTCAGCCATATGATGGAGAGTCAATACTCCTTCAAGTAGAACTTTCAACGACATTTGGACATTGGCCATGCCAGCCGAGCTCACAAAAAGGTGTCGGGAGTATATTCACACCACAAAACGTTCGTCCGTTAGTAGTACGAAGGATTACGTGACCCGCAGAAGAGCATCTGTACGGGAGACACTTCGATTTTGTCAGAGTTAGCAGGCGAGGTCACCGTCATTATTGGAGATGCAGGATCCTGATCAAGAGACGACAGATGAGGATTATTGGACTTGGGCATGAAGCGAGAATCTGCTGACCAAGGTCAACAATGGAACTTGTCTGGTTTCCTAATCCATTGCCGCAGGAGCACTGCATATATTCTCCCTCTTGAAACAGGGAGCACGAAGATACATCACAGGACACTGAAAAGTTTCCACTAGACAAGCCGTGTCAAAGCTGGGGGTTTGGCGAAAGTATAAGACAAGGGTAGTAATGTCCACTCACTCTGCGGCACAGGCGAGGTTACCGCCGTAGTTCGCAATGCAGTTGTCTAAGCTGACCGCGGTCTTTTGCTGCGTTCCGTTGTCCATAGTGCATGTTGCGACCAAATAATAGTTGAGAAGGCTTTCCTGCTGGCAGGTGGTCGTATAGTCGGCGGAGACAATCTGCAGCCATAGGAGAACGGCAGCAGTGGGTACAATAGAATGTAGAATCGCAGACATGAGTCGATGTATCTGGGGAGGGGGCTGTAGAACTAGTTGATGGGATAGGCTCGCGACGGGCTTGCTTTAATATGCGCCAGAGGCCTGCATATAGGCCCGTCGGGCTATCAATCGCAAGTGCGCGGATTCTGGAAGGACAAGAACGCATGCCAGGTATCGTTACGGCATCCTGAAGTCTGGTACCGAGACTGATCAGGATGGGGCCAGGCCCAAAGCGGGTGACGTACAGACCCCAGCCATCAGAATCGAGGTTGGCACCAAGCTTGTTGAGGCATTCAAAGAGCCACGGCTACAAGGAGAAGCGACGACTCAAGAGGCCATCCGCCACATGGTCTGAACCTGTCATGAAGCAATCTTCTAAAATAAGCAGAAGAGAGCCGCACATAGAAGTTTGACGATACGGCCGCCTACGACATCTTCAAATATTCTTCAGCCTCGCCTCAATGCACGGCTGCGTACCCGCAGAGCAATAGAACGAGATTAACAGTAACTGCTGAAGACCGTATCTGCTGCTTGGAAATAGTTGATGTATAGTAACAACTCTGAGGTGCATTGGCGTGAGCTGGGTATGGGTTGGTCCTGGAAGAGTCCTATAAGGAACAGAGCTGTTCACACCTGCCTGAGATAATATGGTGTGTACTGTTCGTGGTGCAGCGATTGCTCGAAGCGCATGGTACTGGGCGGGGTTCGCCCGCACCGTGTACCTAAGTTCGACGTGATTGTATCACTTGTGCGCTACGAGGGTCACTCCGTAGAGCTTGACGTACCTTAGTAGAAGACCGGCGAGGACGGAGAAACGATAAAGTTTGAAATCGCGAGAGTCGGCTGACCAAAGCTAACCGATGGGGTTGGCTACTCTTCGAAACGTTTTTTGCTCGTCGTGGCAGGGGTGGTGGTGCTGCTACCCGGAACGAACGATGGAAGGCGCGGAGGGACGCGTCCGTGCGTATACACTACCATGTATGGTGAGTATCATGCTGCGAGTCCGGCCTGGAGGGCTTAAAACCGACGGCAATGTATATCGTGTTTTGTGCTGGATACACAAGGGTCAGAACCTTTCCAGTTAGCATGCCGTTCTGCCCGGAAGAAGTCGGGACAATGTCATTTATGGCAGGATGTCTTCCTCCATGATCGCATCATTGCCTTTTCTTGCGCTGTGTGTCCTGCTCGAGCCATGACCGCAAGGCACATTTTGACATTGTGGTATATGGGATTGCCATAGAGAGAGTCCGATCACTGGTCCCTATGGTTCGAGGCTGCCAGGAAGATGGCTGAATTATGATACTTCAACCGACTTTCGAAGGCTCCGGATATTCGTAATTGGTGGACTAACCTTTCGCCCCGAACACGGATAGAGCGCGGTGGGTCTCGTAGCATTAATTAACATCAAGTTAAGTATCGGCTAATTACCGGATAATCAACCTGTAATATACCTAGGTCAAAATCCAGGATGTAAATCTGGGCGCAGTTGTGCCTGCCTGTACACGTGGAACATGGCAGCTATTGCGGACATGATTGGCGTCGGTGTGATGAAACGAATGGGTGTCCAGTTCGATCTGCTGTGCATGAATTTGAATCGGCCGCATCATGCAGTTCATCTTACGCTTACATCATTCGCGGGTCGCATGCGGTCCGGGGGGCGCGTATTGAAGCAGACCTTTAGAGTGCCCATCCTCTGACCATCAAAGAGGGCGCTCTATTCTAGGCTGCCTAGGGGAGACAAACGCTGTATTTCGCTCTCTCTCCGAGGCTGACGCGGCGTTCCCCGTAAGTCGCAATATGCTTATGTAATCATAGCAGAATCTTGCTGCGAAATTCCCGTCGGACTTCTAAAGTCTTCCAATTCAGGTAGGTAGGTGGTACTCAGCCACTAATAGCCTACTTGCGACACCTCTGCTATTTACACCCCTACTTAGTCTTCTTATTATACTAGCCTCTAATACAGAAGTCGCTCGAAATATGTCCTCCGAACACGAAAAGCTCGAGATCCGACTGCGCCTTGCTCAGAGCAGTCATCATGCAAGACCAGCTCGAGCACCTCCAGCACAAACAAGGCTGCGTCTACGGCCGTGCGTAGCCTGTTGACGAGCAGTACTAGTAGGCATTGTGCGAGATGTCAAGCATGCAGCACACATCAGTCGCTGCATGATGAATCTGTGGACTGATGTTAGCACATATATTCAGAGAGATTCGAAATACAGCGCGGAATCTGAGCTGGAATCTCCTCGAATCCGCGCTGGAGTCTGCACTGTGAACGCCCCTTGTGATAGGCTCTCTTCGCAATTTGCCCGTGCCCGGTGACCTCGTGTCAGAGTTCATTTACCAATAGGCAAGTGAGTATTCGTTACATTTCCGGTACTATACTACAAATGACGTTCGAGATCGCTGAAGGGAGAATTGCATTCCGCGCGCGGACGGCGGTGAAGCCTCTCACGATATTCTGATTTACTGATTCTTGATGAGGCCAATCCATCGCGTCAGAAGGACTTGTATAGCCTGATTTGGGTACAAATTATGCGTGTGCCATACAAGAATGTGCAGGCTCCTCGGCCAGGCATGAAACATGGAACAACTCAGTAACTGATAGCGCTCAGGCGTCACTTGCGAGCTCGCTAGGTGGTTCGTCCATCCCAACTGCAGCCTCAACTGCGTGTAACATTGCTCCAACCCCTCTACTGGCAGTCGCTCCGGGAGCCTCCTCAGCAGCGGACGAGGACGCGCTGGATGGGTCAACGAGGTATTTTACGGCATTGCTGCAAACGAGGAGTCAGCGTTATGACGCGGAACGCGGTACTTAACGAGGTGCTCACCCAGTCTCGTGTGCTGCGACCGACGATAGACTTGCAGGGGGAACGAACTCCCGGACGACACCTGCAATTGCGCCCGCCAGGTCGGTGCTAGAAACGCCCAGCGCTCTCGCAAGCTCCTCGATGCGCTGCTCCACGTCAGGCTCGCCTTCCTTTCGCTTGCTATCGTCCGGCTGCGCCGCCCACGCGCCATTCGCACCGTTCATGTGGTTCTGGTTCTGGATTGCAGGCGGCCGCCTGCCAAGCGCAAGGTTCCACCAGCCCCCCACCTCGGCCTTCCACTGCGCGACACGCCAGGCATAGAACGCGAGGAGCGCGGCAGCGAGGAGCGCGATGATGTAGTTGAAGCGCGAGAGCGGGACGTGGGAGAGCGGGGGAGACACGGAGCGCGTAACGCGTTTGCGCTCGCGCGGGGGCGGGAGGTCGGAAGACGACTGCACCGCGCTGGGCTGCTGCAGATTTTGCGACATGCTGTACTTCAAAAGGTGAACGAGCCGTCGCAGATTGGTGAGACTTGAGCTTGAACATACGAGCGTGCACCATGTTCTTATAGGGCTCGGCGAGCGCTAGAGACGTGGGGTCGACGGCGAACATGCCCACCCACAATGACGTCACAACGAGTCGTCACCGTGACTCTAGCTGCGCGATGCCACGTGCAAGTGACAGATCGCGTCTGTCACGTCATGGAAACCTCGTTCCTCGTTCCTACAACTGTAGCCTTAAATCCACCAGGTATGAGCAAGTATAGTTCTTTCTAAAACAAATAAGCAAGTAAGGATGCTAAACTTTAGTGTAAACGATGCATCTCTGCTAACTAAAACTTGAAGTAGGCAAGCGATCACTCCAACCTACATCTCAATCTTCAGCTATGTTCGTGTTGTGTTTGCGGTACAGTCACAAGTTTGCCAACTGAGGGGGTGCTGACCGTCTTGTTAGATTTTTGGCAGGGATCGAGACTGAAGACAATAGGATAAACCGTGTTTGACCCAGCTTGTAGCCAGCAAACACGTAAGGAACTAAGTACAAGTCGATTGGTGTAAGTACCATACTTGATCATGTGATCTACTACCGTAAGTATCGACTGCTATTTCCAACACGTCTAATTCTGACCAACAGCACAGGCTCATACAAGCGCAAGGGGCTATGCTTGAAACATGCATGCATGTAATGTTACACGTTATATTGTTCTCCTTACATTACAGCTGATTTCATATTTTTAGACCTGTCGAAGTCGAAGTCTGCGTACGCGGACTTCGGGCGGGAATGGGCGGGCTCTGCAAGCGACAGCCTACAGCTAACTCAACATCGATACACTTACCCCAGAATACTTGTGCGTACTTGTGCGTAAGCGGGGTCCATGTGGAATTCGGTATCAACAGTCGGGACTATGGACCCAGCAATATATCTTCTCGCTCAAAAATTACCAAACAAAGTTGTTGTTTCCAGTGCCTGCCCATTCCCGCCCGAGGTCCGCTCACGCACGCTTCGATTTCAGCAAATATAAGATGTAGAAGCAGCTGAAAATGAATGAATCGTGGCTTCGCAGGGTGCAGCCATGTCGGGACAATGGTCCCAACTTTTCATTCCGAATTTCTCATCAACCACGCTTGCGTACAAATGATCTTCGGGTAGGTCTAACAATATGAACCCTACGTATTGCATATATCTCGTGTAAGAGACAATCCTGACTGTCAGTTTGCAGATCACGGTGCAGCAGATGGCCATCGGGCGGAGCCGTCAATACCAACCAAGTCATGCCAACCAAGTCATCCGTTAGGCGATTTCAGCTCGGGACTTCCGGTCGGAACCGGCGGGCGCCACTCAAGTCATGGGTTTGTGCAGTATAAAATGGGACATAGGAGACGCGAATCATTATTATCTTCCTTCCTGCCTTACTACTAGGCTCCATCAACCACCCTACCGCGTTATCCGCAGAAACTAGACATCGGCCAAATGTCGGATTACAGCAAGCTCGGCCAGATTGACCCCGAATATGCCGCCGCGATAGCCAATTTTCCGGCGCCTGGAAAGATTGATCCTCGTTTGCGCGAGAAGCTTAATGGGGACTTTGAGGCACATATCAAAGAAGCCCTGAGGCCGCATCTTCCTCCGGGTGCGCCGGTCGCATGGCGCCGTATATTGAACGCTTTCCTAACGGCGACGAATCGTCCAGATGATTCGTACACTGTGGCAGACCACCACGTCCATCTTGATGACGAAAATGTGCTCGTCCGCTGTTTGACGCCTCGCGGCCCTGGGGATGTTTCTTTCCCTGTCTTGTTTTGGATCCATGGTGGAGGTATAGCACTGTTGTATCGTCAATACCAGTGGGTGACATATTTGTTAACCAGGATGGATTGTGGGCAACGTGAAGCTTGACGACTATCATCTGAGAATCATCTGCGTACAGTTGCAGATCGCCATAATCAGTGTCGAGTATCGGTACGTCCTTCGCCCCCTCGCTCACAGAGACGACTCAGACTGACATGCCCAAACAGCCTCGCACCAGAACACCCATTCCCCACCGGTCTCAACGATTGCTATGATGCGCTGAAATGGGTACCGTACTCGCGGAGTTGTGATGTAAGCTTTACAACTGACATCTACACAGACTGTCAACAACCAGACGCTCTTTGGCGGTGATATCTCGCGCGGCTTCCTAATAGGAGGACAGTCGTCGGGAGGCAACTATGCGGCGGTTCTCGCCCACCGTGCCCGAGACGACCCATTCTTCGAGAACCGCAGGCTTAGCGGAACCGCATTGCAGATTCCCATCGTACTACATCCAAAGGCGTATCCTGATAAGTACGACATAGCCCTATGTGTGGCAATGGATACATTAGATTGACATGCGTCTTTCAGGTACAAGGGCGAGCTGCTTTCCATGGAGGAATTCCGTGCTACTCCGCCGCTGTTGAACGGGGAGATGATAGAGGCCTGCTGGGGTAAATATTATTCGCGTAATTCTGGAGTGCCACTCTGATGTCGATGGTTGGCTTTGGCAGCGGCACTAGGCGCAGAGCCGCTCAATCCCGATGGCTCGCCCTTCCTGTATTCCTCGCACACAGGCCTCCCACCGACGTACGTGCAGGTGTGCGGACGGGATCCGCTCCGGGACGAAGCTCTGGTGTACGAGAAGCTTTTGAAAGAGCATAATGTTCCGACAAGGCTTGACGTGTGAGGGTATTCCCCCTCCAAACCCTGTCTAGATCTGAGACGCGCGTGATAGGTATCCTGGGGTGGGACATGGATTCCACCTCTATTTTACCACCCTTACTGCAGCTGTGAAGCTCAATGCAAACTTCAAGGCAGGTTTGACATGGCTTCTAGGTAGAGACTCCCGGTAGTTGAGAGCGTGAGGAATATGGTCACGAAAGTGCCACGTAATTAGTAGGACATACCCAGCTAATCGTTGTCACCATAGATATTATTGCTCCTTGCTTAATTATTTGGCAAGAGGGATTGTGCTATATTATAGCAAATGTCACGCGGTTGTACCGTGACATTGCGTTCCTACATGTTGTCGTTATCGAAGAATTCACGGGTGGTCCGTATGGCGAGACACACCTGCGCCATGTCTTATTAGGGGTCCGCGAGTGCTTGAGACATCGGGTCCAGGGGCAACGACGTCATAATGAGCCGTCGACGCGCCTATCGCGAGCGCGTGATGCATCATATAACTGTGACAGTTCGCGTTTGTCACGTCACAGAACCTTCAAACCCGTTACTTCGCCTGCAACCCTCGGTAATAGAACACATCTCACTTTATATTCTATATATTCCAAATATTTCTATCATGTGCAACAGTGGCGTTATGTGGAAGCGAGTACTGACGTTCAACACTTACCTGTGTGTTGGAACAAGAGTGCGAACGGCGCGGGGTGTGTTTGTTCACGGGCATAGCGATGCCCGTAAGGGACAATCTGTGAGAACGACGCCGGAAAGACCGCCGGCAGCCAACGTCCTCGATGGACAGGGATCAATGGTGGATAAGGTTACAAACCGATGGGGCTACCTATGGCGCGCAACGCCTACATAAGTCCTATTCCCACACCGGCACATGACCACGTGACCCAGGCCGGCAGCGACGCTTGCCCGACATACCCAAAAGTCAACACAATCGCGTGTGGTACGTACATCGCGCGGGGTCGTTATATACTACGATAGGGGCCTCCGGCCCCTGGCTACTCGCGCGCCCGAGCTTTCGAGCTCGTTCCTGACCACGCGGGGCTGCGCATTTCAACACTGTGGTCTGTTGTCGAAGCTATGAGGTAGGTGCCTTTGTGCCCTTTTCGCACTGTAGTCAATGTTGAAACCTTAACCCAGAGCTCCTTCCATCGATAGCACTGACAGTAGCTACTATGGGGTGTTAAACCTAACGTGGGACGAGAGCGCTGTACTGTACAAATAGTATATTTCAGTAGGCCGTAAGGGACGAACTCAGATAGGTATGCACCTGTACAAATAGTATATCTACGATACATTAGTATATTGATACTGTTGATATGTCTAAAGGTACTCACTGACTTCAGTAGGCCATAAGGGATGAACTGAAGTCAGCCTACGCGCGAGAGCAAGAGTTCTACGGTACGAAAATAAGGAACTGTATAGTGAGCCAAACAACGTCCAAACAATGTCCGGACTGCGCCACAGGCGCATCACCGCCAGACATCTCGTACGAACGAGCGTCTGTGCGGAAGGCCTTTCTATCCGCCTGCGGCAGAGCTTGAACGTCAATACTCCCCCTCAAGCCAAGCGCAGGCCAAGAAGAGCGACGAGCTTGCCAATCTTCGAGCGTGGGAGGGCCTTTGTAAGGATGTTGGCGATCATATCGCCCGTAGGGATGTATGTGATGGAAGCAGCACCCGAGTCTTGCACATACTGAATGAACCGGAACCGAATATCGATGTGCTTAGTCCGAGCGTGAAGCAGACCGGAGTCGACGATTGCGATCGCGCTCTGGTTGTCACAACGCAACGGCGTGGCCTTTTGTAATGGGTGAGTAAGTTCGCCGATGAGGTATCGGAGCCAGAGGAGCTCGCGACCAGCTTCGGAAGCTGCGACGTATTCTGCCTCCGTGGAAGACAGCAATATGATTGGTTGTTTACGAGAGCGCCAACTGACGGCTCCGCCTGAGAAGGTGAAAACATACCCCGAGATGGAGTGGCGGTGAGGTAAGGAACACCAGTCGGCATCTGTGAACCCGATTAATCCCTCATCGGACCCACTGAAAGTAAGGCGAAGGTCTCGCGTGCCCTTAAGGTAACGAAGGACGCGTTTTGCAGCATCCCAGTGCACCGGCACAGGGTCGCTCATGAATCGCGCGAGCAGCGAAACCGTGAATGCGACGTCGGGGCGTGTACCAATTGCCGTGTACATGAGGCTGCCGACGAGGCGGGCGTACGGGCGCGTCGCCATTTCACTACGGTCCTTCGCAGTCAGTTCGACGTCAAAAAGGTTGACATGAGGATCCAACGGCACCGATAGGGCATATGCGTCAGTCATTCGGAACCGCTCGAGGAGGGTTGCAATGTATCCCGCTTGCGAGAGGGTGAGGGTACGGGTATGTCGGTCACATTGGATTTCGAAGCCTAGGAGCCAACGAGCTTCTCCGAGGTCGACTATCTCATACTGGGAGCCGAGGTCGCTCTTCAACTTGATCATGAGCCCCTTAGAGCTCGTCACGAGGGTGCAGTCATCAACATGGATGACGATAATGATGACATCTCCTATGCGAAAGAGGAAGAATACCCCATAATCATGCTTGCTTCGGGTCAAACCCAGCTCCGCAAACAGCTCGCAGACCTTCTCGTACCACATGAGACCTGCCTGTTTGAGGCCGTATAATGCCTTGAGAAGCTTCCAGACCCAGTCGTCTCGTCCGGGCACTTTGAATCCGGGGGGGTTGACGCATGTAGATAGTCTCGTCGAGGTCTCCATTGAGGTAAGCATTTTTGAAGTCGATTTGATGAATCTCCCAGTCATTCTGGGCTGCGAGAGCTAGTACGAGGCGGAGGGACTCAAGGCGAGCAGTGGGGGCGGCGGTGTCCATGTAGTCGACACCATGCACCTGCGAAAAGCCCTGCGCACAGAGGCGAGATTTGAACTTAGCAATGTTATTGTTCTCATCTCGCTTCTTTCGCAGCACCTATGTGGACCCGACAATGTTGGTGCCTGGCGGCGGCGGCGGAACAAGCTCGTAAGTTCCCATCGATTCAATGCGTGCGAGTTCCTCGTGCATTGAGTCCAGCCAGGCCTCTCGCTCGGGGCCACTCAGTGCTTCATGATGAGACGGTTCATCTCCCGGCATAGCAGCGAGGGCATAGGTGCTGCTTTCGTCAGCTGCAAGGCTTCCATGCTCCAGTATTGATGAGGGAACCTTTTGCGCTCCCCGCCCGCCTGTGGTACCTGTGCCTGATTGTAGATCTTTGACCCATTGCGACGGCTTGCGCGCACGTTGTGCCCTTGGCTCGGGCAGAATGTGTGGAGGTGGATCGCAGTCGTGGTTTGCATCGCCATCAATAGCTGATTCCGGAACAGGTACAACATCTGTTCCGGGTGCATGTTGGCTGACTGGCTCGGCAGGAGGGTGCTGGTCGTGCAACAATTGCTCCCCCTCGAGCGGCACATCGACTGCAGCTACAGAAACGTCCGGCTCAAAATGGACATCACGTTCCATGCCAACAGTCCGCTTGTCCGGCCAGTAGACCCGGTGACCTTTGCTTTGCAGGTCAAAACCAACCCAACGGCCGCGCTTCGACTTGACATCGAGTTTGGTTGCAGGGTCGATGCGTACCCACACTGTGGCGCCAAAGCGAGGTAGCCCGGCGAGATTGGGTTTGTTGCCCGTGGCGAGCTCATGCGGGGTTGCACTGGGAGTGTTGCTTGTGGTCGTGCGGTTGCGAAGCCACACAGCGTGAGAGACAGCCTCACCCCAAAGAAACTTCGGGAGACTGGCATCAATGAGCATAGCGCGAGCATGCTCAGTCAAGGTGCGGTTCAGGCGCTCGGCTTTGCCGTTCTGTTGGGGCGAGTCGTGTACGGTGAGCCGGCGGATGGTTCCCTCCCCCTCGAGGTAAGCTTTGTATTCTTCACTTAGATACTCGCCCCCGCGGTCGCACTGTAGCTCCTTTGCATGTTCGGCGCTACGTTGTGTTTTAGCCCAAGCCCGATATGCTTTGTAACGGCCAAACGTGTCACTTTTCCGTCGCAAAAAGTGAACGATGGCCTCGTCGGAGTGATCATCGAGGAACAAGACATAGTATTCCTTGCCGCCGAGAGTAGCCACAGGCGCCTTTCCCCAGACATCCGTGTGAATGCGCTCACCGTACTTGGTAGCACGTGGGCTCGAGCGCTGCTTTGGGAAAGGCTCATGGGCGTGTTTGGCTCTCATGCATGAGTTGCAGAAGACGCTGGACTCGTCCGACAGCCTGATACCTTTGACCACACCCGCACGGACCATTTTGAGCAAAGCGGGGCTGTATGCATGGCCCATGCGACAATGCAGCTCATGCAGTGACACGGACATGACCTCCGCACTGAGCGCTCCCTCCTGTGCACTGCTATCTGTCGAGGTAGAGTACAGCCCCTGATGAGCGGGGATGAGCGACAAGGTGCGTCTGTTGGGGGCTATGAGATGACAGCCGTCGGGTTCAAAACGGACGGAGAAGCCAGCTTTGGTGGCCCGGCTGACGGAGATAAGGGAGTGGGGAATACTCAGTGTGTACAAAACATCCTGGAGCTTCACCTTCATCTTACTGCCCTTGTATTCAGTCGGCAGTAGGACATCTCCCTCTCCGGTAGTGTAAAACACCCGACCATCAGCCGTCCGGATAGGCTTAGGATGGATGCTGCGGAAGTTCGCAAAGTCTGTGCGTATGGGGTGCAAGTGTCGTGTTGCGCCCGAGTCCCAGAGGCGAGGTACGTTGCCGGTTGCAGAGCGCAAGTGGATGTCAGTGATGGGCAAGTCTATTGCTTTGAATGCGAAGACATCACCGTCATTGTCCAGCTCAGCGATGGCGGCTTTCGCGCTCTCATGCGCATCCGTTGCGGCCTTCTCACGGCGAGCTTTGCTCCTAGGTCCCTGGCCCTCCTTCCCTCCACCTTTACTCCAGCAATTTGGCTTGGTGTGGCCAGCGCGTCCGCAATTCAAGCACTTATTGGAGCTGTCTGCTACAAGAGCAGAGTCGTTGGCGAGAACAGGGCCGGCCAAGGCGAATTCATCTCGCGCTATTGCGTAGATTTGTTCAACCAG
The DNA here is from genome assembly GCF_002117355.1 of Postia placenta MAD-698-R-SB12. Taxonomy (NCBI): domain Eukaryota; kingdom Fungi; phylum Basidiomycota; class Agaricomycetes; order Polyporales; family Adustoporiaceae; genus Rhodonia; species Rhodonia placenta. The sequence goes on along the minus strand of NW_020169837.1, from coordinate 1,839,827 downwards.
TGCAGTTGGAGATAGGCCAGAGCATGGTGTCGCGGAGGTGGTACCAGGCGGTGAAGGTGATGTACCCGGAGTGGGCACCGATGTTGCCAAAGCTATGAGGTGTGCAGAAGACAAGATGGTGCGTACCACACCTCTGTAGCTCAACGGCAGGCATTTGAGGATGATCGCCTTGTAGCCTGCGTCATCGAGGGAGCCTCCGGCGGCGGCGTACTCTGTGCATAGCCGCTGTAGCTCGTTGAGCGTCGGTCGAGGGTCGCTCCCATTCTCGGTGGTGAGGGCGTGCATACGGGTGAGAATGTCCATCTGAACAAACTCCCCTTGATTTTCGTATTGTTTGCAGACAAGGTTCCAGGCATCCGAGGCCTTCGGCAGGGAAAGGATGCGAAGCTTCATTGTCTCCGGAATGGTCTGGAAAAGGAGTGCGTGAATGGCTTCATGCTTCCCTGTCCAGATGTCGAGAGCATTCTCGTAATTTTCGTCAGCATCTGAATCGACGCCTGGAGCTGTCAGTTCGATAGGTATTTTGTTGCGACCTTCGAGGAACCGCAATAGGCCCTTGGACGACACCGTCGCCTTGAACTGGGCCTTGAACAAGACCCAGTTCGATCCATCCTCAGCGAGCTTGGGGAGGCGGCTGACGGGCGACTCATTGGAGCCGAGCGTGATCTCGTAAGTGTCGGTAGGGCTCATAACCTGTTAAACCTAACGTGGGACGAGAGCGCTGTACTGTACAAATAGTATATTTCAGTAGGCCGTAAGGGACGAACTCAGATAGGTATGCACCTGTACAAATAGTATATCTATGATACATTAGTATATTGATACTGTTGATATGTCTAAAGGTACTCACTGACTTCAGTAGGCCGTAAGGGATGAACTGAAGTCAGCCTACGCGCGAGAGCAAGAGTTCTACGGTACGAAAATAAGGAACTGTATAGTGAGCCAAACAACGTCCAAACAATGTCCGGACTGCGCCACAGGCGCATCACCGCCAGACGTCTCGTACGAATGAGCGTCTGTGCGGAAGGCCTTTCGATCCGCCTGCGGCAGAGCTTGAACGTCAATATGGGGTGTATAGAGTTGCTCAAGGCATAGAGTTGTTGAAACACGCTGACCTGTGTGGTCAGGAACGAGCCCGAAAGCTCGGGCGCGCAAGTAGCCGGGGGCCGGAGGCCCCTATCGTAGTATATAACGACCCCGCGCGATGTACGTACCACACGCGATTGTCCCTTACGGGCATCGCTACACCCGTGGACAAACGTGCCCCGCGCCGTTCGCACCCTTGTTCCAACAAGAGTTGCTCAAACCGCCTTGTACGGCCTTCCACATTTTAATTTAAAATCCCGAAAAATCAGTGAGAGTGTATATAGTCCCTATGGATGCCCCCATGGCACAGAAATAATATAATCATGAATGTGGAATGAGTAGCATGCTCAACAAGGCATTTTGACAACAGTGTACACAAATATTGAACTAGATCTCGCCCGAATGCGATGAGAATTTCACCCCGGAAGCTTTCAGTCTTCATTCTCTATTGATATAAATGTCTATCAACAAGCCTGATACTTTAAAGCACTTGAGATATGATGTAGACAAGCGTGGTGGGTGAGATCGTCTTGCTCCTGTGGCTGAATGTGACTGTAGTTTAGACTTCGCTCGGCACGTCGCACAGATGTGTTTGCAAGACCATGAAACATTTATCTTTCCATTCTATTTCTTGTACTACTAGCGCCCATACTGGCACCTGTCTGAGCGCTCACCCATGGGTTGAACATTATGTAGCTTACATAATGGGGTCCGTGCGCACTTCGTACCTGGTATTGTACCACTACGTTTCTTTCTTTACTAAACACGACCACACAGATACAGTGGTCCATGCATAGCCAGTACTTGTATAAATAGTTGTACCATTAGTCGGTCAAACCCTAAGTTCAACCTGGTTATTCATTCAAGTATCTGCTCCTCTTCACTTGGGGTAGTGGTCATTCTTGACTTCCTCGCTCGATCTTCAGGACGACGTACTGTCCATAAGCCCTCGCTCATTGTCTACGAGTCAGGCATCAATATAGGAGTATAGACCATTGTATCAGACCATGCTCGTCTCACTGCTGGCGGGTGTTGCCGCGTCGGAGTGTGAAAATGTCGCGGTGACATGCCGTGATGATTTGAGCAACTCTATGCCTATTACACCCTCAAAATGAGTTGTCCTCGTGGATTCGTGCCGGTACAAGTAAAACTCATTTTATTGCACTGAAAATATTCACAGGTGTGTAGAAGATCTCAATGCATCTGATGACACAAGAATCTTGAAAAAATGTGCAGTGCTTCGTGAACCCGAGGCTTGCGAACGCGGCCATGAGCAACTCTATACACCCCATAGTAAGATAACGGAATGTGCATACTCTGAGATACCGATTCCCAAGCATTCGAAACTTCGCTCATAACATGACAACTTTCTCTGCTGTGCATAAGTCTCGACGTGCATCTGAAAGCCCTTGGGGAATTGATCACTACAGGTGTCGATTTTCAGGTGTCTGTAAAAGCCCGTGTAATATTCCATCTCGGAATAACATTAGCAGACCAGAAGGAATGCTCCTCTCGTCTCGATCAGCCGACTAGCACTTTGATGGCACATTGATGCCTATCACCAATATGTGTGTTTTCGCAGACCCGGACATTGTCCTCGCCAACACCTGCACACACAATAACTAAGGCATGATTACACGCAGTGGCCCGTTCCTAGGAGGTTCTGTGAGGAAACTTTCCCGGCGACTAAATTCTGCTGACTCCGCACATAGCGTGCAGACTGCGGTATCACGTCACCGAGCCAAGTATAAATGATGAAGCATCGGAGACGCGAATCAATGCTTTCTTGCCCCCTGCATTACTAAACATCGCTGCCGCGACCCTACCACGGCCTCTGGACACGTGCTTTCCAAATGTCGAATTACAGCAAGCTCGGTCAGTTTGATCCCGAATATGCCGCTATAGTGACTGCGTTGCCTCCGCCGCCTCCGCCTGAGAAGCAGAGGGACCATTCTCGTTTGCGTGAGCAGTTTAATGTGCGCGTTGTTGGGATGACCAAGGACACCCTGAGACCGCATCTTCCTCCGGGTGCGTCAGACGCATCGCACCATATACTCTTTCCTAATGGAAACATGCAGAGGATGCGTATACTGTGGCAGACCACCATGTCCAGGTTGATGATGGGGAAATACTCGTACGCTGCCTGACACCTCGCGGTTCCGAGGACATCTCCTTCCCTATGTTACTTTGGATTCACGGTGGAGGTATTACATTGTGACTTTGGCAATACAAGTCGTTGATGTATGGGTCACGCAGGATGGATCGTGGGCAACGTGGAGCTTGACGACTACTATCTCAGAATCATCTGCGTAGAATTCCAAATCGCTATAATCAATGTCGAGTATCGGTACGTCTTGCGCCTCCTCACAAAGACAACTTTAACTGACATGTCGAAACAGCCTCGCACCAGAACACCCATCCCCCATCGGTCTCAACGACTGCTATGCTGCGCTGAAATGGGTACCGTACTCGCGAGGCCGTCATCTGAACCTCAGAGCTGACATTCTCGCAGACCGTCAACAATCAGGCGCTTTTTGGTGGCGACATCTCGCGCGGCTTCCTGGTAGGAGGACAATCGTCGGGAGGCAACTACGCAGCGGTTCTCGCCCACCGTGCCCGAGACGACCCATTCTTCGAGAACCGCAGGCTTAGCGGAACCATATTGCAGATTCCTATCGTATTGCATCCAAAGGCGTATCCTGATAAGTACGACATAGCTGTATGCGTGGCAGTTTATACAGTAGGTTGACATGCGTCCTTCAGGTACAAGGGCGAGCTGCTCTCCATGGAGGAATACCGCGGTACCTCGCCGTCGTTAAATGGAGAGCGGGTGGAGGCCTTCTGGGGTAAATACCGTTTGCGTGAACCTTGAGTGGCGCCCTGATATTGGTGATCGCTTTTGGCAGCGGATTTAGGCGCAGAGCCACTCAATCCCGAGTGCTCGCCTTTCCTGTATCCCTCGCACGCGGGTCTCCCACCAACGTACGTGCAGGCGTGCGGACGGGATCCGCTCCGGGATGAAGCTCTGGTGTACGAGAGGCTTCTGAAAGAGGACAACGTTCCGACGAGGCTTGATGTGTGAGCATACTTACCGTCCTGTGCATGTCTAAATCTGAGCTACGACGTGCGACAGGTATCCTGGAGTGGGACATGGATTCCATGTCTATTACCCCACCCTGACCGCAGCTGTGAAGCTCAATGCAGACTTCAAGGCAGGTTTGAGGTGGCTTTTAGGTAGAGACTCCCAGTAGCTGAGAGCGCGAGGCATGCGATCATGAAGATACTAGATATATACCGTCGTCACCGCAGAGATTACTGCTCTTCGCTGGATTGTTTGGCAAGGAGTGTGCGACATCAAATGTCGCGTGGCTGCCTTACGACGTTGCATTCCTCCAAGTTGTCCCTCGGTGGTGATCTCACGTGCAGTTCAAATGGCGAGGGACACTGTGCTAGATGAAGTCTCACGCGCCGCGACCGACGATAGACTCGCAGGAGGAACGGGCCCCCCTGACAACGCTTGCATCTGTATACGCGAGCTCGTCGTGAAGCTGGCCCTCCCTCAACCCTAGATCTTCCTGCAGTCCCTTGCGTGGTCGCATTCCGAACGTGAGGATGTGGTTGGACTGCGAGAGTGGTGAGTGTGGGGCTATGCGGGCAAGGTTCCACACATCCTCGGTACTGAAAACACTATTCGATCCAGATTGTATTCAATAGATATCCCAGAGTCGGAAACGTATTGTACATCAAAGATTCAACCGTTTCATCTCCATGTCCTTTGCATACCGAGACGCGGGGAGGATATAGTCTGTTGTAAGACCCCAATTATCATGCGTGAGGGAGTGGTGTCAAGCTAGTCAACCCCGTGTGAATGACGGCCTGCATGAACGAAGGAGACGAATGTAGTCGCCTGCAGCAAGCAATACTGGATTAAGAGCTTCTGGTTCGCCAACTGATCACTGCTCCATGGTGATGTTTGACCTGGTCCTCTTATTCGGCAATCCACTCTTGGATGATTTTCTGCTCCTTATGCACCGGGCGGGAAGGGAAGAGATATGGTCAGGATGCAGACCGAAGAAGTATCCTCACTATCAGCCTTCACCGTACATTCTCATGAATGGTTGAGGTCAACTTCATTGCGAATCTAGGCTGAATCCACGCAATCAACTGCCTCGATACCAATGTCCCACCTATACGTAGAGTCAATCCTTATAAATAAAATGTACCATACAAACCTGGACATGTGAGCCATCGGGAAGCCTCTGCCTGACTTTCTCATGTCTCAGACAGCTTTTGACGAGTAGTATGTATAGCACTTGTCACAAAGCGCAGGGCGAAGCCTGAGGGATGTATTGCATTCTAGTATCAGCACACCGAATCCTTACATGAAATGCGTCCAAGCAATATGCAGCCATTAAATGAGTGACACGGAGAAGTGTTTCTAAGGGAAATACATCCGCATCGGTAGGTCCGGTTTAGGGGCGAATTGAGCCAGCACCAACACCAGCTTACCACATCGCATCATGGTCAAACGTAGTTTGTACCACGTCGCTTGACTAACAGGAATCTTGCCGACGTAAAGAAGACAGCTCCAACCATCAGCACGGCCTGGCGCCGCAAAGTGAGTCAGGTAACTAATATGTCCAAGCCTGAGTGCTGAAGTACTCACTCCTGAAAACACAGTCGGCCGGTACCACCGAGGGTCATTGACGTTCCCGAGTAGTGCACCATCGATAGGCGCTCCAGTCAGGAACGCAAAGGAGCTTATGAAATATGCTAGACCAAGGCTCATGCTGTTTGAATACATGATTAGTGTCGTAAGAGGGTTTGATAGTAAGAACAAGTTACCCCGCTTCATCTACATTCTTCGCCATACCGAGAATAGCTGGCGCCGACAGAGACAGGACTGCGAGTAGATGTTAGATTTGTCACCTAAATACTAGTATTTCGCGTATCCACTTACATGCGCCGCTGAAGAATCCATATAGGATCGAAAACGCAATCACCGCCCCTGGACTGAGTACTCCAAATAGCGCAAATGTGAGGGCGCCCATGGCGACTATCACAATAATAAGCATATTGAACAAGCCTAGGTTGGTCGCCATAGCATTCATTATTACTCGTCCTGGAATGGAGCCAGCATTCATAATAGCGAGCTATGTCATATTTGTTCACGTATGAGGAAGATTGGCATGGAATCCGCGGAACAAACGATCCTCACCGTATAGAATGCGAGGTTGCTCGACATGCCATGCAGAGTAACCCACAGTTGGATGTAGTAATCTAGTACGTCAACGTGATTAACCTTGCAGTGGAGAAGGTGCACATACAGGGAAAGTTATAACCCCACAGGACCGTGAAGAACCTGTACAACCGAATCAGAAGTTTGACCGTATGAAGGCCTATTATACGAACCCTGCAAGCATTGACAGGTAGGCCCAGTCATGAGTAATGGACATGACAGAGACAGACGGCTTCGGTCGAACAGTATGCCTCGGAAGTTGAGTCGTCATGATGCAATTGGCAATACAGAGGAAACCCATTGTCAGAAATGCAGATGCACGTACTCCCCACGCAAATCCGAGGGGACCGTGTATCAGTCTGTTCAACATGATCGGGTATATGATGCCGCCGAAGCCGGAACCTGCACGAAAACGACGAGTTGAAACTTAGCCTATAAAAAGTATAAGAGCAGCATACCCGTGGCAACGATACCCATTGCAAGGGAGCGACGTTTCTCCCAATGATGTGACTGGACCGTCTGGGCTGGAACTAGGAGCATACCACTCCCCACTCCGAGGCCGACACCTTGCGACAGGACTAGCTGGTAGTAATCGTGAGGGTCGGTCAACGATAACATGAACATTCTGATTTAATTTGCAGCTTGCGTTTTCAGCAAAATTGGATGAACAGTCTAACGGGAAAAACTTACGAGAATACGAATAGCACTGATCCAACAATCATTGTTGTTCTCATATAGCCCATGTCGAGTAAGATTCCAGCAGGAAGTCCTAAGAAAGATGATAGCGAATACTGCAAAAGCTACTTGTGAGTATCACACCGAGTGATGAGCCTACCCGTACACACCTGCAGAGAACCGATCCAGCTTATATTAGACGATGATGACGAGTGTTCGAGTGTGTAGTAGTCTTGATATACGCCGAACGAGTTCGCGTAGCCGAATGTACAAAACAGAATCATCCATCTGGGATCGAGGATGGTTAGAGCGAAGGACATTTTCCCGAATATTTACGTACCCGCCAGCGACTGATAGCCAGGCCCAGAGACCTCCATCTACTTTGACATCCTCTCGGTATGCAGCATTATCCGTGGATTCTTGTGCAGGGGGACTGCGAGTCGGGTTTGCGCCCACCTCCTTGGTGTCTATCAAGCCCTTCGGCGCACTCGGGTCGGCATCAATGGACATGGTTGTACTACGTCAAGAGGTCCTGTGGAATACCGTTGGACGGAGTCTATCTGGCAAGGCACGACCCAAAACAACTTGTCCTTGTGAGACCTGTTGTCGAGCCGTTCTGACACACCGCATGATTGCACTGTCTCATTGCGAAATCCCGATTACGCTGGACGCCTCCTACGGATAGAGGGGTGAATTGCCTATGCTATGGCGCTAGACGTTGCGTAAGGACCGCGAACCGCGGAACCCTGAACCTTCGGAAAAATCCAATGATTGCGGGGTGGTGTCGGCATAGAAGCTGGTCGCGGCCTCGCCGTGATGCCATACAGGGTGTGGGAACAAGACAAGCTGATTCAAATACATCTGCTGGATGGAAGTATGTGGGTCCGCATGACAGAAGTATGAATGATATGGAATGATTGGACCCTTTGCGACATAAGAATATGTCAGCGGACATCACAGCTAACACATCATCAATTTTGGAGTTGAAGGAGATACGGATACTGTTGAACGCTGGCAGGACGTCAATCTTTATTGTAATCCGGGAAGTGACTACTGACGTTAAGAGACATGATGGTCAAGATTGCACCAGTAACAGGGCTTCTGAGTCGCTCCGGGTGTGACCACGATGCCCTTGGGCTGGAATCAGACATGTGATACACGATTGTATCGTGTTGCTGATGGTAAGCGCAGCCGCACAGACTTTCGACATCAATGTGTTGATTGATTACAGACTACGGCCAAAAGTGGCGATCTAGGACGACTTCTGCCATTGACGCTACCAAAAGCAAACGACTATCAACAAGTGCAAACAGATATTGCACCTCCATACCAATTGATTTGTCAACATCATGCTTATCTCCAATATGTATGCAGAAGTGCTCGCTGCCAAGCACTCTACCGACACAGCGGAACTTCCCATTGCCTCGTCGCTCACACGATCTTGTGTTACCCCAAACGCGTGGGTCTCGTGTTTCAACGCGCTATGAAATTGGATCTGCGTCGTTTGTGTCACGGTAAACCCCAAACTTCGGGGCAGATCTGTTTGTTCCCCGAATGATAGAAGGGTGAATTGCTGCTTGTTAAGGCGCACGTACAGAACGGATCATTGCGGTCGAATGGACTAATATACCTGGCGCCTCTGCAGCAAGCCATATGCTGAAGTGGTTGAACCGCCGTCCCATTCGAGCACAGCAGAAATCAAGCATAGCAACAGCAACAATGGCTCATAAGATGTCTCCCGAGTATCGTCAACTCGGACGGTCTGGTCTACGCGTGTCCGTCCCCATCGTGAGTGCAAAGCTGTTGTAATACTGCTTACAGGCAATAATCACCGGTTGCTGCAGCTGGGGGGTATGACTTTCGGAAATACCAAATGGAACGTGAGTTGGTTTCGAATATATGCCATTCAATGTGACGTGAAAATCTGATTGTGTCTGCCTCAAGCCGTGGCTGTTGACGGAGGAGCAGGTCTGTGTTTTGCTCCGTCGCGTTCTGTATTGGCCATGACCTTGAGCAGAGTCTTCCTTTGCTCAAAGCGGCTTGGGATGCGGGCGTGAATACCATCGATACCGCCAACACATACTCGAATGGGGATTCCGAGCGAATCATCGGAAACTTTATAAAGCAGGTATGTCTCTCGCCAATTACCAACCACGCATGTTCAGATAGTTATCAACTTTTGACCGCAGTACAGCATACCAAGAGAGACCCTCGTGATAATGACCAAAGCGCTGTTCCTTGTGTCCTCCGATCCAGGTGTGAAGACCATGCTCAATCCGAGCCTTGGCCAATCTCGCGACTTCGTAAACCAGGGCGGTTTGTCGCGCACCGCCATATTCAATCAGATCGACGCGTCGCTACTCAGATTAGGGACATCATACATAGATCTGCTTCAGATCCATGCTTTCGACCCCTCCACTCCCGTTGAGGAGACCATGAGAGCGCTGCATGACTTAGTTCTCAGCGGGAAAGTCCGTTATCTCGGTGCATGCAACCTTCGTGCTTGGCAGCTTGCAGAAATGAACAGGGTGGCCGAATTACATGGTTGGACACCATTTGTGAGCATCCAAGTGGAGCATTCGCTTCTCTACCGGCCCCAGGTACGCTCCCACTCATCACCTTTGAGCATAAACTCGATTTGTTTTCAACATACCTTTCAGGAGCTGGAGATGTTTGCTTATTGCAACTACAAAGGGATTGGTATACTATCATACTCTCCGTTGATGGACGGAAATCTAGCTCGGCCACTTGATGTGGAGACAGCAAGGGTCAAGAGCACAGGTAATTCACCGTTCAAGAAGAAACTCAGGGCATCAGACAGGGAAATTGTCAAGCGGGTTAATGAGGTGTCGCAAAGGCTCGAGTGGAAGATGAGCCAGGTGGCGCTTGCGTGGTCTGTCAGCAAGGTCACCAGTCCTATCGTCGGTGTCAATTCGGTCAGTGGACAGTCTCGTCAATAAGCCCGCCCGGATTGACTCTGCATGACAACTAGATCGAAAGACTGTACGATGCCATTGTCTCTGACCGCAAGCTATCTACGGAAGACATACAGTACCTCGAGGAACTGTGGGTGTCACCTATGGACTCGCCTTCGTTGACTATCTGATTACCATCAACAGCTATGAGCACCAAGGCCCGAGGTTCTAGAGAGTATGGTAGCATTGGATCTGTGTAGGCGATCTGAGCTTTGTTTAACATACAATATCCGTGGGACTCGCTGAATTATCCATCATGTTCACCGCTCAAACCGTCGAAAGACAAGCACGTCCTGCGCCCCGCGCCCTACGATGTCGCATCTTCTTGGCGACCTAATTGCCATTCTGCCAAAAGCGTAGTAGTACGAAGTGCAGATAACCTCTTAAATGGAAGTGGGCAATGGTATGCAGCGTTCGGCGACTGTGAAGCTTTCAGAAGTTGCTCGTATCACAGGCGTCAGATTGGACAGCCAAGCCCGTGTCTACGAACCTGATACGCAAGTGGATGTGTGATCGGGCGAATTCCGGAAACAAGAGCCCAATTTGGTGAGTTGTGGCTGTGATTACGCAGTGCCGGGCTTCGGCACCGTCCCAACCCGTGATTTCAAACGCCGCATCAACCGCACCGACGCCACACTTTGTGAACAGCAGGTCTGACATTAAGCGTTTAGCTGGAGCGGTCAATCACCGAAAACATGCTCTGGAGAGGTTTGGTATCCACCCTGATGCGCAGCTCCGAGGGGATATCCCCAATCGCGCATATCGTCATTGTCACTTCCAAGTTCCGGTTTCCCCGAGCCAATGATACCGATTGAGGGGTCTGATGAGGAGTAATGGAAATGCTTGAGTGCATCGTGGTACGTGGAATGTATCTCAAAGGAAGCAGAAGCAGAACTTGTCAGATTTCGTATAATGATATAATTCTTCGAAGCTCCGGACAGCAGGATAACGATCTACCCTGGCTGCTAGATATCTTCCGCAGCCCTTGCTCCCGTGTTCAACTTCGATAATTCTGAAGAGGAAGAAGGAGCTTTGCTCATGGTACCGTATGTACAGAAGCTTCATGCAGGTTATATACTCTGAATGTGGACGTGATCGCGCCCATCAACCAGCATGTCTCCGATTCGCATTGGGTTCGTTGGCCTCTCTACCCAAGGGTGGGCAGCCTTCATGCTCGCGCCCTCGCTTCTGCAGTCGCCACTCTCGGATCAGTATGCTCTCGCCGCTGTCTCGACCAGTAACCCACACTCTGCCCAAGCCAGCGCAAAAAAATATTCCGACTTGGCGAAAGGGCCCGTGAAGGCGTACCATAGTTCCACCGCCCACATAGCCGGAGACGGCGATGTCGATATGATCGCTATAGCAGTGAAAGCGACCGACCACAAAGCTGCAGCTCTGCCAGTAATTCAGGCAGGAAAGGACTTTTTTCTCGAATGGCCCGCAGGGCGCGGTCTCCGAGAAACGCGAGAAATAGCAGACGCCGCCAGAAGCGCCCGGATAAGGACCATGGTTGGATTGCAAGGAAGGCAGAGTCTCGTCATAAGGGAGGTAAGCTCGCTGCGCATTTTATTTGATTCGTTGGGCATGAACAGTGAGCTGACACAAACCATTTAAGATCAAAAGAATCATTGTTTCTGGGAAAATAGGACGCGTTTTATCGTCGACCGTAGTGAGCTCAGTTTTCTATTATCGAAGATCTGTCGTTGACTATTGGTGAACCCTCATTTCCAGACTGCGCGCCCTGCCAGGGAGCCGTATTATTGGGGCCCTTACATCGGCGAACGTAACCAGTATACGGCTACAGTGGAGAACGGTGCGACAATGCTGGATATAGCAGTCGGTCATTTCCTCGATTCGTTCATGTTCACCCTCGGCCCATTCTCATCAGTATCTGCCATACTGGAGAATCAGTTCCCGACTGCACAGCTCGTCGACGGGTCAGGAAGCCCTACCGGCGTGTCCATTGAACAGACAGGGTGTTCGCAGGCAGCAATATCTGGTGTGCTGAAGAGCGGAGCCGTCGTGAGCATTCATTGGCGTGGGGGTCTCGAGAGCAAGCATGGTAAGGACGGGACACCGTTCATATGGACGATTGACGGCGAGAGCGGATCCATCCGCGTCGAGAGCAGCGAACCTGGAGGCAGCTTTCTCCATATCCGTGACCCCGTATTGTACGTCGATGGGCAGGAAGTGAAGCTGGAGAGGAACGACGGCATGAGCAATACTGGAAGAGCGTGGGCGGAGTATGCGAATGGTAATCACGGGCTTTACCCGACCATAGACGACGCAGTTGAGGTAAAGACACTGCTGGAAGCTATTGTTGGTAGTGCGCGGGATGCCTGTGTTGTACACTTGTGATTATCAATAGGTCCACTATATAATTAGCTGAACATTGTATCCCGTGGTTGATGTTGCATCAGACGAGTTGCGTCCTTCACCATGAAGTATGATGCTGCAGAACTAGACATACTGTACAGCTGAAGACGTGCACTTGATATGAGACAGAAACCCGAGGCAAGCTCGCATAGACTGTCACTTCAGCCTGGACTTCGAGCTGTACACAACTCACGCTGGTAGCTAGAATTTCCGTTCCGTTCGATTCGCTCAGGCTGTTTGTACCCAAGCTTAACCATTCACCATTGATACAACGATTGGCTCTGACCATCCTCCGTCGTATTCCTCCAAGGAAGACGGAACGAAATGAAGACTTCACTCGTTAAAAGTCAGTAATCGGATCCTTGTTGCAATGTTTGGATGATTTTATGATCCATGATGCATCTCCTCCGAAAGCGTAAATCATGGACAGCGCAAATAATCGTCTATGAGGTAAATATTATAAATATAGCGCTGAGCTGGCGCTGTCACGTCTAGAAGTGTGTAAGACCACACGGTGACCTAAGCCGAGCGGTAGAACATGAAAGCAGGTTGTCCAATGAATTATGAATGATGTATTTCTTTTCGGCGATGGTAAGTAAACCGTCTCCAAGATTACCACAGGGCTGTGTTGGCCGAAATAGCGAGGACATATGTGACCCTCTAAGATTGAAGTCACCATTGAGGGCGGGTTGCGCTCGGGCACCCTCGGTGATACGTCGCACGGAGATGGCCAATTCCAAACTGGGAATGGGCGCTTGCTACCTCGCACCCTAAACTACAGGAAGTTCCGCTACCGCCGGATCCTTGTAATCCATCTGTGGCTTGACGCTGACGCTCTTCATGCCCTCCATTCTTATCCATTGATGGTCACTCCAGCGCTGTGCCACATTTTTCTCAGATCTAGGGCCAGCGTCGACCTCAAGAAGTTGTGAAGGACAGTTGTCGTAGCACACTCTACTTACTAAGGTCCGTATTCTGATCGGAGCGCTTTACCCACGAGACCCTGAGTGCTTCCTGAGGTGACCGCCGAGTCGATAAGGAACATGCAACCTGGACATTTTGAGCAAATGTCGACAGATATCCAAATCGATTTTCATGTCGCTGCTCACAGTTTTCCATAGAATAAGTACTGGACAGTCCAGTCAGATACTGTTGTCTGCAGTCTCAGTAACTGTCACAACTGCGTTGTGACAGTTGCGGTGACTAACTCAGCCACGAAGGTCATGGTACAATCAAAGTGTATTTCACTGCGGTCGTCCTTGTTTCGTTCTGATGGCGCCATGCACTTAGAAAGCCCCGAGGACGCGCGCATTACCATTTACGCGTTCGTTGTCTCATGGGCAAGGGCAACGCAAACCCCGATGGCTGCATGTGGAAGCAGTTGCTCTCGATCCATGCCCGAATTTATGTGTACCGTAGGGCAATTTGTCGACCTTCACCGATCAACAGAAAGTGTGCGAAGCCATACCGTTGCTCCCGTGCCCCTAAAGTTCATGAGGCATGCAAGCCCCCGAGGTTGTGCCCGGGATCTGTCATAGTTGATCCTTCATCAATCACTACATCATCTTCATCCCTGACATCTGCTAACTAGTGCTCGGGCAGTGTACAGAAATATCTGCAACCACATGAATTGTTTAGCGTCTTGCAGCACTGGGTAGTTGCACATCAGCCAAACAGATGCCCTCGTATTTGAACACAAATCGAACTCTTCACGCACTTCAACGAGTGCACAAATGAAGTCGCATGCTTTCATCCTCGCCGCATACATATTGCAGAGTCAAGCATGTGACCCTTTACCGAACCCTCCTTCAGGAAGTGACATCTCAGATTTCTTACGCGTCAACCTGGATTACATCATCATAGGTGATCAAGTTCGCTCTGGGTTGGTCTACCTGTGATATCGACAAGGCTTCCTACAGGTGGTGGTACGGCGGGTCTTGCTGTTGCAGCAAGGCGAGTATCAAACGCTCGCGACCTCTCATCCGTATTTTGACAATCTGCCTAGATTAGCAGAAGATTCTGGAGTACAGGTCGGAGTCCTCGAGGCTGGATACTTTCATCTTGGGGATCCCATTGTTGATATACCTGGTATGCGGTGCATCTCATATCACAACGTTCTCTTACATACGTCTTTCGCAGAGTATGCTTTCAGTCAGAAACACAACTTCTCGTATGACTGGGGCTTTGTCACGACAACTCAGCCAAATGCCGGTGGACGAAACATCTCTCTCCCTAGGTAAGAATTAGCTCTGCCCTTGGACAAACATACCTCTCGAGCGCCATTACAGAGGCAAGATGCTAGGTGGCTCAAGTGGTATCAACGGCATGGCGACAAATCGCGCTTCTAGAGTGGAATACGATACGTGGAGTGAATTTGCTCCAGAAAACGACTGGACCTGGGATGGGTTATTGCCATATTTCAAGAAGTCTGAGAACGTGTCATTATTACCGCGTAATCCGTATCCGGGAATCTCTCCCGCAGAGGCAGCGCAAGCGGCGATGAATTTACCCAATGTTGATGGTTTTTCGGGCCCTATTGTGGTACGTAACCATGCCCCCCTAGTCCTTTCAAGTGGATTTTGACCCAGCAAATATAGGCGTCCTATAATTCCTTCTACTTTGAAGACACTACATTGCTGACTGAAACCCTGAACACTATCGGGGTTCCCACAAACGCCCAGCCTGTGAGTGTGGATTTACTAGGCCATTGTTGATACGACTGACGACGACTCGTGATACGGGCAGCAAGGTGGCAACAGCACAGGCGTTTTCAATACCTTAGCCAGCGTTGACCCTCGCACAGGAACAAGGTCATACTCTGCGACAGGTTATTATTGTAATCAACCTGTACGACCCAACTTGCACATAATTGTCGATGCCCAGGTATTTCATACTTGTAGCCCGTATATGACACCAAAGTGAACACATGACCTTGCAGGTCACGATGATACATTTTGCCGAACAGAGCGAGCCATTGACCGCGACTTCGGTTCAGTTCTCCGTCGGATCTGCTTCCTACGTCGCGAATGCTTCACGCGAGATCATTCTATCGGCAGGCACTGTCCAGACCCCGCAAATATTGGAGCTCTCTGGTAAGTAATTTTCTCTGCTCTGCCACGTTCAGCCATATTGAGAGAGAATACAGGTATCGGAAATAGAAGTATACTCGAGGCCCAAGGCATACAAACACTGATTGATCTGCCATCTGTGGGCGAGAACCTGCAGGCAGGTCTCAGGCATCTGCGATTGTGATGGTGCTCTGAGACTCGAATAGGAACATCTGTACATCGCGGCACAATGGCAACTGAAACCAGGAGTGGAGACCTTTGGTAAGCATCCTACTCACGCAGGCTTGTAACTCAATCAATGCAGCACCGCATAGACATCCTGAGGAACAATGCAACATTTCTGGCTGAGCAAACTGAGCTATAGTGAGTGAAATTGTAACGACTGTTGCCTGAACACGAATGCAAATAGGTCCACACTAGTTACGCCAATCATACCGGTCTACTTGCGGCAACTGACAATACCATAACTATACTACCACTGCAAGCGTTCGTTGAGGAGGACGAGCTTGCGTCCTTGCTCGATCTGTTTGACAAGGAGGCCAAGCAACCCGACCTTTCTGCGCTCCAGGAGCTGCAATATCCCATCCAGCGCTCGTGGCTAGAGACGGGAGATGGGCCCTATATTGAGCTGATTCAGTGGAGCTTAGGTTATTACGACCCTCAACCAAATCAAAGCTATATTGCGATTCTTGGCGGGAATATGGTAAGCACAAGCCAGTAGGGGAAATCCTAATACTCATGCCATTCAGCATCCGACCAGTCGCGGGAGCGTGGTCAGTACACCGTCTCCTTTCCCTAGCCAGTCGCCTATTGACGTTTCTATAAGCATATTAACTCCGATGACCCGTTTGCACACCCAGCAATCGACCCCCAATTCCTCAGCCGCGAGTTTGGTATGACAGCAGTTGGTCTCATGAGCCGATGGATGTACTCATGCTTCACAGATGCAGCGGTATTATTGGCCACTGTCAAGTTCATGCAGCGAGTCGGGAACTTAAGCCCGTTCGCAGACATGATCGCAAATCAAAGCGATCCATCGCCCACAGCGCAAACGTCTGACGATCTTCTGAGGTAAGCAGTCTGTGATTTGAGTGCGATTAGGTCGGTTCTGATTGCCAGCTAGTTTCATTCGCAACAACACATCGGTAAGTGTTCCTCATATCGTCATCTATGCTCGAGTACTGACGGTGGTCATAGCCAGGAGACCACCTCATAGGCTAGTATACCAGATGCCGTCATTCACTCCAACTAACTAATGCAGTACCGTAGGGACAGCTGCAATGGCGCCACGCAATGCGGGAGGTGGGTGGAGCAATACTTGGCGCTGCTCAGTATCATGGCTAATGGCTGATCGAGATGCTCATAGGGGTCGTGAACTCGAGTCTCCTCGTGTATGGTACGCGCAATGTACGAGTTGTCGACGCTAGCATAATCCCGTTGCATATCGGCTGCCACATCCAGTCGACCACATATGCCATAGCCGAGAAAGTGAGCAGTCCACTTTGTCGCTGTTCATACGGGAATTGATTGTTGCACTATCAAAGGCTGCGGAGATAATAAAGGGGTCAAGCCGGACGCAGTCTGTGTGACGGCATCCATCTGCAATATATCGAGCGCGGAGCGGAGCTATCATATGTGGAGGCTTTTCACCTCGATTCACAGCAGCATAGGGAATGTCAACGTCGTTCAGCGTTCAGCGTATCGTAATGTTTATTGTGGTCCAATAAAAGTAGAAAATGTGATGCACGTAAGCCGGCTACATTTGTTTGAGTCGATGAGGCAACGGTGGGGTGCACACATCTCAATATGGCTCGGAATGCAGTTCCACTGCAAATAACCATGTAATCTCGGACATAGACTCGACCCTGACATATGATGTACCAGCTCATGTCACCGCGGGCCTATATTGGCGGCGTCTTGTGTCATCGACGTGTCCCGGTCCTATGGGAAGGCCGCTCACACACCGGATCTCTGATCGGGTGCATCGATCCAACTCCAATCTTCACCATGAATGCTCTCGGCCAAGTACAGGATCGCACGGCACTTGCACGCTAATAGGACAGACCCTGAGAATGTGACTAACGCCGTAACCTTTTGCGGGACACAGATCGTAACGGCGCTTAGCTCGATGCGGAGACTCCATGAATACCATCGCTAGCAATTGCACCAAAGTCATTTGCGCAATATGGCGCTTGCAAGTCGACGATCAGAATATGAATCCGTTTCGCTGCATAGTACTTGTTATCACACCACAAAAGCTCCTTTTGGCTACACATGGAGCAGTTATCTTGAAGGCGCAACTGACAAACACTGCATCGTCCACGTTTGCTAGCGAATCCGACCGCCAAACAAGTCTTCACTCCCGAGATGCTCCTCAACGAGAAAGCATTCTCCCTTGAGCTAGGAAGGTATTTGCTCGCAATTCCTATAGTCATTGTTCTCTGGCTTTGGCGTCAACGTCAACGCCGTGCATTCCCTCCCGGTCCTCCTGCTAGGTTCATAATAGGCAATATTCTCCAAGTATCTCCCCTGGGTGCTTGGTTCAAGTTCTGCCAGTACAAGGAGCAATATGGTTAGTTGCACGTTGACTGCACTTGTTGGCACACTTTGGAATTATTGACCCCGCGTTAGGTGACCTCCTGTTCTTCCATGGTCTTGGAAACCACGTCTTGGTACTCAATTCCATGAAGGCAATCAATGACCTTCTCGACAAGCGCAGTGGTATCTACTCCAACCGGCCAACCTTCACAGTAGTCAGTGAACTCATGGGACTTAGTCAAGTTAGCGATCACCATGTATTGACATGTGTAACATGAGCTAACATTGCACTTAGAGTATGCCGCTCCTTCCGTACGGAGAAGAATGGCGGGCGCATAGACGACTGGCACACACCGCCCTCAGTCCCGCGGCTGTGAAGCGTTATCATGGCGTCCAGGAAGATTTGGCCGCTCTACTCTGCCAACGGCTACTCCAGTCACCCGAGGATTTCTTCAACCATGTTCGCCTGTACGTGGTTTCCGTACCATTGCGCCGGTGGCGGGCTGATAACCTGCATGCAGTATAGCGGGAAATGTTATCTTATCGGTTGTGTATGGCCTCCCTGTTGAGACTGCCGAAGACGAGGTTTGTGTTGTGTGGGTAATGAGGTGTTCATGTCTCAACAACACGTCCAGTACATCGCTCATGCGGAGCGCACCATGCAAGTTATCAGTGAAGCTACGGTTCCCGGGGCGTACCTGTGCGACCTCATGCCTTTCCGTGAGTGAAGTCAGGGTCATGTTCATAATTCATCTGAGCGCCTTGTCCAGTGAAACATCTCCCTTCGTGGGTGCCTTTCCAGCGAGAGGCAAGCACGGGCCGCGAGATGATTGAGCGGCTCGTTTCGAAGCCGTATGAACACGTGAAGCGCGAGATGGTATGTGTCGGTCGTGTTTCCGAAGTGTCGTTAACGACGCATCACATCGCACTCGCAGGATGCTGGCAGGGCGCCTCCGTCTATGACGCAAGACTTACTGTCCGTGCGCATAAATGACATGCAGGACATCGAGCAACGAATCAAATGGACAGCCGGTGCTATGTATGGAGGTATGTCGCGAGGTCGCTTGGATGTAGAAGCAGCTGACGGGAATCACAGCTGGCGGCGAAACTGTACGCTACTTTGTGTTTTCTAGCGAGGCATTGCCTTACCCGCGTGACAGACATATTCGACGGTGCTTGTATTCATAATGGCAATGGCGCTGCATCCGGATAAGCAGCGGCGTGCGCAACAAGAGCTCGATAGCGTCGTCGGGACCGGGCGCTTTCCTAGTATTAGTGATCGCGCGCACCTCCCGTATGTCAACGCGGTGATCAAGGAGACGATGCGATGGCACCCTGTCCTTCCGCTGAGTGCGACGTCCTGGGCTCCCATTTCCATTGATCGTGACTTATCCCAGCAGGCATCGCTCGCATGTCGGCGCAGGACGACCTGTACAACGGATATTATATTCCAAAGGGCACTATCGTTATCCCGAATGTCTGGTGCGTATGTCTGACTTCATATGTGAAACCACGCTTGATACAATGCTATGCAGGGCTGTCGCACTCGACTGTCCCCAGGGGACAGAATTCATCCCTGAACGCTTCCTAGGTGACGATGCCCCTATCGACCCGGCCACCTGGGCATTCGGTTTCGCGAAACGGTGAGCGGCGTCAGGTACCTTTCTCCTGCGGCACCCACTGACGGACTCATCCAGGATCTGTCCCGGAAAGTATCTAGGCGAGAATTCCGTCTTCATTCTCATTACGACACTGCTTGCGATGTTCGACATTATGCCCGATCCGTCCGAGGACCTACGTCCGAACTTCACGCTCAACCTCGTGAGGTATGTATACATCGAACGATAGCTGACTTGCCTCTGCTGACACCGCTATTCGCACAGCTACCCGCATCCTTTCAAGTGCCGTATACAGCCACGGTCTGAAGCGCACGCGCAAATGATGCTGCTACGAGCGAGCAATTACTCTGCATAGTACACGATGTCCACACAAAGTTCATACCTATCATTCCATTTACCTTGTACCTAGGAGAATTTGTATAGCAGAATGGAGTTACTTGTACCCATCTGTCCATCGGGGTAGTTTATGTCATGACATCATTTTAGAAGACATCCGCGTTATGGTCCGGCGCTGCTTTATTACGAATCGTCACGGAAACCTACGTCGCACCGCGTTCAGCGCGATTGTTAACGAAGGCCCCTAATTAGATGATTGTGCTCAGCCTTGGCAGATCTGCTCGACAACAGTGGACATGATTTCCGGTGGCAACACACTGTGCCCTCTGATAACGAGAAGGCTTCTGATGAACTCAGTTCAACAAGCGTCCCTGCCTGTTTCTGTCATATCCAGGGTTGTCGTCAAACGATCCTGTGCTATCATTCGTCATTACGGGACCACAGTGGCCCATCCGTCCGCAGCACATGCGATATACCCATACGAGTGAACGAATGAGCGGCAAAAATTGAGCCGCCTTACGTACCGCGACAGATGGGGACATCCGGAGCCTGAGCCAAGTATCAAGGTCTGCTCTGAGACTAAGGTCGACGCTTTGCAACTCAGCGCTATAGTTGGATAAGGAAACTCCATCGTCATGTGAAGACGCAAACCTGTGGCGGCCTTGATCCGCTGTGCATAAAACAAGTCGCGTTTCACTGATTGTGTTGGGCATGTTCTAATTGACGCTTTCAGTATAAGCCCCCGAGGTCGATCATATTCGATCGGATAGCGATCGTACATACTTGCGTAGCATGTATATTCCCACGTCAGTACCCCTACCACCACGGTGTTGCCGCCGAATCCATTCCCTCATTACCCGTCACCAGTTTATCTCAGCATGGTAGGCTGGCTCCTAGTCACGCAATGCTTGATGCGCCAAAGTTGTTTGCAAGTCCGGTGAGCCGCCAAGGGCATTGTCACCGTGGTGGCCAACATGCTATCCCTTGTTGGTGAGTTGTTTGATGTTGCTCTGAGTTCGTAGGTTCGGCTCATTCCCAGACCAAGTCCGTCGTGATCGGGATTGCCCCCCGAAGCTACCGTTCTATCGCTTGTTCATTACTAGCACCGACATAAGATACACTTCACTGTGGAGAGTGAGTTATTCAATATTGTTTCTTACATATGATCGTGGCAGCTCGTTTATCCTGCGAAGATAAGTAACATCCGGAAACGCCGGGAATGAGATATTCACGCTTGTTTGCGAATCACAACCTTGTGCGCCTTTGCAAACCATGCACGCACCCTCGTACATAAACGTCGGCGAGGCATTAACATAGGGCAAACGGACGTTCGTTATGCTAATGCAGCTCCCTCGTCATCTGCACACTTTATTACTGTTCACGTGGACAGACTACAAGACCATATTCCTGCCTATTGTAAGCCTCGAGGTTACCCATGCTCCCGCTGATGCGAAGCTGATGTGTGCTCATTTAGACGGCCTTCGCGTGTGCGACAGCTCCCCTGCACTCTGCGTCGCGCTTATTGCAGGCATGGTCGTGGATCTGGCTGCACCAGCTTATGTGCAATGTCTCAAACCAGGCTCGATCGAAGGAGGAGGATGTACTCAACCGACCATGGAGACCACTTCCATCAGGACGAGTGTCCGAGGCAGCCGCTGTGCGCCTACGTCATCTCACGGTACTCGTGTGCTTACTGCACTCATATATGTGTGGCTGGGACATGGTTGCCGTAACTGCTGGCCTTATGCTCACCACGTACTTCTATGACAACGTTGGGCTCGCATCTCATCACTTGGGCAAGAGTCTATGCAACATAGGTGGATATACAGCTTTCGAGATAGGGGCAACAAAGCTCGTGGGTGAGCTTTGGAGTGCCATGAAGAATGTCGTTCAAAACTCAATCAGTCTGACGCTTGCTTTGTGAATAGGTGATACCCGTGCGCTGGATCATATTTCATGGATCGCGGTCGTCATCAGTGGGACCCTCATTTTCACTACCGTCCATACACAAGATTTCCCTGACGTCGAGGGAGATGCAAAGCTTGGTCGCGTCACCTTTCCGATATACGCCCCTGAAACCGCACGTCTATTCACCATCTGTGCGATGGTCATCTGGTCACTCTTCCTGTGCTGGTTCTGGAAGGTCGATACAGGAGTGAGCACCGCAATGTTCGCACTAGGGCTATTCGTTGGCCTCCGGTTCTATTGGTGGAGGACTCCAGAGCACGATGCGCGCTCTTACTTGATTTATAATGTGCGTGGAATATTTGCCCTAAAATGCGTGTCTCTCAATTAGTGTATCAGATCTGGCTGATGCTCGCGCATCTGCTTCCTGTGAAAGGAAGAATGCAGGGTACCAACATAGATTAGCCAGGTAAAGTGTGTGCATGTCAAGCATTGTATTTTTGTACCTAGAACACAGTTCTCATTCTTAGCATGACTACTCTCCGAGCTTTTGTAGCGAAACCGGTGGTTTGCGATTTCGTATTGTAGAGGATTGATTTGTGTCGTCAACTAGAAATGATGTTTTTGCAAACATTTCTTGTACGATGATTGAGTCTCTCGAGGGTACGGAATAATTCCAATGTCAGTCTTGGGCAGTTGCAGTATATTGAATATTTGCTAGTGGACAATGGGCCTGTAATCAACTTGTTATAGAAGGAAGGCACAGCTCTCGGATAGCTCATTGCAGACGCTTGTGCGCCCTGAGCAACTGCCCAATGTACGCGCCCTAGAGTAACGTAAACTTCAAGCCTCTCACTCGAGGCCAAATGGGTCGTATATGATCAACGACCCACTACATACAACATAATGGCGCCAGGGGAAACTGAATCTCCGAGCCCGAGCAGCATCGGATACAGAGATACTGTCCGGAGCGTGTATTCTGCTGTTCGAATCTCGATCCGGGGGATATACCATGAGAACGCAGCCTGCTACTTGGTGCCCTATGCGTACGGCTTCTTACAACGGAGCGCCCAACGCAGATGTCAGCGCATGTATGACCATCATTACCCACTTCGTTTGCTCACAGATACTGTGTGTTGACGCGGTGACACTGACGGAGGTACAACGTACCTTCCTATCAGAAATCACAGCAAGGTAGCATCCCTATGAGTTCGTTTGCTAAAGTCTCATCAGAAGGACACCATTGACGCACATATTAGCGCCGCAGTGGACTCGGTACGCCACACATATGCTTCTAGTCGTGAGTTCGACGAGATCCCCTGATCCGTGGAGCAAGGTCCCCTAGGGTCTGAAGGTCGTGAAATTAACTCGATTCTGAAGTGGCCCATACCCGGTCGCTAGCGGAATGTGGGCCTCGTGATGGGGTAATATGGATAAGATGTGATTTACTTGGTGGGAGGGAGACAACATCGTTCGTTGCCTTCGCCGATTTAGACGCTGTGACAATCTGCCTTTCATTTGGAACTTTGTCGCCCTCCACCGGTCGAGAATCTCTTGTTCTACCGCATATGAATTAATTTAAAGAGATACGTAGCCATCCGACCCGGATTGTCAGATTCACGATGTCAATTGCCATGAAAGAATGATCGCTGTGGAATGCGACTAATTAGACTGTCACGCGTGACTACACAGGGTCTATTACGTAATGCATGCATCTTCCCGTGATATCGCGACTATGTTTCATTCGCTTTTGCAATCGTCTATTTGTCTTCAATGGCTAGAGCGAACTGATGGAACAGGAAACTTCTGTTTGGTCCCACAGTCTCCGCAACTTGTTAGACGCTGGCTTCACGTCTGCCTGGCTTGGAAATCATGCTTCGCTCTGCCACGACTTCTTTGTGCCACATCGCGCGTCAAGTCCTTCATGCAGTCCTGCTAATCGCGTTCCGAAATGTTTCATCGCTTCACAATTGATACACTGTGACTCACTGAGAAAAATCAAAATGCCATCCCAGATGTAGAGGTTTAAAGCGTGAGCAAATTCTCGTTCAACTGCGCATGACGAGTCACAACTAACTTGGTTGAGGTCCGCGTTATTGTGAATCTGATTACTGTCGCTTGACTGTCAATCCCCGGGCTTGAGCGAATGAAGCGTCGTGACCCCGGAGATACCTCGTTGCGTCGATAAACCAGCATCTCATGATCACTGCATATGTGTACAACCATCTTCACGCTCCAGCATCATTATCGTGACAATTACATATGTCAACTACTATATATATAACGACTGTCAAAGGTGCTGGAACCAACGGCTGTCATGATGGCCTTTGGGATCATGTTTCCTGCATCTCTCGCTGAGCAAGCTACAAGTGTCATCCTCGTTCTTGCGCTCCTGTGGGCTGCTTCCAGTGTGCTTCGATCGAAGAGTATTGTACAGGCACTCCCCGTTCCCGTACGTCCACTTCCTTCGCATACGCTCTAGTGGTCGATACTGAATTATTGCTTAGTCCGGAGCAGAATGGGTTTGGGGACATGAAAAGACCGTCTTCATGAAGGAACCTGGCCGTGCCTGCCGAGAGTGGATCCATATACACGGTCTAACATTCAAGATCAAGGCCGCTTTCAGAGTGGGTCATGATCTCCCCAGTTACTTCATCCGCCAGGCTGACTTTACGCACCCGACGCAGGCACCGGACGTTGTGAGTGGATCATGTAATGACGACATGCTACCAGCGTGCTCATAGCGACAGCTTGTTCTCGGTGATCCCCTCGGGATCACGCACATTCTCCAAAAGAAAGTTTACGACTATCGTACGCCTCCTTCGCCACTCAAATCTTACGATGGGTCTTACTAATGGTCTTGCAATTGCTTTTATAGCACACAGTGAAGT
The DNA here is from genome assembly GCF_002117355.1 of Postia placenta MAD-698-R-SB12. Taxonomy (NCBI): domain Eukaryota; kingdom Fungi; phylum Basidiomycota; class Agaricomycetes; order Polyporales; family Adustoporiaceae; genus Rhodonia; species Rhodonia placenta. Next base: position 1,815,119 of record NW_020169837.1, on the reverse strand, counting down.
CGTTCGTCCTAGGGTTGCAAGACTCCTCGGTCAAGGACTAGGATGGGTCGAAGGCGAAGCAGAACACAAGCGGATGCGCCATATGGTCAGCCCGTCGTTCTCGTACGTGCGACCTTAGATCCTTCCATGCACGCTGGCCGACATTAACGCTTTTCAGGCACGAAAACATCAAAGCCATGTCTCAGGATATCGCCGTAGCCTCGGTACAGGTACGTCGACCACGCAAAGCGGCGTGTGCACGCCTGATCTATTGTTCTGCAGGTAATCGATAATCTCACTCTTGAAGTTCAAGGCAGTAGCGACGGCGCTCTTATCAACGTTCTCGACTGGACAGCTAAGGCGACGTGAGTCCATAAGCCAAAATAATTCATATTACATTTGACATACGGCGCTGCCACCGCGTAACAGCCTGAACGTTATTGGTCGAGTGGTGTGAAGTCTCGTCAATCATCGTAGCTCACCTAAGCTGACAATCGCGCAGGTATTCCTCCATGACTTTCAAGGTGGAAATAGCGACGACGCGCAGCTCATCCTTAATGCGCGACGCCGTGGGGTCGGTCCCGTTCTGCAATATGCCGGATTCCTGGTGCGTTCTTCGTGCGTGCACTGCGAAGAGTGTATTGTTGACCGGATGATAATCTGCAGACGCTCATGCTATTGAGACGTTTCCCAATCCTGAACAAGCTTCCGATATCAGCAATACAGAGTCAAGGCCTCGCGAAGACGGTTATACAAGTACGATTCCAAAGCGTGGCTTAGTTTGGTATTACTGAACACGATGCCCAGTCTGGTGTAGCGCACGAGATGATTCGGCGAAACGAGGCTCTTGTTGCCAACAAGCAGCTTCAACAGAAGGACCTCCTGACACGGCTTTGTGAGTAGCATGTGTATATCCTCCATAAAATCAGCTCATATAATGCGTAGTGTCTGCCCATTCAACGGGCAAGCTCTCGCACGAAGAATTGCTCGAACAGGTGTGTTCTCCATCATTGTTACCGGATGACTCGAACTTGACACCACGTCCGCAGATATCTACCTTTGTGTTCGTAATTCCTCCACGAAGTCGCCATAGCGCTATACGCTGACGCCCACCTTTGCAGTGTGTCCGGGCACGAAACGACTACGCAAACGCTCGGCTTCACTGTCTTCGAGCTTGCGCGACACCCGGTTGTACAAGAACGCCTGCGCACTGAGCTCGCTGAGCTCGGGCACGAGCCAACCTATGACGATTTCCAGGCACGCCTCCCTTACCTCGATGCAGTCCTTAAGGAAACGTAAGCTACCTCATACAGATATGTTTACTACGACTGAACATACCTCCACGCCCTGCAGTCTACGTCTCTACCCTGGGCTCCCATATATGGAACGCACCGCTATCCGCGCGGACGTCATCCCGCTACGTGAACCAGTGCGATTGTCTAGTGGCGAGCTCATCTCTGCACTCCCTGTGTTGCCTGGACAGGTGTGTTCGTTGGTCGCTATTTGAATTCTGTATGCTCACGTACTGGGCACAGGTCGTCCTCATACCGATCATCGCTATCCAGCGATTAGATGCGGTTTGGAAGGACGCGGACACCTTCCGCCCTGATCGTTGGTTGCATGACCTGCCTCCTAGCGAGGCCCTATGCACGGGCTGGGCAAATACGCTGGCATTCAGCGACGGGCCACGCAGCTGCATTGGTATACGTCTGGGTGCGTCCCGCTCACACTTGTGTAACGAGGAGCTAGCTAACCGCGCTGGTGGTAGCAATATATCAGTACAAGGTAAGGACATGCAGTCGTCGAGTGAAGACTATGTCGACCCTGACAATACTTAGGTTATCCTCACGCAAATGATGGATCGCTTCAGGTTTGTTGACTCCGGAGCGGACATAATGCTTAAGGTGTCCTCCAGCCTGCAGGCTTGGGATTCGGCGGCCATCGAGAAAGGGCCGTGCATCCCAGTGCGCTATGAGCTGTTATAGACAGAATGCTGGATGTTCAATCAGAGTGGTGTTACGGCGACCTCAATTTGTTATATAGTGCTGCACTTGATGTCATCATGCCAAAGTTATTCGAGCTGTGTAGAAATATCTGCTAAAGTGTGGAAGAATGCAAGCCTCAATGCCCTTTCCCTGATGCGTCGGAAGGTATTCAACTCAAAGTCGACAAGCATGTTATGACCATGTGGAATGTCATTCAAAGCAGTTGTCTGTTTATTACAAGTATCCTAGATAGCCTCAAAGGTACCTCTATCAAGTGAATGTTTGTCATTATTCACCATAAGCATATATAGTATACACACCTTCGAAAGCTCTTCAGGATTAGTCTGATTGTGTGGTATCTCGACAACTCTGGATGTTGCAACCTTAATAGGTACAGAGGTATCCTAATAAGTGTGTTAGAGAGAGATCATAGGAATGATATACAAACAAACATGGGTTTCCTCTGTTCTGAATGAATTAGTATGACCCGTGCTCATAGGTTGCATAGCAATTACACCATCTTCAATGAATCCATTCATGGGAGCAATGCCACCGTGCCGTAAGTACTTCCTGGCATTCAGATTTGCAAGAAGAGCATTGATGTAAAGTGAGCTGAGCGAAAACTCAAAAGGTGTGTACTTGAGAGAACTCGGATTAGAAGCCAGCTGTGATCATTGGCAATTTCAAGTTAATATGCAAATATATTCTGAAATAATACATTACTGACCATTGCAAAGTCTACTGTGGCCACAATTGCAGTCCACAATCCAGTATTGATGGCAAGAATAATGAGGTGATAAATGAGTTTATTGGAGCTATTTACAAATTAGTAAAATGGTGGATCATGAAATATAAAACCACTCACAATATAAGCTCAGCATGTCTATGTTGCATGAGTATATATATAAGACATATGGTCACAGTGATGTCAATTGCAGCACCAACTGCACGGACTGCAATTTGTATACCCTACCCATTTAAACACTAATCCTGATACAATATCTGTCATAATAAAACTTAACTCACAATCATCTCTGCAGAAGACAGCTCAGAAAAGCTCTTGTTTGCAAGTCTTTTGGAAATCAGAGACATTTTTTAAGAAATGTTTTAGAACTTACCCCTTCACAACATATGCTTTCAATTTGATTTGTAAGCATATAGCTTCATATGCATGTTTCTGATTGTTTCACTTACGAATTGATCCTCCTATAGCATACCAATAATTACATCAAGTTATATTATGATTGACATTTGGTAGGAACCCACCAATTTGATACAGAGAAACAGGAACCTAACTTTCATGTTAGCTTTTTAATGATAAAACAAAAATGATCATACCAATGCAAAGATACCTGTCCATTTCCTGCCTCCAACTATGATTTGATGTAGTTAATATGCCAATAATAATACATGGTCATATAAACAAGACCTACACTTGTAAATTCTATACATAAAGAAAACTTGCACACCAACATCCACAATGGACTGGTAAAGGATGGTGAGAAGATTAGGTGGTTTGTCAAACTTCACACTTACAACAATCCATGTACGATGCTTTAAAAAGTGAATAACTCTTGTGGTCACTCAGTGATTATTTGAAAATACATACCAGAATCAATCTGAAATATGGAAGCATTTAGCAACATACATTTGTATATGTTTGTAAAGTTGCAAGGAACATAAACTCACGGTAAATATGGTTGTCCAGGACCAACCAATCTTTCCACATCCCCCCAGTGTAATATAAGTATTGGCCACACTGTCAATATCAAAACCTCAATTTTTTGTAAGTCCAGAAGTTGTATCAACCTACTTGAAAGTGCCAGACAAACTACATTTGCTGTGTCTAGTGACCTGAAATGCACATAAGCTTACAACATAAGCCAATGTTGCAATATATGTACCACATAATCATCACCTATTGTCAAATTTCAGATCAAAGTGTCATTTTTTGGATCAAATACACAAGTGACTTACAAAACCTTTCAACCATACAGAGTCTGCATCATAACTACATATTGTTAGTATGCAAACAATATTAATTAGAAAAACTATACATACACAAAAAAGTATATGAATCTAGCACAGTTGATTAGCCTGACAGTATACTTCATTAGCAAATGTGTAGCACTTACAATTGCACACATGTAATACCCCATAGTGCACATGAGAATAATACACCAATAAGCATTGGGCCAAATGAGGACATAAGGTTAATGGAAAGTGTGTCAGTAGTGGTTGATGTGGCCATCATGATAGCTGTAATCTGCAAAGTGGGTCAGGTATTCAACAGACCAACTGCTTTTATACTCAGAACCTACAACATTTTCAAACATTAATCACACAGTATGAAACACCTGTCAGGCCCCACAATGATGATGCAACTGTTGACATGGCCAATTTGGCAGATAGAGGATCAAGGAAATTACCTTCAGTCATAAAATCATATGCAGCAAATTGTTCATCAGATTGTACTTTTGATGAACATCAAGGTTTAATGATACCTGTAGTAAGTTTGATAGTTTCCGTGGCATTCTGAATAGACAATAACTTCATGGGAGGACACTAATATTGGTGTAGTTTTTAGCGGCATATCAGCGGCTAACGAAATCAAATATCCATATACGGCAAGTAGGCTGTCTTGATTTTGGGGTCCTGACCGACTTCCCGCGGTCTGTGGGTTCGAACGTTCAGATCCCGACACGTCCCACAACCTATGATTGTTACGCAAATAGCTGTAAATACTTATTCGGTATGTGTGCGATCGCGACAGTTGTCCCCATGGTAAGTATACAGTGCAATTTGCTGGCGCCCTGTTGATATGGGCCCAGCGTTCTTGTTCGTCGCACCTCTATCCTCCGCATAGCTCGCTCTCGCTTCTTGTGTAGATTCCGCTGGTTCGGACGTGAAACCGGTTGTTATCAACCCCGGTCTTAATAAAACGGCGCAGGCGAGAACAAGGGTTCTCATTTTGAAAGCTCTTCTGCCGCTCTAGATATTGTATGCACTGTACGGTGGCATGATCCGCTCACTAGTGTTCCTTCGATTTGCAACACCCCTTGAACTGACAACCTGAAGGACCCTGCTTGTCTCCCGAAGGGACATATACAGTCTGGTAATGTAGATACCCGAGCGTAGCATTCCTTCATCACAGAACACTCGACATCCAGCTGTCACTCCGTCGTGATTTGATGGTGAGATCCACTCTTCGCCCAACCAGTGTATCTTCCAGATATAGACCAATGACTCCGAAGCCCCACGTTTCAAATATGTGGCAATCGCTAGATGAACTTAATGCGCGCTTATCACACCGGCAAAGTGGGATTTGAGTGGAGTAAGTGACTTGATACTCTGTGACGTCGACCATTTCACTGATCATCAAGCCTATATGCGGAGTAACGCCGTGCAGGGCTCAAGATTCATTTTTTGATATGCCCACCAAGCACACTAACTCAGTTGGTTAGAGCTCCATTACAGTAAGCTGATAACCAGTATGCGTAACGCGGACACGGTCCGCATCATGCGGCACTCACGCGTCCTCCGTGACTTTCGTAGCGCTTTACAAGTTCGTAGGACTTGATATACCTTCTCCACGTTTAGGATAGGGGCTCGACGGTCACTGTTCCACTATGTTTGACTTCTGGCTCTGCGTTGCGATTGTAGTGGCTGCATATGCATTACTGTTGCGAGCACGGAAGAAACTGCTTCCTCTTCCACCTGGTATGTTAGGCCAACAACCTTCCCATACTCATCGAGGGTCATAGCATCTCGGCCAGGTCCAGGGTCGTACTTAGCAGGAGAACACGAACCCCCTTGGAAGACCTACCAGCGCTGGTCTCTGAAGATAGGTAAGTGCTTAGCTTATAGATGTATCGCAGCCAATAACAACGTATCGTTCAAGGACCTCTTGTCACTGTATCGAAACTGGGACATCCCATCATAGTCATTAATTCCGCGAAGGACGCTACCGAATTGCTAGATAAACGATCAACATTCGCCTCCAAGCCGCGCTGGCCGATGGCAGAACTCCTTGGCCGTCAGAACAACGTTGGCTTTCAGTACTACGGCGAGCGTCTCAAACGATCACGCAAGGTCCTACATGCCGCTCTTAATCCAGATGCCATCGCAAACAAGTGGAGCGAGTTGCTCGACACGCAGTCGATCAAATTGATGCGACAGCTTGCTTCTGACCCCTCTGCGTTCTACTCGCACATTCAGAAGTATGTTCTCCCTCAGTCAGTCAGTTCGGGACCTCATGTTTCTTTGGCAGTAACATCGAGGAGCTCGTCGTGCTATTTGCTTACGGACGGGAGCCTGAGCCGGAATACACAAGAATAGCCAAAGCTGTCATGGAGCAGACGAGCATAGCACTCCAACCAGGTCGATGGGCTGTCAATCGCATTCCAATATGTCGGTTCCTCGCCGTTTGTGCCGATAGCTACCTGACGCATAGTTCCGTTGCAAGTGAAGTATCTTCCGACATGGCTCCCCGGTGCAGGCTTCCAGCGCTGGGCTAAATCCGCCAGAACTCTGTTCTACCAGATGACCAGAGGCCCGTTCCTTGAAGTGAAGGCTGAGATGGTGAGCCAGCAGCGATGTCCATTCATTTTTGATACCATGACATGTGTTTTCCTCTGTAGGAACTGGGCACGGCAACGGATTCATTCGTGAAGCACTCCCTTGTGAACCTAGGACAAAATCGCACTGTTGACAGCGAAGATATCATCATGTGCGCCGCTGGGAGTCTATACAGTGGTGAGTAAATCGCATGCAATTGATATTAAATTACCTGACGTAGCCAATCAGCTGGGATAGAGACAGTACGCCCTGTCTCTACGGAATACATTTCGCCATACTAACCCTCACGCATGGGACAGCTTACTAGTACCATTCTCACTTTCATCCTCTTCATGGCCCGCCATCCTGAGGTACAGGACCGTGCATACAAGGAGATTATGCAAGTCGTGGGAAATCACCACCTCCCTGACATCACGGACCAACGCGCGCTGGTCTATGTCGACTGTGTGATACGAGAGGTGCATCGCATGAATCCTGCTATTCCCCTCGTGACACACAGCAACACTGAAGACGCCGACTATTCCGGATGCCACATACCTAAGCAAAGCTGGATCATGGGCAATATATGGTAAGTGCTCCAAGTTTCTTGTTGAGTCGAAGGCTCGAATACCACGCAACACGTTTTTGACGCAGGTCAATGCTGCATGACGAGACGGCGTATCCCAGAGCAGAAGAGTTCCTACCAGATCGTTACTTGCATGCGGGAGACGGAAGTGCTCCTAGGGATCCAAGAACACTTGTCTATGGTTTTGGTCGAAGGTATAATATCATGTAATGTCTGACTGACGCTTATACTCACTTTACGCTCAGGTTATGTCCAGGATTGCATTTTGCTAACACGGTGGTGTATCTTGTGGTGGCTCGTACCTTGGCTCTGTACAAGATTACGCCGGAAATAGTGAACGGCGAACCTCGTGTGTGTCCTCTCAAGTTTCTTGAAGGGCTCGTCCCGTGCGTTAGACGCATTCATTCTTCTACTTGCGCAGAACTCTGACCTTATCCTAGTACCCCTGTACGATTTGAATGCAGCATAGTGACACGAGGAGAAGGTCTAACGGACATGCTACATTAAATCACTCCCAATGATTGGTCGTGAATTGTTGCATCATCCTCCAGAAGGTCTGTTCTATAAACCCTGCAGGCGACTTTACCTACATATGTCCATAAACTCAGTGTTCCCTGGAACAAGTTTTTAAATCAATTTTAGATGAGATTGGCTTATTCACGGTATGTTCAAGAACTATCGCTGTTCTGCAGAAGTGTCGACGAGAAGTTACCTGAAGCGCTTCTCCCAAAATTCAATTGAGACATAGTAGATACCGTTTTGTGTGGCCGCGCAGGCGTAGACCTGGACAGGTGGTCTGAAAAAATGGAGTCGTGGTTCCTCAGGCTTCGAGAACAGTGGGACCAGGATTCAGCTCAGGCGCCCTGGAAGGTACGCATTTTTGCCTTCAAACTCAGTAACTGCGTTGTTACTGAGCCTTTCTCTCCAAGGAGATGGCACGCCACGCTGCAGTGTAGACACTGCAGGGAGCGCTACCAAAGACGACATCCAAAGACGAAGATCTATCGCCGATTGTTCAGTCCTAAGTCGCGAGATACATCGAGCGGAGTGGGGATTTAGGCGACAGTTGATCGCTCGCAGCACCATTATCCGCGTGTATACCTCGGACTACTGCTGCATACGGTGCATATTTAAAAGGATCCGGATAGCTCAATTGAACATCGGTATCGGCATAGAGAAGACAGCTATCGTTTAACATGAGCACCTGACGACGTTGAGCATGAAGTCAGCATGCAGGACCTCGGGTGATACCAGATATCTCAAATATCGCAAGGAGTGTCGCGTTAGTGATGATTGAGGCTTCGCAGGAGCAAAATGCCAGGACCGTGGATTGAACACGGGACCTCCAGAACACCGTCGGGCTTCAGTCTGTTGCTCTCCCAGCTGAGCTATCCCGGCCAATATAGAGCTTTCCTAACGTGGTATGATGACGGGCAGTCCAGATCAAATTCGCGCCGATGAAGATCGCGCCATCGAGGGGAGCATTCTGAGTCCATGCGATAGCTGCATACTAGGGTTTGTTGTTGTCCAGTGGAACCGCTACAACAAGCATTATGCCATCTCGGTAACTCGGGGTGTCGTTGCTGTCCGTGCTGTAGCTTTCTAATCCCGGAGGACACTGTACCTTGTGCCTTTGATTTACGACATCAGCGGCGTTGATAGACACCACTCCAAAGCAACACAGGTGGTAATGGTTCCTCCATATTGAATATGCTCTAGGAGCACTACTGGCTACTCATACCACCATGCGCATCTTCAGCTTGTCACCATCAACAATCTCCTGTCTCTTCGCCAGTAGCTCGTCAACATCCCACTGGCAACTGAAGTAACGCCCAGCCAACTAGTCTCTTCGCTCGCGCACCAGCCAGATGGTCGCATGCGCCGGCAACTCAGCGGTGTCGGTGAGAATACGCTTCATGTTATCTGGTAACCCTGCACTCATGTCAGTGAGGACAAAGCCCGGGTGTACTGCGATAGCTAGCACGCCTCGGGTGTGATACTCAGCCATTATGAGCTCCGTGAAACGAAGCAAGGCGAACTTCGCTGTCTGCGAAATGCGTCGTAAACAGCAGCTCGGGAAGGAACTAAGATTACAATACCAAATATGCAGAGCCATGCGGCACGACATAATGCGCGCCGACGCTCACCATATTGATGATCGTCTTGGCTCCCCCGCATTCACAGAGCAGCGGCAGGAATGTGCGGGTGACCAGGTACGTCCCACCCATATTCACCTCCCTTGTCTTCCACCACACCTCTAGATCCTGCTCATGCATGAGTCCGAGTCCGCCGTAGAATGCGGCGTTATTGATCAGGATATCAAGCTTCTTGAAGGACTCCTTGACTTTCTCCATGACGTGGATGACCTGCGCAACATCGGTGATGTCAGCGGTCATAGCGAGCACTCTCAGATGCTGGTTTGGGCGCTGAGCGGCTTCGCAGGCGGCCTTGACCTCAGCCAGATGTGATCGCGCAACGAGGACGAGGCCGTATACGCCCGCTTGTGAAAACGCAATGGCAATGGCCTTTCCAATCCCCTTTGATGCACCAGTGACGAGAACGACCTTCCCTGCTAGGTCCGCCTTGGTGGGATCAATGGACGAGTATGTATCATGGTGGATGGTGGGTACAAAATCGGAGCCTGGTCCACATGAACTTACATCTCGCAAGATCAGTAAGGAAACGTACCGCTGTGGTTGGACGTCATGCGATAATACCCGAACGGTAATGGGTGGTTGAGTTCTGTGTATGCGTTGGCTTGATATTTACAACAAAGGTTTGTGATTCCACGGGATTAGGACCAAGATGACTGTGATATCGGACTGTGATAGACCGCGTTTTACATTGCATGTCATGAGTGCTTTTCTCCAGGGCCACCTGAACACCGGTGTTACCTTGGAGGATACAATGTTCTTACGACTGTCAGTTATGATATAAGCTTACATCTGAACGTGATTGCGTTTCATTGAGGCCATGACTTCCCATCACCTATCTCGTCATAACCATGTGCTCTTTAATCTCGAAATGCAATAAAGATATCGTAAGAAGGTGGCCTTTGTAGCGCCATAAGATGCAACTAATACAATGATCGATCATAAGCAGGTTTCGTCTGCCGGTATCGAGTACTGTGCCCCAAATAACACTCGAGTCCAGGAGGCATGCTCCTAACTTGGGTCAACGTGAAATGCGGGACAGTCGGAAAATTAAGTTATGTGCCGGAGACCGAAGCGATTGGAAATATTGTCTGCCACCACGCTAGCTTAGCAAACTGTCACCATGGGTTCCATTCTACATTGGACAAGTCCAATTATTCCTGCTAAAAAGCCTTCTCACTGTCTGTCGGCCGCCGCATGATCAATTCTGCAGCATCAGAAAAGAGCTCTCCACCGAGTTCTCGGAGAGAGGAAGCGGTCCACTATCTCGCTAGTTGTAGCTTCGATAGCTTCGAGCCTTCGACTCTGTTGACGCTCTGCACTAGTGACTTAGAGAGCTAATGCCTCTTGACATGGGGCACACACACATCTTGGGCTTCAAGTGTTATCACTACTTCATCACATTCCCTTCGCATTTCCGTCAAGATGTTCGCAAATGACATCACAATGTTACACGCTTAATCATTGACCGATGCAATTACGAGGGTGTCGCTCTATGCCGGGAACTACATTCGTGTATGTATTGTAGCTAAACCCTCAAGAAATAGAGGCATATACAGCATCATATCAGGCAATATTACCTCCCCCTTACGATTTCACAAATTTCCCTATGCGATGGCAGAACAGCTGCTCCTCGCTCTCTTCCTCTATGCCCCATACCTCGCCCTTGCTCCAAAAGCCCATCTTTCGAATGAAGACACGAGTCGGTCGGTCGAGACAACAGCCGTCAAACGCGTTCTTCCAAATCGGCGTCCAGAATCGCTGCCGCCACGCAACATCGTCCCTCGGACTGAGCACATGCTCGAAGAACAGCAGCTGGCCTCCAGGTCTGAGCACGAGATCCACGAGATTGCTCAGCGCCTCTTCGGGCGAAGGGATGGAGCATAGCGAGAGGATCGAAATAAGTGTGTCGACCGAGTGTGGGGCGCCCAAGGCGGAGACGATGGACGCAGTGTCTTCAGCACCGTACGGCAGAATGAGAAGGGTGCCAGCCGACTCCATAAAGCCTGCGGCGGTAGCGCGTTTTCGGATCTCGTCGTGCATCAGCTCATTGGGTTCGAGTGCGCCATATTTTGTCACCGCCTCTGGATTGAGATAATTCACGGTATGGCCGTAGCCTGCACGTGGTCATGAGCTGAGACGGGCCATGTTCTTTTTTTTCGTCTGGTCACGATGCCTACCTGCGCCAATGTCAAGCATGACCCCGAGCGTTCGCGGGGATGAGCTGTTCTTTGACGGAATGACTGTTCCCGTCGATGCCATCACCGAAGGCCGACCATACATGGTTCATGAAAATCTGCGACACTGTACGCGGATGTAGCAGCACTGATGGCGCACGTAGAATTGCGCGCAGTGTGGGCAGGAATGCCAGCTGCATAGCCATCCGCAGGTCTGTGAGAACACCGATGGAAGCTGACAGCTTCATTGAGTCAGTGAAAGTAAGACTGAGACGGCGAGCGGACGTCAGTAAAAAAGAAATTAGACTAGGTAATAATGACAGCTTACAGCAGAGTCGCGGCACGGTCGAGCGATTGAGTTGCAGCAATGTTTTACCTCCGCTAGGAGGAAACAAGTTGAGCAACTTGTCAAGCTGCAATCATTTCAACAATCTCGAGTTCTCAGTCAGCCTTGAGATCACGCGTGAAGATATGAAGCTCAGCGCATGTGCAGACGAAGGCGCCCGCCTGTTTCGGAACCTTTAAATTTACATCTCTTAGTAAGATACGCCCTGAGCGAGACTGCAAGTTTAAAGCAAAGGAATGAACGTCTGTGCATCGATTAGGCTATGCGCCGGTGTTGGTCACGTGTCAGCATAACTATTTAAAGATGATATGTGCTGCCGGGATAGCTCAGCTGGGAGAGCAACAGACTGAAGTTAACCGGTGTTCTGGAGGTCCCGTGTTCAATCCACGGTCCTGGCATTTTGCTCCTGCGAAGCCTCAATCATCACTAACGCGACACTCCTTGCGATATTTGAGATATCTGGTATCACCCGAGGTCCTGCATGCTGACTTCATGCTCAACGTCATCAGGTGCTCATGTTAAACGATAGCTGTCTTCTCTGTGCCGATACCGATGTTCAATTGAGCTATCCGGATCCTTCCAAATATGCACCGTATGCAGCAGTAGTCTGAGGTATACACGCGGATAATGGTGCTGCGAGCGATCAACTCACTAAAACCAGCTTCGACCTTGAGATGACGATATAGATACTGAGGAATGTCCTAGGGTACGAAAGGTACGGTACTGACATTCCTACTGCTCGGATACGATGCGCAACACGTGCCCTCATTCAGATCCCGCAGGTAGTTCTCCTTCTCTAATTGCTCTATCAGAAACCTAGAGTATCGAGGCGTTCGTACACCCTGGCCCTGCTAAATAGCTGAGTTATCTGAAGAAGTCCCCACGGTTATAGGCTGTTACTCATGCACTAGGAAGACTCGGCGATCCGGCAGACATTTCTCGATAACGCTGTCCGCTCCTCGCTTGTTCAGTACATCTTCCGACTACGGAACGGTGACGTCGAGGACGATCAGATTGTGTTGATGTGCTGTCCTCCCGCTTTCATATTGACCGAGATATGCTCGGTATGTAGCCATTGCAGCGCTCGCTTCTTGGTGCAATGTGTCCCTCCTTGATATGAATGTTGATGACGAAGCAAATGGAAAGTTTCTCGGGCGCTTGCGAGAGGTTCTCGAGAGTTTCGGCAAGCCAGCTACAATTGAAATGCCGTCGGTCAAGCCAGATGTTGAGCGATATGTCCACAAGTCGATTTGTGTTGCGTAACAGTGAGAAGTGATGCGCTGGATATCAAAACAATAAGCCTTCAGGTCTGTGGCATTGGACAAAAAACAGCACTTACGTATGTCTCCAATCGCAGTCAGAGAAAATCTCCTGAGCGCTGGGCCCGCTTCTTGCAAGATCTCTTGGAGCTCCAGCGGAGAGCTCGACACAGCGCCACCGAGCCCAGAGGAACCCCAAGCAAGTCGGAGCCATGGCATCCATGGGTCGTTATGAACCTTGGCGGCAAGTAAAACTTGCGCGAAGACAGCACAAGATAGTGCATCCAAATCACAAAGAGTGAGGCCGAAGCGATGTCCCATTAATGTTCGAGTGTTCTGACTGCACATGCGTCTGCGGAGATGGCCAGGTATAGAAGGATCCTTGAACTTGACACGAGATAGTGTGAGTGATCTCAGACCACCGCCTGCACTTGACGCCGCGACAAGGTTGATGAACACGACAGCAGAAGGTAGAGTGACATCGTGTAGCGTCAACGTCCTGATTGTGCTCCATCCAGCAAAGTGGAAAACTTCGTCTGGATGGAATTCGCCAACGATCCAGTCGCCATGCCTGATCGTCAATAAGACCTTCCTGCCCGCCCACTTCCCCTTGAGCGACGATGCTGCGAGTGATCCCAAGTGACGGAGTGATCCTGTGCTCTGCAGAGGAGCTTCCTTCTGCCCTTCAGCAATGACTCGCCAGTATTTGCCTTCGAGGGCCTTCCAAGCTTCCTCCACCCACTCTGGCTCGTTTTGTTTCCAGAGCCGTCCCCAATGAAATCTGCTGCAGGGGCAAGACTCCTCTCTCGCGGTAAGGAAGACATCTCTTTGACTCTTCAGAAAAATGCCTTCTTCCGGCATGTGCTTCCGACAACTCAGAGCCCAACTCCTACAAACACCCACGCATTTCATGAGCGCTGTAGAGTCGTACTGCAAGTACTCCAAGATCATATCCTAGATCTTAGAAGCAAGCCGGATGTCGAAAGGCCTATTTGGCTGGTATTCGTCTGCCTGTCGCGACCCTTGCGGATGTTTTTGTACGTCGCCTTGCCTTATCGTGCGCTTTTCAGGACGCGAAGTAAACATCGTCACATGGAGTTACGTACATCCAGTTTCTCGACTCTTCCATTGAGCCCTCAGGCACGATATCAAGTGCCTGGTAAAGAGTTTCTGGTATATGCTGTTCGTCGAGATGCCATATTTCATTTGAGAGCGGTGTAGAGCTGGCCTGGGATTGAAGGATCTCATGTCCTGCTTCATTTTGCGGGTGCGCTGAGAAGAACCTAGAAACAATCGACTTAATGGCCGGCTGTTTTGACGTTTGGTCCAGGAAGGTACTGTCGCGTGGTTTCCTGAGCGACGCCGGCCCTTGAATTTCAACTTAGATATTGTAGCATCCCTCTGTACATGTTGCGGATGCCTAGGATGATCTGATGGTGGATTTGCTCTGATGTACACAGGTTTACTTGCAGATGAAACATCTTGTGTCGCGCAAATAGCTCGTGCTCCGAGCTGAGGCTGACCTGAGCTGCTGAACGGCATCAATAGGCTTTCGCTCGATCGAGGTATGTCTCACCGAATCCCAGAGACCTCGCTTGGAACGTCGTCCTCAAGGGTCTTTCCTCGCCAGAGTACCGCTGACCGGCCGGCTTCACGATTTACAGCATGATACTGCACAAAGTCCGGGCTGTCGGCGCTGTCATGCAAAGCGAAGCTTGTAGACGAGCTATGCATGAAGTTGGAACGATCACTTCTGACATCCATGTGTTCGAGCAAATGGATGCCAAGTCGGTCAGTAGCCATTGGTGACGATGGGTAGTGGGAGTAATGGAGGAGGCGCAGGCACAGGCTAAAAAATATGCCCGAGAGTACAGCAAGGCATTCTGCAGCAACGCACCGCATTCATCTCCAGTGCAAAGCCGTACGGACACTGATGTAAACCGGACAGTAGTACTGGTACTGCTGTAGTCTGGAAAGATAAGGGGATGTTTCGTGACAGACACAGCCTCGCGATCATAGAACCATTATACGTACGAGAACAATAAGCCACTCTGACTACCAATTCACTTGCTCTCAAATGGGCAATGGAGGAAGTACTATGGCACAACGGAGGACCACCATGCTGACGTAGCGCACTAATTATCCTTAATGGCCTCTGAAAGGGGGAATAGGCAGGGACCAGGACAATCGTGCACCTGCTTGTCACCGATTTAATGCATGCCTGGTCTACGATTTGACCATGTCCGTATCCGATCGTTTTGCCGTCCATGCGAGGTGTTAGATCGAACGAGCTCAATCCCAGTGCTCTGCGAGGGGATGCACATCGTCGGGTCTAGAAAAGGAACGAAAGGAACGTTGTCAACGAAGTAGAAAGCAGCAGGAACGCCAGGCTTACACGAGGCCGATGGGTGCAGCTATCAGGACCAGAAGATTCTGAGACGGGTCGACGCTAATACTTGCGATCATCCCCTCGGTAAGGGTCATCGGAATTATTCGCTCGTACTCTTCGATTCCCAGCGGTGGACAAGGAAGCTGCAGACAGTAGACCTCGTTGTCCTCATCCAACTGTAGGAACAGGCCATATGAGTCGCGAAAGGCCGTGCGTAACTATATCGATTGCCCCAATATGAGCGTAGGACTGAGGCGCATTCAGTTCGGAGCTCGGGAATTCTCGAGCCTGTCGTACATCAAAGAATGACAAGACGTTTCGTCGACCATCTCGAGTTGTCAAGCCTAATCTTGTAGTGCAAAGCAAGGGTGTCCCGTATGATCCCCCGAGAGAACTGACAGACCTTCCGAGACTCAAGGGATCTTGCCTTGAAACGCGGAAACAACCAAAGTAGCAAGCGGATATGAGAGACCATTCTCTTGCTGGAAAAGAGGCCACTACGGTATCCAATATGGTATAATCGCAGAGTCACTGGGCGCAGTGCATATTTTGCAACCTTTCTGCGCTTCGCAAGACATCCCGACTTTTGCGAAGACCGCGTTGCGATTCAGAGACGTTTCCCGGGGCTGTTCTTCGAGAGTCGATGTATCTTAGTATGCGGCCGCAGCGCAGAAGACGTTAGGTTGTCTCAATGTGCTCAATACAGCATGTAGGAGCATTCGGATCTGTTGGGAGCGTCAAATTCTGTGCTGGAGAGGAAGATGCGACCACGCACCGTCCAATAGCAATCCATATCGACAACGATATTGAAACTTTGAATGGTTCCACGGCATCAGTCAATCCGAACAGAAGATCACGTATGGGACCTGAATTAACGTACAAGTACACAGCGAGAATAGGGAAGTCTGGACTTAGCGATACACATATACCACAAGCGAAAACAGCAACGACGACAGGGGGCAAACTGGCAAAGGCAAAGCGGCGGACACGTCCGGAACCGTGGTATACGACTAGCGTGAGAGAGAATCAACTGGAGACCGGGAGAACCAGACTAATATACACAGAAACGACATTGTCCGACACCATAACTGGACGACGATAACATAGAGCCGATAACCAAGCATAAGCCGACGTGACGGCAGACTAGGCCCCGGAGCTCCCGCCCGCCTGAGGGCGTGATTCATCGTCAACATCCGCGTCCGCATCGCCAGCGCTTGCCACCGCAGGAGGCGGAGGCGGCGGGTACCCGTAGTGCGGCCACGGCATGCCAGGCGGGTAGCTCGCATACGCGTGCGGATGCGCATAGTATTGCGGGTAGTGTGACCCGGCGTAGGCGGGGTCGGTATAGCCAGCGTACGCAGGCGCAGGCGGCGATGGCTGGCCCTGCTGCGGTGGGGAAGGCGTGCTCGTTGGTGGTGGCACCGCGGGGTACGTCCCAGAATACATTGGCGGTACAGGATACCCTGGCGGCGGCACCTGGTAGTAGCCGTATGATGCGTAGTGCGGTGGTACGGGCGCTGCAGGATCACCGCTCGCGTAGCCTGGTTGCGGCTGGTGCACCGAGACGGCAAGCGGTTGCGGCGGAGTCTCAGACGTAGTATCCTGGCCTGGCGGTGTGCTCTTGACCTTGCGCGCGCGTTTGGGTGGGTTGCTGCTGTAAGGGTCGTAGCGTTTGCCACGCTTAGACGAGCCAGAGTCTGCTTCGGCGTAGGGGCTCGGCGGTGATAGGGAGGCAGGGAGCATGTGCGGCGACGTATCCGCATCATCGGCCTCGCCACGGTAACGTGGTACACCGTCTACGCCAATCTCCACCTTTGGCGGGTTGCGGAAGTGCGTCTTGTCGAGGTATTCTGGACTGATGTCGAGCGACGCGAGCTCGGGCAGCGATGAGGGCGAACGCAGCCGACCATGTTCCACGTCTTCGATCTTGTAGTACGAGATAAGGTGTTGCGCGACACCTCCGATCGACAATGAAAATGTCTGCGCGAGACAGGTTAAGCGTTAAGGATGTGCCAGTATCCCAGCATCGCACAAAAATTGGTATGGTCCACTCGTATGGATGGTGGACGACGGCGATATCACTTCTTTGAAACCCAGGGACATCTGAAGAAGACAGCCCTTTTGTAATTCCTCGAGCTCAGCTCGGTACGCCGTAAGCCAAAATTATGCTCCCGATGGACCAGTGCAGGTGACGAACTCCTCGTGAGCTGCTCGGCATGCAGGCAACGAGACATGTTTGCGCAAGTGCCCGAAGACGGGTACTTGCGACATCACGTTCAACGCCCACGTTGAGCAGTGAGGGTACCATCAGTGAGCACACTCGGACCATAGCTCGGCACGCTAAGGAGCAAGACACTCGAGCGACATCGAGTGTGACTATCCACTTGAAGAGAAACGCAAGGTACACCACGAAGCATACGAAGCACTGGCAGGGACGCAACTGATGACGCACCTTCTTCATCATGCCCCCAGGCTTGAACTTGTAGCTGTTCGTCAGACTGCCGACCAGGCTGCGTTCGCGCTGCCGATCGACGCTCGCAAGACGGTGTGCCTCGCTCTTCGGTCTGCTCAGTGTCTGGCCCTCGTTCTTGACAGGCTCTTGGTACTGCGGTTCAATTTCTACGTTGGCCTGCTCGGAGCGTGCGCTCCTATGACCGGCGCCTCGCTTCTCCGTCTCGCGGTAGAGGAGGAAGTTGCCAAGTATACGACTCGGGCTCCAGAAGAATCCGTCCGTCCACCGCTTGATACCACTTTCGTCCTCATCAAAGACGAAGACAGACCCCGAGGTGATCATCTTGCGCTCCGAATCAACAAGTCGGCGGGTGACGCGCGGTATGAGACCGCGCCTGGCGGCCTCGAGAATGAGCAGCGCATCGCCGGTGGTCTCTATCCACCCCGTCCAAGGAGGCTCTGTCCAGGTATTCGCGGCGGGAGGGTTGGTGGGAGATGTTGGGGAATGATGAGAGTCGTGGGACATGCCGCACAGCCTGGATGAGGTGTCATTGCGGTGTTGGACAGCGTCGCGGACGTCGAGGCCGATGAGCGATGAGATGATGGTCAGCAAAAATGAAGTATAAAGTTTGGAAACAAAGTTGACTGACCGCGAGCTAGATTTCGTCGGGGTGGGAGGAGGAAAGAAGGTTCGCGCCCCGCCGTGCTGCTTGCGCCACAATTAGGGGGTCCCGTGAGAATATTTCGTTCGCGGAGCTGGAATGGCTGTGGCTGCCGTCGTTGGCAGGCTGCTCAACGTCTTTCTCGACTACTAGTCTCTCGACCGCGGGGGCGGGCGTAGCGGGTAGCGGGACAAGGTTGGGTGGTCTGTGTGCTATCGGAGTACTGACCGCTTCGGACTATCTATTGCTAATACCATCAGCGTCCGTGCATGCCCACTTTAGCCTCGTGTGGAGTTTGTTATCGCCCACTGGCCGTCCTGCCCCTCCAAATACGCATGTCTGACTTCTCTGGTCTCTTGCGACGCCTCCTATTCGTTCTCGCTCGATGTCGCCAGCTGCGTGCGCGGTGCACCCCCGCGACCAGTCCATCTCGCTTCAATGAATGTCCGACCCACATCCAGAAGCTCCGTCGCAACGCGGACATAGCTCGCCCGATCGCGCATCTCATTTGGTCATGCGTCTACCATTCTTCTCACAGATCTCAACCGCGAACACGAAAAGATGAGTCGGGTAAGCGTTGGTTGGCTACTACATGTACATTGAGTCGTGCTCAAATATTCAGGATATACATACATCGCAGCGTGTCGGGGCGGAACATCTAGACCCTGGCCTTGCACCTGTGATGTATCATCACCGGGTGGTTCAGAGCCTTGCGCCAGCCGTGCGATCTGTTATCACCTGAATTCGCAGCGCTTCCCCGCCAGAACATCTCCATTTACGAAGGATCTGCATTCTGTCTTGGTCCACCTTGCTGTGCGTGGTGTCTGGTTGTTCAGTGCCTCTGGAAAGCCTCGGGGACTCAGCTAAACACACCTCCATCCGTATACTAGCTGACAGGGCATGGAATGGACGATGCTTTTGATCGTATGCATCGTGCCGTAGATAGCAATACTGGAGCCTGCGTTATGGCGAACCAAGGGGATCAGATCATGATGTCGGCCATGCTCACGATACTTCCATACCGTACATCCAGAATTTGTCTGGTGGTCTGAAACCCTTCGGCAGGCGCGTCTTGACAGCAGCTCACACGCCGCTGGCGTCGCGTCTCTGATCTCCCCTACTGCCTGTGCGACGCGTGCGTCTATCTCGAATGTCAACGGCGATCGGTGAACATTTGCTCCTGCTATTCCGAGGTTCGGCGACTGGAGCACATACTACAGGGCGGGACATGATATCTATCAACTGGTCATGGTACCCAGATGTGTCTTGATTAATGAATCCTGGGAGTGATGATGGCTTGGACCCTCACTTCGCACGGTCTTGTGTTAATGGGCAGTCGCACGGCGGCGATTTGAGGTAGGTCACAAGGTGTGCCGCTCATCATCTGCTTCAGGTGCCTGAACACGGAGCCGTCCTAGGGTCCGATGTCCTGGATTCATGGTGCGATTCTCACTGACGGACTGTCGTGTATCACCCTTTCACGGGTACAGTTCGCCCACAGCTTTTGTGGTGGCGGTCTAGTATCCATATCGTACCTCAGGAGGGTGTGAATCGCGCCCGATGGTGCCTGATTGTATGTAGAGCGGCCCGTGTGTTGGATATTACCACCATCTGCCACGTCCAGTGAGCGCAGCCTCTGCGCGCTGGTCGATCGACATCTATCCACAGAGAGGTGTGGGTTTACAGGTCGTATAATGCCCGCGAGCGTTCTCAGTATTCACTGCGGTCGGACTTGGTCCGAATCAACGTTCTCAAGTCAAGTGCCAGCGGACCGCAGGCCTGTGGACCCGCAGCTGAGCTAGGATTGCATGACTGTCCTGTAGTGCCATTTCGAACGTGCGCCACAAGAGATGTAGGGTTATCTTCTCTGAGCTCCGCGAACTGTCTCCGATCGTATCGCCTATCTGTGTGTCCTCCCTCCCGGGTCCCACTCTCAACTAGTAGCTATACCCGATTTGTATATGTCGTGCTCGTGAGTCACGATGGTTGCATTGTATGGAACCCTACACCCCACAAGTGCAGTGGTTGTGATGCTCACGAGGGTGTACGAGGTTTATCAAACACGGTGGTAGCCGACAATGTAATCGTCATGGCTTTGCATGTGCAGTGACGATTGAGGCGAAGATGTTCCCTGATTCACTCATGCGATTACAGCTATCAGGGTGAGTCCTAAGATACCCCCCTACTTACCATCCCTTTGATCATTTCAAAGGAGACACGTCGGGAAAATTCACGGATGTCTCAGCCACCTGACACCGCGTACTAACTACAGCGTGCCTGATTCTGGACAGTAAGCGAAGATCAAGCATCCAGCCGCTGTACTTGAATGCTGACAGGTAATCTCTCACCTATCTCTGGGGCGCGGGGAACAGAACATGCCTATCGGGGCACTGAGACACTATCAGGCCACTCTGGACTGTTCGTACCTCAGCGCAGATGCATATCAACGTCGCCGCTAGACTCGAAGCCGTCGAAGATGATCGATCCTGCCTGATGATAATTCTGCTTCAAGGAACGAGCTGGGGCGGCGAGTGGCAATGGTGACACTGTGTGCCTTGGCTAGTGCTGGCAGGGCTTTCAATCTTCAGTCGGGCAATGTCTTCTGGGAAGGAAGTAATGAAGACTATATATCCACATGACACCTCTATATGTGGGCCGTATCGCAGGTTCGTTGGAGCTCTTGACCAAAACTGACTTTGGATCTGCAGATGTGGAATACTATCATCGTCTCGCCTTGACAAGCCCTTCTATCTCCGCGACACTGGCACAAGAAGTGAATGCTGCATAACAGATCACTCAGTAACCAAATCATTGCAAGAATGAGAACATGATACGGAGATAATAATTTTGTTGGACGCATCACGCGTAGCTGGCCACTGGGCGTCTCTATACCAGCGTCTCGACTCGGCCGGAAACGTGCCGCCGCCTTGGGCTATTCTTGCGTCCAGGGTGCTCATCTAAAAATACTGGAAGCTATAAGTCATCGCCATGGCCAACTGCTAGTGAAAGCCCATGGTCGCTCACACTCCGTCAAACATGCACTCATATCTTACTCTGGTCACTCTGAGAGAGACAAGCGTAGAACAGGGTGTAAACATCCTTACCGCGCTAGCCGACGCCGTGGCCAACTTTGGCAAGTATGAGCCTTCTTAACATTCGGACAGCTGAGTCTTTATGACGTTGAATTATATAACAGCGAATACTCGAACTGTTCGATTGGCTACACACAACAGTCTTGGCATTCGTGACACCGCGCCTCGGACGCGACGATTCTAGGCTGTGTAACACGTCCTGCAGCACGCTCTGCCAGTCGTGTCTCCGACCGATTCAATCTCCCTGCTGCCACTAGTACTCTTGATCAAGCGATAAGTATGCCGCCGAAGCGAATAAGCCAGGAACGACAGATCCAGCGAGGTGCACAAACAGTACTCCTCATGGATCGCCTGCTACTAATGAGACGACGGAACACATAGGGCTTCATGAGAAACATGCAAGGGTGCTCAACTGCCTTAGTTGTGCTAACCCTCCGAATCTCGCATCATTTGTTCCACAAGCCACGCTAGGACCGTCGACCATGGGATGTCATATTTCATGTGGATGCGCCGATTGCGCTCAATTCTGTACTTCCTCATCCGGTACTATTTGGAACACGGGCACGCGCAGCGGGGAACACAAGCCGAGGTAGACGGGCTGTCAATAGTCAATAAGACTATTCAGTCGTCGACGTTCGGACACGGGAACGCCTTTGCCTACCCCGAATGCAGTTCTTGATCGGGCCCAGCCCTCTCCGAGCGTTTGAGGCGCGCAGTGGACCGTTTTGGGCGTGCATTGTTACCGCTTCGCTGGAGAGGGCTGGCAAAATCGACCGATATACGGCACATCCAAAATTCGGATTAAATAAGTGGCCTAGACGCGTTTATTTTCACCGCCGCGAAGTCTGCACGCTTTCTTTCTTTGGTGTTGCTGGGCGGTTAGCCCAGTACAAAAAGGCCGCCTTTGAGGTGCCTTCGTTAAGGCTGCGTCACCCTTGAGTATTATCCATCTCGGGCTGCCTAGGAGTCGGCGAGGATGGTGGTTCTCGTTCCCTTCGTTGTGTTGCTCAGCGCAACATTTCCCCTGGTACGTAATGTAACATGCTGCTATCGTCAGACTGACGGAACGTATGCTTATGCTTTGCAGTCTCAAGCATCCAGAGTCTTTCCTAGAGGGCTCCTTCATCGTCGCCAGAGTAGCGGAAGCCCTACCCTTCCTGGGAATTGGACGTACGAAGGATGTTACACGTAGGACAATACAGCCCTTGCCAAGAGATGCGCTCACTTATGGGATTCGTCGTGACAGGGATAACACGGGCGCTAGGACCTTGACCGGGGCGTCCTACACAGACACAACCAATATGACCGTCGAGGCTTGTGTCAACTACTGCATTCAACAGGAATTCGTCTATGCCGGTGTGGAATATGCATCGCAATGCTGTACGCCAAGGCCAGGAAATATTGATTAGCGCCCTGATGACTGACATCTTCTGGTTCAGTCTGCGGCAATGGGATTGATAATGGGGGGACCTTAGCCAATGCTAGTGATTGCAACTTCCAATGTGCTGGGGACGCGTCTGAAACGTGCGGCGCGGGCAGTACGTGTCCGTCATGTGATCGCGTTCGTGCCTCGTTCATATTGCATAGATCGCCTGAACGTGTATTGGAGTGGGGTGCAACCTCCCGCACCCCCAATTACCGTTCCGAGTATCGGTTTATGGCAGTCTCTCGGATGCTACAGGTGCGTTTCATAGTGTACTCCGTGTATGACAATGCCAATTCACATTCGTCCTTAGCGATTCCGTCAACGCTCGCACGCTCGCAGTGACACCTGCGGTCACGGGAGACGTTGACATCGAGTCATGTACGTCTGCCTGTTACAATGCAGGGTATCCTCTGGCTGGTGCGGAATATGCAGACCAATGTTGTAAGTACTGCCTTAGTCGTTGCTTTTTTGTGACTCATTCGCCCTGAAGATTGCGGTCTTGAGTTCGATAATGGAGGCGCACCGATCGCCATCAGTGACTGTAACATGGCCTGTGCAGGAAACAGTTCCGAGTTTTGTGGCGGTCCCAACGCACTGAATGTATGTGCGTCCACGCTCATCACTGAATTAGACACTAACTCCTTGTAGGTTTACAATTACACCGGCACACTACCACATGAGCCACAACCTCCAGGAGGAGGAGGTGGTGGTGGAGGTGGAGGTGGAGGTACCTCTAGCTCTGTCTATCCGGTCACATCTGGCCTCCCTGCTCCTTGGCAGTATGCTGCATGCTATGTGTAAGACATTTCATTGCTCGATCCCCTCCTTCTGATTAGAGTTGTAGTGACAACGTCAATGGCCGTGTTTTCGCAAACGAGCTCCCAGACAACCAAAACCTGACCGTTGAATCATGTATTGCCAACTGTACAGCCGAAAATTACACCCTCGCTGGTCTTGAATACAGTGTTCAATGCTGTAAGTGATCACGCATATCGGACCCGGCTCTCAGTTAATCTACGCTATCGTATAGTCTGTGGTGACAATCTGGTCAACGGCGCGGTCACTGCAGATGAGAGTGACTGCAACATGGGCTGTGGTGGAAATGCTACGTACGTATGGACACCGTTGAACGGCTCGATAGCTCCTCACACATTGCGCGTAGGGAGGCGTGCGGCGGACCTAATCGACTTTCGGTACGCAGTACCGCATATGACTGCCGTCGTCTATTGATCCGTGCATGCAGGTGTACACATCGACCGGCAACGTTACCGCCTACCCAGTCTCCATTGTGCTGAACACTAGTCTTCCTGGCCAATGGCAATACCAAGGCTGCCTCGAGTAAGCAGTGTGGTATAACTCATCCACCTGTCAGTATTTATTTAGATCTCAGGGAGCCTGGCGCCAATAGAACTTTCCCGTATCAGAATATTTGGACCGACAACAATACCGTCGAAGCTTGCCTCAATCAATGTGCCTTGTTCGGATACCCAGCAGCCGGTATGGAATATGGCGACGAGTGCTGTGAGACCGATCCGTGCAGCTCTCCGCTGGACCATATTAATGATGAATTAGGGTGCGGCGATGTTTCGGACGTTATACAGTACAGCCCTGGATTCTCCGCGGAGTCTGACTGCTCGATGCCTTGCTCTGGAGATCCTCTACATCTTTGTGGTGGGCCTGAGCGTCTACAGGTCAGTCATGTTGTCTTGATTTCATCGAATACTAGTGCGATCGACCCTGCCAGCTCTACTATTGGAATGGCGGTTTGCAAACATGGCACACCCCAGCGAACACAGGCCGATACGAGGTGAATACGCATGGGTCCATACTAACGGATGTATCTGACGACAAGTGTAGTTCCTGATTGGCGGAGTAGTGGTTCCGCTTTTAGCGACTGTGGGCATCAATGGCAAAGTTGCTTTCCTGGAGAAGTGGGGAACGAGCGAGTATGAGAACTCCACAGGAGCATACGAGCTTGATCTCAGCCTCGTCGACAACTTCGATCTGGCGTGGCGTACTATGCATGTCAAAACCGATGTCTTCTGCTCTGCAGCCATCGTTTTGCCGGATAGAGGCGCGCGACAACTGAATATCGGTGGCTGGAGCCTCGAAAGTACTTACGGTGTCAGATTGTATACGCCTGACGGCAGTGCCGGCGTGAATGGTACAAATGACTGGGAAGAGAACTATGAGGAGCTCGCCCTTCAGGTACGTCATAACCTGTCGACATTGACAATATGCTGAACATGTCCAGCGAGGACGCTGGTACCCGTCAGCGCTATTGCTTTCAAACGGCAGTGTCCTGGTGGTTGGTGGCGAAGTCGGTAGCAATGGTGCACCAGAGCCCTCTTTGGAGATCCTGCCTACGCCAGCAGGGGGGCCCACGTGGAAGTTCCTTGACTATCTCAACCGGACGGATCCCAATAATTTGTATCCGTTCCTCATGATGCTCCCCAGTGGCAATATCTTCATCGGTATGGCCATCTTTGTCCCGATTCATCTTATCTAACATTTTGCTAGGATACTACAACGAGGCCCGTATCCTCGAACCTGTCAACTTCGACACCGTCACTGTTCTGCCCAACATACCGGGGTCAGTAACCAGCTTCTTAGCCGGAAGGACCTACCCCATGGAGGCGACAGCGGTCCTCTTTCCCCAGTATCCTCCCTACACAGATCCAGTGACGGTCCTGATCTGTGGAGGGTCTAACTTCGGCATTGCTCTTGACAACTGCATAAACATTCAACCTGAAGTCGAGAACCCAGAGTGGACAATTGAAAGAATGGTACGTGGCATAGATGTCGACTCAGGATCGTACTTGAGGCTGACAACTTTATCAGCCTTCGAAGAGAGTCATGACCTGCATCGTAAGTAATATATTTGCTGTTGTATTGTTTGCTCACTCTGATCTATGGCTGCTTTGTATATTCCCTAGTCCCGTATGCCTCCACGTATAGAGCATAGTGTCGCAGTACTGACCGATTAACAGCGCTTCCGGACGGCACTTTCCTCATTGTCAATGGTGCTCAAGCAGGAGTTGCTGGCTTCGGATTAGGCTCAGATCCGAACTACCAAGCTCTCCTCTATGATCCCAGTCAACCGGTAAACCAGCGCATCTCCATATTGAACACTACAATCGTCGCACGTATGTACCACTCGGAGTCTACTGTACGTCGCACCTGTGATACATCGTCCATCATGCCCACTGACAATATTGTTCCTACCCAGCTGCTTCCTGACGGACGAGTTTTAATCTCTGGTAGTGATCCTGAAACCCCTGGATACCCAGAAGAGATGAGGGTGGAAGTGTACATCCCGCCCTACCTGACGCAAGGGTTCATACAGCCGAACGTTTCCGTGGAGCAGAACGACTGGGATTATGGCGGAACATACACGATCACCGTCACCCTCTATCAAGGGACAACGGATACAATGAGAGTGTCCTTACTTGCTGGTGCGTACAACACCTGATACGTACACTCATACATACTTACAAGAGGACCAGCAACTTCGAGCACCCACGGTAACAATATGGGTTCGAGGACAATCTTCCCCGAGTTCTCGTGCAATGGAAATACGTGTACTGTCACGGCGCCGCCCAACCAGTACGTTTCGCCTCCCGCCTGGCATCAGCTATTTGTCCTCGACGGGCCCACGCCGTCGCATTCGCAGTGGGTGCGCATCGGCGGAGATCCCGGAGAGCTCGGAAACTGGCCTGACTTCCCCGACTTCACGAGACCTGGAGTGGGTCCGCTGTGACGACGCATGTCGAATAACGGCTCTCGTGAGGCTATCCAAACAATAACGAGGGTTGTAGCACAGTAAGCGTTGATAACATTGTCTCCTGCAGAATTGTCGGTTCTTCCTACTAGTCACTGTGGTATATAGTCGTCGGGACGTCAGGATACACGGACACCAGATGGACCATGATTGTTTTTGTATACTGCACGGATAGTGAATATATAATGAACTCTGTGCTTGTGCTATACGCGCTGCGACCCCGCAACTGGCATTCGACCTGGGCTGTTCCTTCAGAAGAAACACGACTATCTTCGACCGGCTAAGCTGTCATCTGCTGTTAAGGTACGCACGAAGAATTGATGACGCCTCTATACCAGAACAATTGCGTCAGAAAACCGGCTGGGACTACGCTGTACACGCTGCTGTAAAAGCAAGGGTGAAAAGAAGGCTAGTAAAGGCACGATAAACGTGAGATGTATATGGGTTGTCTGGCTGAAATAAAGTCAAAATTCGAGGAACATAGCACCTGGAACAAAGCATTCAGCCAAAATGAAACAATCAACTCGATGCGCGTTGCAGCTGGTTATGAGCAAAAATGCCAGAACCGTGGATTGAACACGGGACCTCCAGAAGACAAGTATACTTCAGTCTGTTGCTCTCCCAGCTGAGCTATTCCGGCGTTGAATTCCTTTTCCAGACGTACATTAATGTCACGCCCGGCGTCGCTCTACCGACACATGCCCACGCTCCTTGTCCCCGTTCACCATGGCCTTCCCTCTCCTCCACGTACTGTGCTGCTCGGCGCTGCCATCCTCGACCCCGTATAAAGCGTCGAAACCCTCGCCACGCACCATTCCAACTCCCTTCGGCACGTTGCCCGTGCTGTCGCGCAATGGCTCACCGATTTCGATGGTCGCGAAGGCCTCGAGCTTCCCGATGCGGATTATGTTCCCAGCTTCTCGGAGACGTACCCCTACTCGCATTCCCTCTTGTAGATACTCATGCACTTGGTGATGTGATACACATGCAGCAGGTTTGCACTGAGTTTGACGCAGCTATAAAGTCTGCGATGCTCCGAGGTGTATTATACACTATCGCATTTGCACACACATACTCCCCGGACGTCCGGGGAGTTTTGCTGACATGGGCACTCACCATATACCACACGAAAACTCATTGAATACCCGGTGAGCTCGGCAGTCATTGTGGCCATGCCCAGTGGTGTGTTACGCCCAAGGTCACGAAGCAGCGCGGCGCGGAGAGGATGCGTTTGCACGTGCTGTATGTCCTGCTAGTGTCATAACAAAACACCGCGAAGAATTTCACGAGCACGTCCGCCATCAACTGGTCGCCACCCACCGCTTTCTCGTGACATATGTCCCCCCACGTCGAGGAGCGCATGCACTATGTCACCAATCATGTTTTTGGCGGAGGACATCCTTGGACTCCGACGTGGTCGGCGTCATCCCAGGCAAGTGTTTTGCGGTATAGCCTTTGGACTTCCCTTCGCTACTGAGGAATAATCCGGAGATTATCTTTATGCAATTTCTTTTGCCACGTTCAGCACCCTATCTCATGCGTAAATACCACACGCATACGTATACAGCATCAGGTGGATCCGTGCTGTATATTGTCCGCATTATCACATCAAGCCATATTACCTCCCCCCGAGCAGTCTCCCTTACGATTTCACAAATTTCCCCATGCGATGGCAGAACAGCTGCTCCTCGTTTTCTTCCTCTATGCCCCATACCTCGCCCTTGCTCCAAAAGCCCATCTTTCGAATGAAGACATGAGTCGGCCGATCGAGACAGCAGCCGTCGAATGCGTTCTTCCAAATCGGCGTCCAGAATCGCTGCCACCAAGCAACGTCGTCCCTCGGACTGAGCACATGCTCGAAGAACAGCAGCTGGCCTCCGGGTCTGAGAACGAGATCCACGAGATTGCTTAGCGCCTCTTCGGAAGAAGGGATGGAGCATAGCGAGAGGATCGAAATAAGTGTGTCGACCGAGTGTGGGGCGCCCAAGGCGGAGACGATGGACGCAGTGTCTTCAGCACCGTACGGCAGAATGAGAAGGGTGCCAGCCGACTCCATAAAGCCTGC
This sequence comes from Postia placenta MAD-698-R-SB12, assembly GCF_002117355.1. Classification (NCBI taxonomy): domain Eukaryota; kingdom Fungi; phylum Basidiomycota; class Agaricomycetes; order Polyporales; family Adustoporiaceae; genus Rhodonia; species Rhodonia placenta. Next base: position 1,786,211 of record NW_020169837.1, on the reverse strand, counting down.
GGCGGTAGCGCGTTTTCGGATCTCGTCGTGCATCAGCTCATTGGGTTCGAGGGCGACATATTTTGTCACCGCCTCGGGCTTGAGATAATTCACGGTGTGGCCGTAGCCTGTGCATAGTCATAAGCTGAGACGTGCCATGCTTCGTTTTTCGTCTAATCACGATGCCTACCTGCACCAATGTCGAGCACAACCCCCCGAGCGTTTGCGGGGATGAGGTTCTCTTTAACAGGACGACTGTTCCCGTCGATGCCATCACCGAAGGCCGACCACACATGGTTCATGAAAATCTGCGACACTGTACGCGGATGTAGCAGCACTGATGGCGCACGTAGAATTGCGCGCAGTGTGGGCAGAAATGCCAGCTGCATAGCCTCCCGCAAATGTATGAGGAGACTGATGGAACCTGACAGCTTCATTGTATTGACAGTAAGACTGAGACGGCGAGCGGACTTCAGACTTCAGTAAGCATTAAATAGCTAATAAAGACGGCTTACAGAGAAATCGCGGCGGCCCGGTCCAGCGATTGAGTTGCAGCAATGTTTCACCTCCGTTGGGAAGAATCAAGCTGAACAACTTGTCAAGCTACAGTCATTTCAACAAATCTTGAGTTCTTAAGCTGTCCATATCAGCGCGCCTTGAGACCACGCGCGAAGTTTTGAAGCCCAGCGCATGCAGTGCAGACGAAGGCGCGCACTTGTCTCGGCACCTCTACATCTCTTAGTAAGATATGACCCGGTCCAGCTCGCGACATGTATGTTTAGGGGGCATTACTGTAATCATCTGCATTTCTCAGAATGCACGCCCGTCTTCTTATATTCTCGTGCGCTTTGCTCGGCCTACCGCCGTATACAACGCAGTGCTGAGACAACTGTCACGAATGGCTGTCGATGGCGCGGCCAACGCTCACGACCAACCATACTAAATAGCGAATTTGCTAGTCAAATGATTGCTGTTGTTGAGACGTACGAGTGCTCTCGTGATGGGAAACAACTCGCTGACGGGTATTCAATATCTTAGTTCATTGACTTTCAGAGACATACATCGTTCAAGCGCTTAAGCTATGCATATCGAGTGTTTATTTCTCTTAGTTACCTATGCTTTACATACCTTTCGCTCTGACTTACTTGGCACAATATTAAGCAATGTTACGGCACAGCCTGCAAGGCTGCATCGAAGTCCGCGATGATATCCGCGATATTTTCGATACCAACAGATACCTGTAATGACCCATCAGCCGCATACTCGCCAACCAACAGGCACGACGCACCCGGATGAGATCAGGCGTCACGCCCGACGCAAACTGCTCCTCGGTCGTGAGCTGCTGGTGCGTCGTCGTCGCGGGGTGGATCACAAGCGTCTTCGCGTCGCCCACATTCGCAAGGTTGCTTGCGAGGCGCAGGTTGTCGACGATCTTGCTGCCAATTTTTGCGTCGCCTTTGACGCCGAAGCTCAGCACGCCGCCGTAGATGTTTGGCCTGCAGAGCCGTTTCGCGACTGCGTGCGAGGAGTGCGACTCGAGCCCGAGGTACGATACCCACGCGACCTTGTCGTGCTTCTCCAGCCATCTGGCGTGCCATGGGTGTGTCAGCTTCATCATATGAACAATCGGTTATTCAGGAAAGTAGGGACGCACTGTGCAAGAATGAGGGCATTGTCAGAGTGACGCTGTCCTCGCAAGCTGAGCGTTTCGAGGCCCTGCAGTAGCAGGAACGCAGCGAAGGGATTCATCGACGACCCAAGGTCACGCAGCACTTCCACGCGGCACTTGATTGCGAAGGCAATAGGCCCAAACGTTTCGCTGTATCGCAAGCCGTGGTAGCCTTCCGAGGGCTCAGTGAATGTGGGGAACTTTCCGGAGCGTGCCCAGTCAAATTTGCCTACAGTAGGGTCACTATATGCGCATGAAAACGGGATGTACTTGGATGATGTCTATACCTGAGTCAATGACGACGCCTGCAATGGTGTTTCCGTGTCCACCAATCCACTTCGTCGCACTGTGCACTAGGGATGATATGTCAGACAACGAAGGGAGATTCTCCACGCGAACCTACCTACGATGTCGGCACCGTGCTCAATTGGGCGAATCAAATATCCTGATTCAACTTAGGTAACGTATACGGGATAGACGAAGTATGTCAAGCCTACCACCCATGCCGAATGTGTTGTCTACGATAAGGGGGATGTTGTTGTCGTGGGCAACCTGACAAAAGCATTCAGATAAGCTGTATTATGAGCTATATGCGCATCACTTAGGCACCTTGGCAAGCTCGGGTAGCGGTGCGACGTTGTACTTTGGGTTGCCAATACTCTCGACATATATAGCCTTCGTGTTTTCGTCGATCGCAGCCGCGAACGCCGCCGGATCTTCGCTGGTGACGAATTTGACCCCGATATTGAACTTCTTCAGATACACTGATAGGTATGTTCATTATATGCGCGTGGCCAAACAGATCCATGAAATTTACCTTTGAACTGGTTATAGGTCTGCCGTCAAATTGCAGTAAGTCTCGAGTCTTGTATGGACGCCTGCGACGTATCAGACACTCACACCGCCATATAAATACGAACTGTTTGATGAGACATTTTCAGTTTCACGAAAATCTGGCGCATTAGCTTCGGGACTCACGTCGAGACGATGTTGTCTCCAGCACCGGCAATAGTGGAGATTGCCATAAACTGCGCCGCCTGACCACTCGAAGCCGCAACTGCTGCAGCACCTCCTTCGAGAGCTGCCATCCGTTTCTCAAAGACTTCCTATACCCGGAGTGCATGAGAAATCCTCTGGACGAGTATGTACCGAAGTGCACTTACAACGGTCGGATTTCCAATACGAGAATAGATGTTCCCAAATGCCCTTTAGACACGTCATGAGCTAACAAATACATGGGTTGATCCACTGCGCCATGCCGCTAACCTAAGGCCAAAGAGATCTGCCGCATGCTGAAAAATTGGTTAGGATTCAATTCAAGGCCGTAAGTACTAACAAGGCTCACCTCGGAGTTGTTGAAAACGAAGCTAGACGTTGCGTAGATGGGCACCGCTCGCGCATTTGTCGTTGGATCGGGCTCTTGCCCCGCATGTAGCTGTAGTGTCTCGAACTCGGGCTCCCTGTATGATCAATCCCGCCCTTGTGAACAGTGTCGCGAGTGACAACGGTCGACACGACTCACTTATGGAATTGGTGCGCCATGATAGAAAGAAGACAAGGTGTCGAGCCGCCCTATCGCCCACGGTTGGAGACTTAGACTCATGAGTATTCCCGCCCTCGAGCTGCGATTGGATCGATCACGTCATCCGCGGCGAATTTGACGAGAAATTGAGCACCCTTGTCAATGGGTTCGCTGTTGCCCACATGATGCGGGCAGGTGTCCTAAAATGTTCTTGAGTCCAGCAGAGATGCCTGAGAGGAACAGAATTGAGTCAACAGAATGTAGCCGACGTGCTGAAGAGAGTATCTAGCGCCCCAAGAAGCCGAGACGCAATGCATTTAGGCGCCAACAATCAAATTAAAGGTCTGGTATTCAAATTCGACCCAAAATCCTACCTTGATCCTTGCTTCTTTCCGGGTTCTCCAAAGAATAATCTAGCGGTAAATATCAAGATCCATAGATCGCGTATAAGGGGTATAATATGTATTGATGATATATCTGGTCACTTGAGAACCTCAGCACTGTATGTGTGCTTCAGGTAACAGAGTGCGATAAGCAGGCGCACAATGGTGCCTATAGCGATGAAGCATACTACTATGTGTGCTATGTCGTACTATATGTGCTGCAGGGCTGTCTGCAGTGTTCTACAGATCTGGGGACAAACTACAGCATTAGGTGTGCTATACACGCTATATACTGCAATGTATTTAGTCAGATATTTCCTGATGCAGCAACAAATTTATTAGAATGCGCACTGTGACATAGACGATCAGGATTCAATTGTAGCTCGTGCATGGGTAGGCTTGTGGGACATATGTCGTAAATTTGTTGTTGATGACTTCCGAGGCGCATAAGGAGCCGTCAGGTTCGCCTTCGTCGATAACTGTATAGTACAGGGAATGATGCTACATTCACTACAACCTACATATTCACATTTCTAGATCACCCAACGGAAGCTCATGTCGATGCACCCGGCACAATTCCAAGCACATCCTCGTAAAAGTGCAACTCCTGCTCCAACGCAACCTTGATAGTCTCTGCTTTCCTCCATCCGTGTCCTTCGCCTTCAAAGATAGTATACTCGACGCGCCCGCCTCGCTTCTTGATGGCATCGACAATCACCTGGGCTTGCTGAGGTGGCACTACTGCGTCGATAGCGCCTTGCAACACCTATGGCATGGCAAGTCAGTGAGCGGCCGTCTCCACACACGTAAACTACACAAGGCTACTCACAAGCAGCGGACTCTTGATCTTGTCAGCATGGAACATCGGCGAGCGATCCTTGTACACTTCGGGGATCTCCTCGATCGTCCCGCCCATCAGCTTCTCCATGTAGTGCGACTCGAACTTGTGTGTGTCTTCGGCAAGCCCGCGCAGGTCCGCAATCCCAAACAGCGACGTGGCCGCGGCGAACGTGTCGGGATAGCTGCATACCGTCACGAGCGTGGTGTATCCTCCAGCAGACCCTCCGCGGATGACGCTCCGCTGCGAGTCGATGAGGGAATACGGGGCGGCCGCCAGCTGCTGCATCGCGTGCACGCAGTCGTCCACGTCGACGATCCCCCACTTTCCTGCTAGGCGCTCGCTGTGGTGCATCAGAGGCATGGCATGTCAACGAAAGGATGCGCACGCGTACATGTATCTTCGTCCATAGCCAGAGCTGCCTCCGTAGTTGACGTCAAGCCTGGTGATCTCATCGTTAGGTTTGGGACCGAGGCAGGAACGGGAAGTGGATGAACACTACTGACCACACCCAGCCACGGCTCGTGAAATATTGCTTCTCCCAGCTCAGCGCTAGGGACGCGCGACCGGTAGGACCGCCGTGCGCATTCACGATGCAGGGCGGCTTCTCTCCCTCGGGCGCGGTGTACTCAGGGTTCTTTGGCGGAAGGTACAGCACATGCAGCGGCTCGCCATCCGGGCCGACCTTCAGCTCGATCGACTGTGCCTCCGAGATGAGCGAATGCGGGAACGGCGCCGCCGCATCTGCCTTTGCCCCGAGCGTGACGTACGCAGGCTTCTTGTAGTCCGTCAGCGTGCACACGACGATGCCGCCCGCCGCGTCCGCCCGGTCCGCAAGGAACACAACCGACTCTTCTGTCACGCGCTTGACCGCGCTGATCCCGACGTACGGGCACGCCAGCTCCTCCAGCGCCCCGCTCTTCAGCGTGACGACGTACAGCACGCTGCGGCCATCGCGCAGGGCTGCGTACAGCGCTTTCGTTGCGCCCGCGTCAAGCGCCGTGCCGTATTCTATCCCCAGGCTGTGTGCTGGCTCCGCAAAGTCGTGCGCTACGGGCTCCGGGAGTACCGGTGCGGCGCGCCCCGCTGTGACGTCGTACTTCCAGGGGTTCTGGTACCCGGAGACGTCGCTCGTGAAGAGCAGCAGCTCGCTGGACGCCCAGCAGGGATACGACGCGCTGATGTCGATCTTCTTGCCCGCAACATATGTGAGGTCATGCACGGAGAGGCGTTGCGCGTCCGCGGACACCGCCGCGACGTAAATTTCGGCGCCTTCCCAAGGCATGTCCGGGTGGGACCACTGCTGCCAGGCAAGCCGCGTGCCGTCGGGGGAGAAGTACGGGAAGGCGTAGAAGTCCGCGCCAGAGACGAGCGTGGTCACGGTGCGCGTCTGGGTGTTGATCACGCATAGCGTCGTCACGACGTCGGGCGGCGCGGGTTTAGTGTGGTCCTCCATGATCGCGACCAGGAGGTGGTTGTGCACCGGGTGCACGTCGATCTTGGCGAACCGGTGGTTGGTGTTGTCTGCGTGTCCAATGCTCGATGATGCGGCGCATGAGCCATCCAGAACATGCACTCACCTGGAGTCACGGGTGTCGGCTGCTGCCCGTCCGTCACCTTGTATACTCTGTTGTCGGAGAAGTTGGAGAAGTAGACAACTCCATTGTGTGCAACGGCCGCGCCTCCGCCATACTGCGCTTGTCTCGTCAGCGCGTGCAGCAGGTGAAGAAATGAAATCACCTCTTGGACGCCTGTCCTGGCGTTGAACTCCCGCCCTATGACATCGCGAGCGTCCTCTGTCTTCACGATGACATTCCTCCCGCCCTCGAGCGGTCTACCTTCGATATGGTAGATCGTAGATGTGATGGGGTCCACGAAGAGTTCAATGAGCTTAGCACCCTATATAAAACAATACATTCATTATTGAGGAACCTCGACCCTACCTATTAGCGACCTACTCCCTGCAAGATTGCATCAGTTGTTATTGGTGAGGTCCAGGTTCCATAAGGCGCAGTCTTTGTCATTTTGAAGGAAAGGCGTGCGTTCTACGAGTTTAGACGATTTCTGTGAATCAGCACACTGCACTGCATTGTTCAGTCAGTGATTAAGCATCGAGCATGTGTTAGCCACACTAACGTTATTATTGCAAGGTGGCTGTGATTGATATCCAAATTCAGGGTCCTCAAGTATGATTACGTAAGTAATTGACTAGGTTCCCGCATTACTGTTCCGGGAAAAACCCTTAGGTTTTTGACATGTTCTTAAATACGTTATTGATTATGTCGAACACTCGAGGCGTTTTTTGGACGTTAATAACATGTGATACTGGCTGTTCGCCGAGACACAGGTGCAGCCTCTGAGATACCATTTGCTAGCAGTGCACTGCAATTATGGTCCCTTCAACCAAACAGATATACAACGACCAGGGCTTCGTCATTGTGCGCGACCTCATCCCCGTAGACTCTCGTAAGTCTCTCGAAGAGGCTGCTGACCGCGCGATTGCACGAACGCGCTCGGGCAGTTGGAAGCTGAGGCGTACGGTGAGCTCTTTTTCTGTTCTTTGCAGTGAGCGAGAACAGCCTAACAGGCCGTCCGGCGACCGCAGGTAGGACGCCAGTTTCCCCCGTATGGCGACGATGACCCGGACTCGTGGGGCGTGCAACACGTCATGCACCCCGAGCTGCGCGAGCCTGCCTTCGCGCAGTGGTACACGTCCGACCCCCTCGTGAACGTCGTGAAAGAGCTCCTCGGATGTCAGGAGGACGAGCTGCAGATGGGTGCGCCGCGCTGCGCTGCATTGCCCGCGTGATTCCGCATGCAATCTGACGGGCCCAGAGCTGTTCAACATGCTGATCAATCCCGAGTCGCATGCGTTTGCCTTGCGCTGGCACCGCGATGATGTGCGTGAGAGCGCCGCCGACGATGAAGAGCGGACCGCCCTGGGCATCTGGCATCATGGCGTGCGTGCTTTGCTCCAGTCTCCGCTCCAATGCAGAAACGACTGAACAGATGTTGCGCGTATCTAGGTGCAATGGAACACGTTTGTCTCCTACCCTTCCTCTTATCTGCCGTAAGCCCATCGGAAACATATAGGGCCCTCTATACGGATTCGTGTCTCTATGTTGTGCCCGGGTCTCACAAGGTCCCCCGCACTCCGGCGCAGCGCGCACACTCGTCCACGCTTGACCCTCCTACGAACCCCATGCACATGCCCGGGGCGATCCAGGTGACCCTGCAACGTATGTTCGGAATCTCTCAGCGCCGCTTCTTTCAAGCTTACCGCTACAGCCGGAGAGACGGTCTTTTACAACAACAACATCCTGCACTGCGCGACGTACGACCCAAAGCAGCGTCGCGCGACTCTTCATGCGTCTATGGGCGATACACGTGGCGGAGCGACTCGTGCTCGGAATGTCCTGCAGCACGGGCTGATGTGGATGAAGGAGGCACGCTTCCGCGAGAGTCTGAATGAGCGCGGCAAAGTGATGCTAGACCGACTCATCACGCTGCAGGAGAGCATCGAGGGAGATGTGGGCTACTCTCTCGCCAACTGATGGGCGACGACAACGTGTGGAATATACAGAGGAATGGGTATATTGGGGGTGTATGAGTATATATGTACTGTTTCTTGTTACGATGTAGTCAAGTAGGTGAGTTGACTGGAGGGCCATGAAAGCAGCTTGTGTATATTGCCGTTTTCACGAAAGGTGTCGCGCGCATCAAACACAAACAAATTCTCGCTGAACGACCTCCCACTGAAAACACGAATATCTCATCTACATTATGTGTAACATAGATTTCATTATCGATATCATTTCAAAGACAATACCAAGTGCTTGTGGTTATAAGGACACTGGTACCTACATGGCATATCATTTGTACTTAATCATACTGTATCCATGTGTCGCAACCCAGAGGCTAGGGAAATGCTGCAGTGATAGGAGAGGATGGTAGAAGGGGTCAGTAGGGGCACAAATGCAAGATACAATCCATAGAAACAAACGAAGGGATGTTTTTGAGATGTGCAAAGGAACAAGGAAGGACACGACAGTCGCCCCCAAGAATGTGAATGGCACAAAGTGGAGCAACTGTGAATGACATACCACTAGTATACCACACCCTCCGTAGCACCTATCCACATCCAGGGAGACCTTTTCGGCAAGTTTCTGATGTCGCGTTCGTGAGCAGGATCGATTCTGCATCAGAGGGATGCCGAAGATGTCGAAATTTCAATGTTGGAAATTCACGATGCTTTTGGTACCAGGATCTGCGGGACGACGAGGCGAGTCTAGCGCAGAAAAAATGAAGATGATACGCTCAGTAATTGTCGAGATATTCGTGTTTTCAGTGGGAGGTCGTTCAGCGAGAATTTGTTTGTGTTTGACGCGCGCGACACCTTTCGTGAAAACGGCAATAAGATGCGGCTCGACAAGACAACCCTCGTTGCAAACCTACAGTCTAGTTTTCGTATCCATCGCTGTTTGTAACAGGAAACGATGCTGTTCGTCTGCCCTTCCGTCTTGTTTGCAAACTACCGTATTGAAGACCCTCGTCATCACTCTCGGCCCTGCGCTTCAAACTAGTCCTTCGCATTTTCCTCGGCAGAGATGGCATCACCACGCCAACAAACACCTGCCGGCACGGTTTGGGTGGCGCGGGCAATACAACCCCCTCGAAAATTGGCTTGCTGTCTTTGCGTGCAAGCCCTCGCGAGCTGAGACGGGCTGAGCCCTCGCCTCCGAGCTTGCGCTTTCGAGCGCGCTGGTTCCCTGCACCAGATCCGCCGCCCTGAGAGCGCTCGAGCCTCTTGATCACTGCATCCACTGAACCGCACAATGCGTCAAGGCACTCGCACCCTTTCGTATTTGATAACGACTCACGGCCATCCTTCTCGACCTGTTGCAGGCGCTGGGCCATCTCTTCATGCCTCTCAGTGTACGCTGCGAGACCTAGGTCCTTGAGAATAGCTCTCATGGTGTCCGTCTTCAACATGCCCCATGGCATTTGAGATTCGGTTTCCATCACTGCTTCAAGAGCCCGGTGGTTGTTCTGAGACGCCAACAATGCTGCCAACAAGTGGCAACGAATATCGCAGATTTTGAGACTTCAGCAAGACGGGTTCGCAGTCACAGTGTTGTGGACCATCATGTTCGACCGCTCGTCGGCGAGGACATGGGAGAGATCTTAAAGAGATCCACCAATCCCGCCATCAGTCGGCATATCTCAATCAGGTTGGTAGTCGGCAATAGGCGCGCCGTGTATAGGACCGTATCAATTTGCATTTTGAAGTATACTCAAGTACTATGGGTGGTAAACGCAGTCTCGCTCAAATCCTATTATTGCCGTTATCACTCGACCTGTCAGTCGGGCCAAACACACATAAATTTCGCGCCTCGCGTCGCTCTGAGCACCTCGAACTGAGAACACGGATATCTCTTGAAATACTCATTGTATAGCCTTGATTCTTGCTGCGTTCGACTCTGCTCGTCGCCCCGGAGGGCCTGATACCAATAATATTGCGATCTGTCCATGCGTGACTATTGTCAGCTCCACCACCACCCTTTGGATGCAGGATCGGTTTCGCTCGCGAATGCAAGCGTGTATTCTTGTCGGAGTGACTGCATTTGGTCAAGGTGGATACTAGGGAGGGCCCGGTATCATTTTTGGTGCGTCCCCTAACCCATATTTCTTTCCTTGGTCTGTTCTCTGCACTCGAGCATCACACAAGCTATGGTTGTCCATCTGTAGCCTTGTGTTCTTCGCCCATCTGACATCTCAGCCTAGTAGCCTACTACTGGTGTGTTTCTAGCTTTACAAGACATCTATCATCTGTTTAGCGGCTGTCTGCGCGTCACTGTCAACGCCCTGCGTGCGCACTATGGAATGGCATAAACAGCATGCAATTCACAGAATCCCAGCCTTCAAATCGATGTTGATGGACTCCCAAACTTCCAGCACATGTCCAGCTCTCCCGGAGAGACAGTTATCTGTGTTTGGCTCACTGTTGGTATGTCTGACACCAGAGCCAAGCTCTGTTTCGTAATCAAGTTGCTCTACGCATTGTATCTTACATAGGTAATGCTCTTAATAGACACATATCAATCATTTCACATATTGGACGATGTAATGTGTGTAGATGTCCTGGTAAGTCTCAATCTAAGGCCTACTAAGATGATATCAAGGCGGGGTAGAGTGATGGTGTGACATACTGTGCACAGCATCTCATGTAGCCTCTCTTGCGCTGTATGCAGGTTGGTTGCGAGGATAAGAGGTGATGGAACTAGAGGGCAGCGCAACTATTAGTCCATCAAGTATGCAGTAGAAGCTGTCCTAGATGGCGCGAGAGCCTCTTTGTGATTGAATGCCAATGACAGATGAGGGGAACAGGTTCACACCATAAGATAGCTCTCATGGCTTTATATGATATATTACATGGGTTGGGGATACTGGAAAATAGATCCCAAGCAATCTGTACTGATGGCATGGAGGAGTGCTAGCAGTATGGCGACAATAGCATATAGTGAAGATAGTCTTACTGGGGGACACACTAAACCCATACCGGGCCCTCCCTAGTATCCACTTTGACCCAACGCAGTCATTCCGACACGAACAGATGCTTGCATTCGCGGGCGAAAACAATCCTGCGTCCAGAAGGGAGTGGCGGAGCTGACAACAGTCACGCATGGATAGATTGCAATATTATTGGTATCAGGCCCTCCGGGGCGACGAGCAGAGTCGAACGCAGCAAGAATCAAGGCTATACAATGAGTATTTCAAGAGATATCCGTGTTCTCAGTTCGAGGTGCTCAGAGCGACGCGAGGCGCGAAATTTATGTGTGTTTGGCCCGACTGACAGGTTGAGTGATAACGGCAATAACACGGAGGCTCGAGACTATACCAGGCAAGACAATACAGGGTCATCACAAACAAATGGCAGGGGTATGGGGTTCAACCAGCAGTCATCTTGTACCGCCTTCAACATTCGATTTTAAATACCAGAAAATTGTGAGAGTGTATATAGTCCCTAAAGATGCCCCCATGGGACTCAAATTTCAAACAACTGCTATTTAGGTACCAGTGTAAGTATTTGACCTGACACTGGATCAAATAATTGCCGCCCGTTTTTGTGGCTGGAATTGTGGCTCGTGGCGCCGGTAGCTGAGATTGTGGCGCTGGTGGCTGACGCCCTGCGTGTCGTGTTCGCCTCAGGCTTTGAGGCGGCTGCATTGTGTCTTGTGTCCTACGCTGTAGGTTCATTCAGGCAGAGATGTACGAGAACACGAATGCAGGACCGGTAGGACATTGAATGTGCACCTGCGTGAGGCGTCGGCAGCGACGGCTATAGGATGAGTCGGGGCGCGCCAGGTTCATCACTCGGCACACCATCCTCGCTATTTTTCACCGTGTCGCCGAGCATGCAATCGCGTGGGAAGGTCATCAAAGACAAACACCGCAAATTCCGAGTCATGAAAGGAATTGTGCAAAGAACTCTATGTCAAGTCCTCGTCTTTCTACTCACAACTTCGCGCCCAAGTTCCTCTACCTTACGCTGCAACAATGCCGTCACCGCGCTCCGGACACTTGCGACCGCTGCCACTGTATCTCGTCCCGGCTCCTCAAGTAGCTCCGGATTTGCAGCCTCACCTAGCCAAGCTGCGCGCAAGATTTCACTGCTTTTCTGTTCCTCTTGTGGCCGTCGGGGATCGGATAGTCCGCCACTGGTGCTCCCTGACACCCCTGGCGTAGCGCGATGTGTGTGAAGTGCATTGCGTATCTCATTAGCATCGACTGGCTTGCCAAATGTTACGCTCAGAGAAACGCGCGGCCGGGGAATGAACTTCCACAGGAGCGAACGCCCTTCAGGCATCAGGCGGTCAAATCCTGGAGTTACTCCGTGAATCAGAATCCAATTTGACTTAATTGTAAGGAGATGGCGCACCTGTCAGCCACATGGGTATGATTACGGGAGTATTCGCGGTCTCCATGACTATACGACCTCTAGTTCGCACGTGAGTGGACGTCACCAGCTAAGATGCGATTTTTGACGTACACACCCCACTTGAATCTTAGCAGCTTCGCCGGGTCTTGTGTGGGATCGGTGGCAGGCTGGTTGACCTTTCCTTCGCCGAATAGATGAATCTAGACGCGTCGTGAAGGAGTGTACAGGCCCCTCTGCAATGGTAACCTACCCAAGCACCACCGTTCAGCTTCTCGATCGCATCGTCAACGGCAGGCTGGAAAATTCCTTTGCCTCGGAACGTTTCGATGACTTGCCCATGGCGGAAAAAGAATGAGAACAGTCTATCTAGCAGAGAACACTCAAGTTCAGACAGGCAAGTATGGTGCACTGGTAGCGCGTTACTTACGGATTCGTAAACATTATGTCTGACGCCCCCAATGTCCATCTTGTGAGTCGAGAGCTCAGATAGTAGCGAGAGGGGAGGATGCCCCAAACCACAGGGTCATCCAGTCTGCTTAAATCCTCAATACTTCGAAGGAAGCCGTAAGTAACACACTCACGTAGAGATGTGATTGGCGACTAGGAGATGAAAATTATAACGCGCCGAAGAGATGCTCGATTGTGTGCACTTACTGGTGACTACACCACATCCTACCGTCCTCCCACTGCTCTCCAATGCCTCACGCAAATTCTCGAAACCATGGATGGTGACAGAGGAACAATACCCGATGTTCAAGAATGTTTTGCAAAGCAGCCCAACTGCACCTACTGTCGCTTTCGATAGTAGGCTCATGGGGACATGTGAACAAGAAACGATTCAGTAGAAGTTCAGACAGTCCCAGGAGCCAGGTCAACCCGACAATATGCTTGTAGGTACTGAGCTAAGTTCGCAGTGAGCAAATGGGCCGGCGCGAATTAGCCGCCCGTACCGCTGGGTGCGCACGTGCAATTATACGAGCTCTTCGGCGGCAGCGACAACGACCACGACAACGACGACGTCCACGCCTGATTCGGTGGGAACAACAGCACCGGTATCTTGACCCGCGCTCGATACCTCAGAGACCTACGCATCTCTGACTGGTCGCGGTACGCTTCTGCCGGACACCGACGGACGTTGCTCACCTACATCTCAATACAGCTGTTTGCTAGCATGAGTTTCTCAAAGCAGCAGCTACCACGCCCGCTCCAGCGAGTCTGGACGGCGTTCATGGCCGCGGTCGGCCGTCTCGACAAGTCGCTCTCGCCGCGGGACACCATCAGCCGTCTACGCCAACACTCCTTCACCTTCTCCGACTCCATATATCTATTCCACCTCGCCCTGGCCACCTTCTGGATCACCATCATGCAAGTCCCCGGCTTCCCGCTCAAGCTCATGATACCCGTACTCTACGCCATCGCGCTCCTCATACCCCTCACGTCGCAGTTCTTCATCCCCGCGACCCCGGTGTTCGCATGGCTGCTGACCTTCTACACGTCGCGCTTCATCCCTGCGGCGTGGCGCCCGAACATCTCTGTCGTCCTGCTGCCGACGCTCGAGTCCGTGCTGTACGGGGCCAACATCTCGGACATTCTCACGCGCTTCACGCACCCGGTGCTCGACATCTTTGCGTGGCTGCCGTACGGCGTGATCCACTTCACGTTCCCGTTCGTCGTCGCCGCGTTCCTGTGGCTGTTCCGCACGAAGGAGGCGCTGCACCTGTGGGCGCGCGCATTCGGCTACATGAACCTGATCGGGGTGATGGTGCAGATCCTGCTGCCGTGTGCGCCGCCGTGGTACGAGCTGATCTACGGCCTGACGCCCGCGAACTACTCGATGCCCGGGTCGGCGGGCGGGCTGGCGCGCATCGACAAGCTGTTCCACTCGCACGGGTACACGGTCGCGTTCAGCAACTCGCCGGTGGTGTTCGGGGCGTTCCCGTCGCTGCACTCGGGCTGCGCGACGATGGAGGCGCTGTTCGTGTCGCACTTCTTCCCGCACGCGACCAAGTTCATCTGGACGTACACGGCGGTGCTGTACTGGGCGACGATGTACCTGACGCACCACTACCTGATCGACGTCGTGGTGGGCTCGTGCCTGGCGATCACATGCTTTTACCTGTATCTGCCGGACGAACTCAAGGGCGCGAATGCCCTTGCGCCGCCGGGTGGGTTGAACTCGCCGTACGGCACGCGGCGATCAAAGTACGAGCTGTATGACCTAGAGGAGCCGCGCACGGCACGTGGACGGGCTTCCAACGGCAGCATCATGCGCGACGCGGCAGACTACGACCTTGAGGACCCTTCGGACAGAGAGTCGGACGAGGAGGAGATGGACATTACGTTTCGGTCGCCAGTCCCGCCAACTACGCCTAACTCAGCGACGCCGTTGATGAAGCCGAAGGGCATGTCTTCGTCGAAGAAAAGCCATCGGCACACGGCGAGCATCGCGAGTCTAATACGGGCAGAGGAGAGGGCGGAGGACGGGTGGAGTCCGATAGGCGGCACTTTCAACATCCCGCCACCGCGGGCTGCTGAGGATCAGAAGGCGTTAAGGCATTGATGGGTGGGTTTTGTACATGAACTTCTAATTGCGGGTCTTCGTCTCCATCTCCTGGTGTATTTATGTAGCGTCCACGTATTGTCAGCATACTCACATGTCCGTCGCTTTTATCGCTCAGAACGCACACATTAATCCCCCCCTAAACACACATGTCGTGAGCAGGACCGGCTCATATCTTACTAAGAGATGTAAAGGTGCCGAGACAGGTGTGCGCCTTCGTCTGCACATGCGCTGAGCTTCAAAACTTCACGCGTGATCTCAAGGCCGCCATGGACAGCTTGAGAACTCGAGATTTGTCGAAATGATTGCAGCTTGACAAGTCGTCAACTCGTTTCTTACCAACAAAGGTGAAACGTTGCTGCAACGCAATTCGCTTGACCGCGTCGCAACTCCGCTGTAAGCTGTCTTATCAGCCTATGTCGGTAGTATAATCCTTTACTAACGTCCGCCCGCCTCGGTCTTACATTCAGTACCGGGATGAAGCTGTCGGCTTCCATCGGTCTCCTCACAGATTTGCGCTTGGCTGTGCAGCTGGCATTCCTGCCCACTCTGCGCGCAGTTATACATGCCCCATCAGTGCTGCTACATCCGCGCACAGTATCGCAGATTTTCATGAACCATGTGTGGTCGGCCTTCGGTGATGGCATCGACGGGAACAGTCGTCCTGTTAAAGAGAACCTCATCCCCGCAAACGCTCGGGGGGTTGTGCTCGACATTGGTGCAGGTAGGCATCGTGATTAGACGAAAAACGAAGCATGGCACGTCTCAGCTTATGACTATGCACAGGCTATGGCCACACCGTGAATTATCTCAATCCAGGAGCGGTGACAAAATATGTCGCCCTCGAACCCAATGAGCTGATGCACGACGAGATCCGAAAACGCGCTACCGCCGCCGGCTTTACGGAGTCGGCTGGCACCCTTCTCATTCTGCCGTACGGTGCTGAAGACACTGCGTCCATCGTCTCCGCCTTGGGCGCCCCACATTCGGTCGACACCCTCATTTCGATCCTCTCGCTATGCTCCATCCCTTCTTCCGAAGAGGCGCTAAGCAATCTCGTGGATCTCGCTCTCAGACCTGGAGGCCAGCTGCTGTTCTTCGAGCATGTGCTCAGTCCGAGGGACGACGTTGCTTGGTGGCAGCGATTCTGGACGCCGATTTGGAAGAACGCGTTTGACGGCTGCTGTCTCGACCGACCGACTCATGTCTTCATTCGAAAGATGGGTTTTTGGAGCAAGGGCGAGGTATGGGGCATAGAGGAAGAGAGCGAGGAGCATCTGTTCTGGCATCGCATAGGGAAATTTGTGAAATCATAAGGAATGCTGCTCGGAGGGTGCTAATATGGCCTGACTCTATGATAAAATATCAGACACCCATCCGCCGATGGTATATGTGTATACCTGCAATATGTACACATGAGACGGAGTGCTAAATTAGGCAAAAAGAGTCACAACATTATAAGATCTGAACCACTACCCTCTAATGGTGCAGTCTTGGTCCACAGCTTCGTCAAGATGATTTTGCACCTCGATTCGGCGCACTCGTTTTGACTCGGTTGTGGTACGCAAAATACTTGCTCGGGATGAGGATCGAACTCATGACCTCAGGATTACGGGATTAAATAATCCCTCACACTTACGTATGAGACCTGCGCTCTAACCAACTGAGCCACCCAAGCTGTCGTGAAATGTATCGTACAGTACAGTATTATTTGAGCGGTTTGATCAGCAAACCCTTCAACGCACTAAACGTCTCGCACTTGTAAAGATACTAAAGAAAGGACACCAAGGCACATCATAAAAATCATGAAATTTAAGGACAGAAACATGCGCTCAATATACTGCACTTCAGGACACATGCCTTTTCATTGGCAGGGGTACTGTACCGGGGGAAAACTGTGGAACAATTCGTGCGACAAAAGGGCTATTTCGATGCGGGCGGTGTGCGAGCAGGGCAAAAATAGCCATCGAGGCGCAGGGTTTATGGAATACGATGCAGCGATATCCAGTCTTACTGCACGACCGATCAGGTCCAGCAAGTGAGTGTGCGCAAGGGCTCGAAATGACAAAATGTCCATAGTGGCGATACGCAGATTGTGACCTTACGGCACCAGTGGCGCGACACTTGTCATCTAGTGCGATAGGCCTGCCCAAGTATACCCGGCGGGTGATGGAAGGTGATGGTATAGAGCTTTCATGAGGCACAACTCCCAAGGTGTTGTTACGAACGTAAACAATAAAGGGCTGTTGCCCAGCATCCTCGACGATTCCCGTGAAGTACACAACAAAGCAGAAGTCAGAATGCATTGACCAGCCAGTATACATCTCGGCCTACACAACTATCACATCATACAGAGTAACGATCGAACTATCCTTCATACCCGATGTGGTCATCCTCTTGCGTGCACTTACCAGCGACCACGGCACAACAACGAGCAATCGTTTAAGATTGCGTACGACCAGGAAGCGTAAGAGAACATACCTCATCAATATTCCTTGAGACTATTCATCCTCTTGGAGCCCACCGTTGACGTCGTATGTCATACATGAGACGTATGGTGTCATGCCACGTAGGCACAGCGCTTCTAGCAGGAGTAGAGCTGTACTCGTCCTTCGATTCAGGGGGATCCTCATGACGCGACAAGATATTGAGCGGGTTCTCTTGATCATCGACGCCAGTGCCATCCTCGCTAACAGAGCCTGCATCATCCCCGTCGTCAGCGTCCGCGCTGCCTTCGTTATCAGAGTCACCTCCTTCTCCGGAGGAAGCGTCATCTTCCACCGATTCATCGTTCACTATACTTCCTAACATATAGCCGAGGTCCAGATTCGGCGCCATGGAATCGATGTAACGTGCCAGGAAATCTGGGTGTGGCACGGCTGTGCTTTTGCAATATCCGAAATCAAGCCAATAAAGGGCAGAGGACTTGAATGGCGGCAGTGTGGTCAAAGCATCCGGGGACATGTCGACCTTCGGCACGACTAGCGTCTCTAGTTTCGGACAAAGTTGCAAGAACTCCGCCATGACACGAGGATGAAGGACCGGTGGGCTGTGAGGATCGCATGCCCATCTGGAGTCGAAGAGAGTGTTGCAGGTGCGTAAGTTGGACCAGGAGCGTGCCATTCTCGAGAAGTCACGCTCCTTCAAGTGCCGGCGGTCGCACCCAGACACTTCTAAGCTTAGGACCTCAAGGCCATGTATCGAGTAGATTGGCTCCATGAGCTCTGCAAATATGAGATTTTGCGTATTCTCGGAGTCGCCTGTATACACGTGGATAGAGATGGAACGCAACGACGACGAAAATTGGGAGGAGACGATGGACAAGCATTCATGCCACTTCTCCAGGGTGCCCTCGTTAACTTGTGTTTCGAACTGGTGAAGAACTGGTGACTGGACGCTGGGCAATATATCCGTAACCAGCTGCAGATTTCTGCCCAGAGAAAGGGTCCGCAGTGCGCAGAAGCCGAAAGAATGCGTGACTTCACCCGTAATATGATCCGCCATCAATTCGAGCGTCTCTAGGCGCTCCAAGCTCCGGAGCGCATTGATGATATCGACACCCACATGTGGACAATCGAGGTTGACGGAACGGAGATTGCATGACCAGAGAGTTGGCGGATAAGCGGATGGGTGCGAGATGTAGTGGATGGCTATACGCTGCAGCGATGCGGCTGTGACGGAGGATATAATCTGTAGTGAGACCTTGTGATGAATGTCGTCCTCGCATCGTATGATATTGCTCCGGAAGCAATCATGCAGCACTCGGGATGCACTGAAGTCGATGCAGCGAAGACCAGGGCACACAACGTACTTAATGCTGGAGTCCAAGATCGAACTGCGAATCCAATTAACAGAGCGCAGGCCTGGGAACAAGAGTGTGCGGTAGGGGTTCAGACGTGTTAGGTGTGCAAGCACTGCAGCTCCGGGGGTGGGAGAGAGTCCAAAATCTAAGCGAAGAGTTCGTACTCGCAACGCATATGAGCGGAAGCGAATCCATTCCTGCAAAGGAATGCTGGTAGCGCTGAGATGCTGTCAGAGAATGGTAAGTATGTCAGCTATCCTAGGCTTGAGTTCTTGTCCAACTCACGTAGTGCAGGGGCGAGCCCCTGCTATATGCACCAGCACTAAACGCCTCGAAATGTTTACGCGCAGGGATGCCTTCGAACGCCGTGAACAATCTGAAGGCGTATACGACATCGTCGAGTTCCTCCCAAAGCAGGTCGAGAGCGATCTGCGAAAAGGTTTTGTTGACGAGGGCGAGGCACATCAAGACATTCCTGAAGAATGACACAGGAGCATTGAAATAGAGGCAAATCTCACGAACAACCTCGACTATCTGGAGAGCTCGGTGAGGGGGCATGATAAACTGGTTGCTTTGTAGATCCACGAACTCGCGAATAAACAGGTTTGGAACGGAGTAGTCCTGAGTTGACAAGATGTGTGAATCAGTTCTCTCGAGAGGCTTCGCATTATAACGCCTTTGTCTTGCATTGTCTCTCCAGAGCCACGAGCTGCCCTTTCAGTGGCGAGCGCCCGGGTGTCGACTACATGCAACACGTGACCAGCAAAGTTGAATCAAGAACTAAATAACCGAGCAAGATTGGCGGTGCAACAAAAAGAACAGCAGGTTCTTGAGCAAACAAGAGTTGACACGCCCGGCGGACACTGACCTGATGAATCTCATGACCTTGATTAACATCGACCTAATTTCCCGTTTGATAATTGTAACCTGTCATTTTCCTGGGTCGAAATCCAGAGTGTAAATTTGAGCAAATCTGAAAAGTCGGTGTAACATAGAGAGGATAACAACCTGCCGGACTTCTGCAAGACGTCCTGATAGTGTCTCTTCGGATGGAACTACAGGAGCGCGGTCGAATGTTAGCGACTATCGCGAGCTCGATATTTGCATAGAAAACCTGGACTGGGATACTTGTCAATTATGGCGAGATTTACCCGCTTTGGACTAGTTTACGCTGATTATGTGTAGACGCCTGGGATTGTCAATTCGTCGGTGAATTAGGAAGTAACTCGATTCGTAAAATCGCCGCTGAGTCGTCGCACAATCAGTCACCTTGGTACAAGGCCGCGCTATAGTACCAGTTTCAATCAGCAAGCATGTACATTTCAAAGAGCTGTAGCCTCGACTCTCGTATGAAGCAGTTTTCTGGGGTTTCTCAACGGCCCGGAGCTGGCATGTCTCAGAAACGGCATGAGCTGAGCGGAATTGGTTTGCAGACTGAATTCTGCATGCTTCTGAGTTTCATGCAGGATGGTTTATAATGCTAGTTGCACAATGTCTATTCCTCGCTCTGCAGAATGAATCGCCGCCAATTTCCCGTTCAGGATCCACATTTTCTCTTCGGTAGACTCGGACCTAGTAGCACTCCCGAGTCTCAAGTTAAAGCCGTGAGGAAGTCACTTGCGCGAAGATAATGGTATGCCTGTGCATGTTTTCTTTGTCTGCGAAAGTGAGTGTTTGGTGCCTCTAACAGACTACAGGGTCATAGCTGCATTTACATAATTCTTCCAGAAAATGAATCTAACGAGAGCGCAGATCGACTGCATAGGCCTCTGATGTTTCTTTGTTTTTCGAATTTGTAATCAGCTGCGGCCCTCGTGGACTACAATGGTACGTTGTGATGTTAATGGTACCGTTGGTGGCCGTTGATGGCGACATAAAAGGCAGGTACCAATGTGGCGTTCTTTTGCTCACCTTTACCCTCAACCACCACCAAGAACTTGCTTTCAATTCTATCCTCACACTCATCCCAAATGTCGCAGCTCGCTCAAATCAAGAAGCTTGGCCGTGAAGGCACCATCAATATGCAGGCCTCTCTCTCGCCTAGTTCCTCTGGGCGCGACGCCACCGACCGGCGAAACCGCCGAGAAGTCGACAGGAAGTTCCTCAGGGGTCTCAACAAAGACCAAGTGAAAAGCTATGCCATTGTATGTCGAGTTTTGCTCCTGTAGATGTATTTGCGATGACGACTGGTGGCACAGGCCCACGGTGTCGACCCTCATCTGACGCAGGAACAAATCATCAATTCTATCTTTGCTAACAAAAGGGTGGTTCCGCTGCTACCCATGAAGAAGATGGTGCGGCGTCGAGTCATTGAAGGCCTGACATACGAAGAAGTACAGAGATATGCTAAGGTACGTCTCCTTTGTCAGCATGTCACGCCACAGTTAGATGTACAGTTCTCAATGCAAAAAAAAACAGGCCCTCAAGGTCGATCCAGAGCTGCCCAAGGAGGAAATAATCAATCGACTGTACAAAGATAGAGATTTGATACCCTGGTTCCGTGTGGGCCGCAGCTTCCGCGGGCCCACCCTCGAGGGGCCAATCATCAAGCAGGTACTGCCCGGATGTGACGTCTTGATTCAGGAGAAGGCGCATAACGCAGGGTACAACCCACATAAGAGACATATTGTGGAGCACGAGCGAATGTATGGGGAAGACCCCCTCCCACCGGGAGCCCCAACTCCTCCCGCGTCGCCATCACCAGAGTCGCAGACAGTACTACCTGGCGGGCAGTCGGAGCATAGCCTCTCAATTCCATTCAATACTCACCGTAAAGGCCTTCCGTCGCGTAAACGCCCTGCTAACATGCTCGAGGAAGGAGGTGAGTGTATGTAGAGTTCCCCCTTCTCCTGACTAGATGTTAACGAGCCATTTGTCACAGTCGTCGCCGGGTCCTCTGGCCAGCAGAGTACAATCGTTCCAACTTCTGCTTCACTTGGCGACACTGGAAGTAATACGCCACCATACAAAAAGAGAAGACGGGCCACAAGTCATACTGTCTCTGAATGCGTGACCACGGACGACGACGACGACGAACTATACTACGATAGCGACATCTATGGGAGCGCTTTGAGCGAGGCTGAGAATGAGAACAACTGTGGCCCCTCTAATTCCAGGGGCAATCAACGTCACGGAGAGGATGATGGCAGCACCGACCGTGACGGAGGGAACGATGGTGGACCTCCGACCAGCCAGGCATGTTGAAGCGTCCGCGCCTGTCATCGGAAGAATGATGACCGAGATTATTTGTCGGCCAAAGTGAGCTGCAGCGATTAGCATTAGAACTCACCGCGTTCTCGACGAGTGTTATACATCTAGATCTCAACAATGCCCCATTTGCATGAAAGGCGGTTGGAAGGGGAAGAATTGATGGTTCTGAAATGTTCTACGGCACTGAGAGTTCCTCCAACCGCGGATGGCGGAAAAGCCGCATAGATTTCTGTAAATATGCGGCGAGTCCCCCATAGTCACCGCAGTTACCATATGTATGCATGGCCCACGTTTTGCCGTGACTTTTGTGTTTAACCTTTATTTTGATACACTCTCCTTTATAAGAGACCTTATTCCACGGCGATTCGCCTTTCCTGCATCGCTTCTGTGTCTGAAAATGCAAGAATACCGGGAGCGCCACCTTAAAGACGCGGGTCACGTGCACAACGCGTCCATTGCGCGCGATCCACGACGCGTCCTGAGCTCGCATTTTTCTTCTCATCCTTCATGACGTCTCGACTATCAATTTCGATCTGTGGTGATGTATATATTGCTCGGCAACACATGCTACATTTTTCCAATAGCATATATTCGCAGCGAGAGGTCCTGCATTCTTTTCCACACTCAAAACCTGATCAATCACGATCCTCTCATACGCGACGTTTAGCTTCAAACAGAAGACATAATCAAGGCCCAGGGACTGGTGCGATGCGATACCGGGGAGCCCAGGCTTACATCGTGAGTATCGCAATCGAATTTGTCTAACCGGAGAGCTGAGCGCTGAGGTGCCGATATAGTTACTCAGATCGGTAGCACCCCTACTAGACTATCCTTCAAAAACATATTGAAGCATCAAGGAATGCCATCGCACGCTGTGTGCCTGTCCAAGGCGGCATTCGCTCGAGCCGGCAACCGTAACGACCGCATCTCGTTCCGCGTGAACAAGAGACACTATTCCAGATACCCCGGTGTGGTCATCTGCATCAATGGCTGGTTCGGTTCTGACTGACCTGTTCAGCTCAGCATGGGTTTACGGACAGTACCGCACGCAACCCATGATCATCACGGTCATGACCTCAGCGTTGGTTCGTTTTCGGATGTATGGCCACAGGCCTGTGCCCCCTGTCCAAGCAGGCCGCGAACGACAGGGAACATGAGAAATCGAGCTCACTGCCGTTCTAACCGCTATCGGTATTGGGTGATATGATATGACAGCGCCGCGATATGCGGGCGGCAGCGGCTGGTGCCCTTTGGTGCCAGTGACGACAGCACTTGGAAACTCACAAGATTTCTCAACTCGTGGGCACCGGACAGCCAATGAACTGCTAAAGCGCAGCGGACATCAACAAAGCTGGGAAGTGATTAT
Organism: Postia placenta MAD-698-R-SB12; assembly: GCF_002117355.1. Classification (NCBI taxonomy): domain Eukaryota; kingdom Fungi; phylum Basidiomycota; class Agaricomycetes; order Polyporales; family Adustoporiaceae; genus Rhodonia; species Rhodonia placenta. The sequence goes on along the minus strand of NW_020169837.1, from coordinate 1,762,943 downwards.
ATGGGCCTAGTTCCAAGGAGGCTATGGCGATAGCCCCAGAACAGCTTTCGTGGGATCCAAGTACCCTCAATCAGGAGGAGACAGGGTCACCACGAGACAACACACGACCAGAACACGACCCGCGGAGACAGATCAAGAGCGCCTGTGCGAGGCGCTGCGCCAATCGGGAATGCGCCAAATTGGGTAGTGTCACGTCGCGTGGCGCGTCTCCGTGAGATAAGAAAGCCGCGTACGCCGCCCTCCCCTGGTTACTCCCCAACCACCACCTCACCATCCTTCTCTGTGGGGGGTTCACCAGCTCGACTTACACTCAGTGTCAATTCCTCTCCTTCTGTCACGATGCGTCGTTTACTCGTCGCTTCGATCGCTGCACTCGGCCTCGCCGGTGCATTTGCCCATTCCGGCGGCAATGACAACCTAATTCGTCGTCGCAAGACCCTCGGGTTTGGCCCTGTTCATCCGCACGCTGTCTACCACGCGGAACCTGCCTATTCATCCAGCAGCTTCGTAGGCGCGAACAGTGACCCCTATGAGGTTGCGCAGCGCTTCGTCGAAGAGATCACCCGTGACTCATCACCCGCAAGCTCGTTCGTGATCCGCAAGGACTCATACACCGACAAGAGCACGGGCGTCACACATATTTATGTCCGCCAGTACATGCACGGCATTGAGGTTGCAGACGGTGATATCAACCTCAACGTGAAGGACGGCGTCGTTCTGTCATATGGTGACTCGGTGAGTTGCTCTGGCAGTACAGTTGATCGGTCGCTGACGTCAGTGTTCACAGTTCTACCGCGGTGCTGAGCAAGATCCGTTCATCCCTGCCCTCGCTAGAGGTCTTCCTGATGTCCACACCGAGCATTGTGTCAGCCTTTTCAACGAGCTCGAGACGCGGGCAATCCAGATCGAGGAGCTGGTAACAAATGAGGAGTTGTACAGCACGCAGGGTGATCAGGTTGCGCTCGGTCGCTCTGATCCTTCCGCCATTGCCGATGAAGTTTATGGTGACCTTCCGTACTTGTTTGACTGGAACTGCGCACACGTCCAGACTCCCTTTGTGATGTCGTACCACCCTGCGTTTTCTGGTCAGGAGGACTCGTTTGGCGACCCCACTCGGGCTCTGCTACAGTTCATGATCGCAGCGACGCCGAATGAGAAGCTCGCGCAGAAGCTGCAGGTCAACCCATCTGAGTACCTCGACAAGATGCAGTCGACTTGGGAGACGCACTTTGTCGGTGGTCACGGTACCATCTCGGCTACGGTTGACAACGTCCCTGATGCCGTCAGTCCTGTCAAGGCCAAGGCGGCCTTTGTGCAGGTCCCTAACGGCGATTCGACTTCTCTCGAGCTCGTGTGGAAGGTCTGTATTTGCCTGAATATCGCGTCTTCCCAGTTACTGACATGGAACACAGTTCGAGGTCGAGATGGAGGACAACTGGTACGAGGCTGCTGTGTCCGCTGCGCTCCCCCACCGCATCGTCTCCGTTGTCGACTGGGCGTCCGACTCTCCGATGCCCGTCGCCCCGATTCCGCCAACCGAGCACAAGCCCGGGCTCTATAAAGTCTTTGCCTGGGGCGTCAACGACCCGACTGTCGGCAACCGCTCAGATGAGAAGGAGAACTTTGATCGCGCTGCGAGTCCCGCGGGCTGGCACTCACTTCCGTATGCGAACGACCCACTGATGCTTGCGACTCGGGTCAAGAGTGGACCGAAGGGCGAGACGTTCCGCAACACAACCACGACGTGGGGTAACAACGTGTTTGCACACGAGAACTGGGATGGCCGCAACGACTGGATGTACAACTACCGACCTGACGCTGGCAAGGAGATGGTGTTCGACTACCCTTACGACCCGCAGGTGACGGACCGTACGGATGCGCTGGACGAGGCGAAGAAGCATATCAATGCGACGGTCACGCAGTTGTTTTACACGGCGAACCTAATTCACGATCTTTACTACCGCTACGGTTTCGACGAGGTCTCGGGCAACTTCCAGCAGCACAACTTTGGTCGCGGTGGAGAAGAGAACGATGCTGTCATCACGAATGCGCAGGACGGTAGCGGATACAACAACGCGAACTTCATGACGCCTCCTGACGGCCAGAACGGCCGCTGCAGGATGTACCTCTGGAATACCGCCATGCCGTACCGTGACGGCGACATGGAGGCGGGCATTGTCATTCACGAGTACAGCCACGGTCTTAGCACTCGTCTGACTGGCGGTCCCGCCAACTCTGGCTGTCTCGGCTGGGGCGAGTCCGGCGGTATGGGCGAGGGCTGGGGCGACTTCCTCGCGACGACGATCCGGAGCACGAAGAAGTACTCGGACTACGCGATGGGTGCGTGGGCGGCAAACCGGCCGACCGGCATTCGGAACTACATGTACTCGCTGAACACGACAATCAACCCTTCCACGTACAAGACGCTGGACAAGCCGGGCTACTGGGGTGTGCACGCGATCGGTGAGGTGTGGGCAGAGCTCCTGTGGGTTGTCTCGCAGCGCCTCATCAGCAAATACGGTTTCGTCGACACGCTGTTCCCGCCCGAGCCGCTCGAGAACGGCACCATCCCCGAGGGCGACTTCTACCGCCCAGCCGAGTTCACGGAGGCGGGCGTGCGCAAGCCCCTGATCCCCAAGCACGGCAACTCGTTGATTGTGCAGTGCGTGTTTCTTTTCCGTCTGTTTATCCAACTTGGGTGCTGATCATAGTCGTTGACAGGCTCGTGATCAACGCGATGAAGCTACAGCCATGTCGGCCGTCGTTCTTCGATGCTCGTGACGCTATCATCTCTGCCGACCAGATCCTGACTGGCGGCGAGAACCATTGTGACCTGTGGGTTGCGTTTGCTGAGCGCGGGCTTGGTCCTGATGCATCGGTTGAGGGCCGTACGCCGTGGGGTGGAGGAGTCCGCACTAACGTGAGTCCTTTTGTTGTATCTGGCTTTTTCAATGTCTCATATCCGACTTCTCCTTAGGACTTCGACGTCCCTACGAAGTGCAAGTCTTCGCAGTAGGTGTTCACTCCCCACTTGTAGATGCATGGTGTTCGTTGGTGGCCACCCTCGCTTATATGTAGGACGGGGGTCTACCTTGTACTATTAGACTTGTCACTCTGGATTCTGTAATAGATTACTAGCTCAGTATTTCTGGATGTGTGCGGACTTGCAAGCTGTTCTGGACCACGCTGTGTACTGTCACTAGACAATCCTCAAGCAACACCAAGTTCAATCAAATATTCAGAATTAGAAAGTCATGGCGTTATCTATGTCATGCCCATTGGCTAGATGTATGAATCGTTAACTGCCATGGGTATCTATGATGTACAATGAAAATCCAGTAGAGCAACTAGAGAGCGACACACTCGCGCAAGAGCGGCATCCTAGTGCGCAGCTGCGCAGCCCAAAACTCAGCATCTCAACACGCGCAGCCGCCTCCACTCGACCCTTCGCCGTCCTGGGTTTCGCTCAGGTTGATGCTGCCAGGCATGCTGCCCTGCGCACTGCCGTTCGCGCCGCCGAGGCCCGTACCGCGCTTCTGGCCCGCGGCCGCCCAGAGCTCCGGCGTGTCGAGGATCTTCTCGACGACCTCCTGGAACGCCTCGCGCACGCCCGTGGCCGTCTTCGCGGACGCCTCCATGAACAGCGAGCCCATGCGCTCTGCGAAGCGCTGCCCGTCGGAGTACGGCACTTGCCGCGAGAACTCCTGCGCATGCGCAGGGAGACGGGGTTCGGGGATCAGTGGCGGGAGGACAGGGGGGAGAGGGCAGTGCGCACCTTGTCGACCTTGTTCCCGACGATGATCTTGACGACCGACTTGGAGACGTACGTCTCGAGCTCGGAGTACCAGCGCGGGAGCGCCTCGAACGATTCGCGGTTCGAGACGTCGTATACCAGAATGATCCCCTGCGCGCCGCGATAATATGAGGACGTGATCGTCCGGAAGCGTTCCTGGCCCGCCGTGTCCTAGTACGAATAAGAGAGATGAACGGCAGCGGCGACCGACTGCGCTTCTGCTCACCCATATGCTAAGCTTGACCTTTCGCCCTTTCACATCCAACTTGTGGACCTGTGGCGCGAGCACAAGTTCAGACTGGTAGCCCCGCAACTAGCGACTCGCTCGGACTACACTCACCCTGAAGTCCACACCGATAGTCGCACTCGACTCGTCCTCTGGGAGCCATTGCTCGTCCGAGAATCTGAGCAGTAGACTGCTCTTCCCCACGGAGGAGTTGCCGATCAGCAGCAGCTTGACGTTCACGGGGCCTGTCTGCTCCTTGCTCTGAGCCATGTCGACGTGAGTTGGGGTCGTAGACGGTTCGAATACAGTTTACAAATAAGCTTTCGCGGAAGATGTGAGTCAGTGAATAGGAGAGATGGTGAAACGTTAGGTCGTAAAGCTGAGAGTAAGACGGCCTGAAGCGGCGTGCCAGAGCAGGGGAGGTAAGGCAGACATAACGCGACGCGTCGAGGTCTGTACGTAACGCTGTGGCATACCGCCTGCACGTGTATCACTCTCTTCATGTCGTTGTCCTCGCAGTCTGTGGCAGTGAGTTTCATGTTGATACCGTGATGACAACGTTTTGTGTTGTTCATGATTTGCACTGTAGCCTGACGCTAAACAAGAGGCTTGCACATAGCATGAGTGCCGGGAAGCAGACACCGACTTCGTTCAACAAAACCCCAATAGACTTGGATACAATGTAAATCACGAAACAGAAAAAACTACAACGTATGTACAACCAACAAAAAAGATCATTTTACACGACTTGAAGAGTAGCTCTCAAGTCTCATCGTCGCCGACGTCGCTGCTGCACCTCACGCGCCGCGATTCTCTCAAGCTCCAGCTCCTCATATTCCCTTTGACCTTCATATGTGTGTAGCAGCAGGTTTATTTGATCGTCATAGTCCATACCAGCATCCACAACGGGGTTTCCGTACTCGTCTTCCACAATGTGGTCGAAATGGCGCCTCAGTTGGCTAGGATGCGACGAATTCGGGTCCGGTGGATTGTCGATTGTCATTCCTGTGCGATCAACGAATTCATATAGTTCTTCAGGCCTTCCCCTCGCGGCTAGGTCTTCCAGGTGCGAGCCACCCTCGCTTCCGTGCCAGGATCCCTCTTCGGGGTCGTATTCTTCATTGTCCTCTCGGCCCTCGCCATGCGAGTAATCGTCGTCTTCGGAGCCGTTGTGCATTTCGAACCCATCGGGATCGTCCGAACTGTCCTCATCACCCTGATCGCCTTCACCGCCCTCATTATCCTCGTCGACATCTGCATCCGCCTCAGCAGGGACGTCATCTACCACTGCGTCATCCGCTACTGCGTCCCCCGTGTTAGCCGGGAACACCTCAATCTGGAATTGCGACTGAAACAGCTCGACGTCGAACTCCGTGTCGTCCGAGTTGGGCTCTCGCACAACGTCGAAGTTGAGGTGTATGCCGCCGCCTAGGTGGGGCGAAGGTGAATCCTCGACCGGGAAGACAAGCAGTGGCGAAGGGGGCAGGGCGACCTCGTCCTCCCCTGGGTCCTGGAGGTTGGCGTGCCAGAAAGGTGGAGTTGCCGGACGAGGTGCCGGTTGCACCTCGACAGCCCCAAATGCCGGTTCCTGGTGCTCGTCGTCGGCTGTTTGTATGGGAGCCGCGCTAGGGGCCTCGGGCTTGACTTGAGGCTCTTCGGCGGCTTGAGGCTCTTCAGCTACCGGTGCCACTGGGAAAGCCGGGGCTTCTTCCGCGCCATCGTGGACGGCGTCCAAGCCGACGATCTGGCGTTCTGCCGCGCGCGCAGCAGACGGGGTCATGCCCCACAGTTGCTGCATCTGCGCGGCATTCCGCTGGATTTCTTCGTCGGCCTCGGGCTCTTCTTTGAGCACTACTGCCGGCGATCCAAGGGGCATGTTCTTCAGCTCTGACTTGAGCACAAGCCGTTGGCGCTTGTAGTTGCGGCGGACCTTGGGACCACCGCCGTGCCCCTCTTCGCCGCTGCTGCTGTCGCCGACATTGTCGTCTCCGTCATCTCTGGGGCGCTTTGTCGGTGTGTGGAAACCAGGGATGCGTGGAAAGTCATTATTCCCAGCCTGGCGGGGCCGATAGCTGTCGACGTCGCTCTCGTCTGACAGATTGCCGTCTCCGGCCGCCACACGCTGGTTCAGCCACACGCCGAACTGGGGGCCTGCCAGCCTCCCAAGCAGCGTGACGACAGCTTGCGAGAGCTTCAGCTCCTGTTCGAGCTGGAGCTCCGCAACGCGCAGCTCGCGCGCCACATCGCCGAGGACAGACTCGGTTGCGAGGATGTTGTCCCCGACGAAGCGCTGCTCTCTGTGTCGCTGCTGGAACATCTTCTCGAGCCATTGGGGGTCATCTTCATCTAGTGGTGCCTCGACGGGGTAGGCGTAATGGATCGGGTTGTCGAAAGGGGCGCGCCTGTGGTCCAGTTGAGCCTGCTGGGGCAGTGGCGCAGTCGGGTCAGAGTCCACTGAAATGGTTTGGATGGTTCTATTCGAAGGAGGAGCTACAGAAAGCAGCGAAGGCAGGTGAGAACTAGGGGCATGGTTCTGTACGGGCGGGGGCCCACGCTCCAGTGGCAAAGATGGGGAGGTGCCGACAAGTCGGTCTTGTCTTTGAGAGAATATATGAGCCGCTATGGAAAATGGCACATCAGGGACGGCTCGCTGTAGAAAAGTAGGAGATGCATTTACAATCTGGCTCCAATCCAGGCGTGCAAGCGGAACTGGTGGCGCCAGCCACGAGATGGTTGCCTTCGACCGCCGCGAGTTTCTGTTCAGCATTTTGATGGCCAAACATTGAGTGAGGGAGCTTTGACATCGCGTATGAGTTAAGTAGATTATAGGTGATTGTGGTGTTGTGGCGGAAGTGTTGGGAGCTAGGTGGTGGTTGGTGGTTAAAGGAAAGGGGGCGGCGCCACAGGTCCCTCCCGTTATGATCAGCCAGTGCCACTCATTGGTGCCACTCATCTCGACGCGTCTCGATTATTGCTATTTTTCCACCTAACACGAGGCGATAATGTATGGTTGGTTGGATGACGCAGATATGATGCACCAGAACCGGGCATCCTTACCTTAATCTACGCTTACCTTTACACGAACCGGTGCCCTTGAATCTTGCACTGATTTCACATTAGTCTCACATTGTAAGAAAATCAAGACTGACAAGACTGTCACGAACAAACCCAAACTCGATTTGTGTTCACGGTAGTAACTTCAAGTCCGGCACATGCTACGACAACATTCGTCTTTGTGCAACTTCAGGGCTCTGGAACTGTGGAGAATGAGATCATCCCAGGTAGCTACTCACGTTGGTATTAATGAGTCGAGCAGAAGCAGCATACAAAATGCAGGCAGTCGTCGGCGTCGTGGTCTACGAGCACGAGCTGCCGCCCTACCAGGTTGTCTGGCTTTCTTTGTAAATGTCTTCGAATGTATGCTTTCTCAAGGGCAGTGACTGAACGCGCTTCCATTGTCTCTGAACGCCTGTATCGGAAACAATACTCGAGACAAGTAGACAAGGATAAAGATCCGTACGGTGTGAACAGATTCGAGGTGTGGGTTCCCCAAGGGACCCCAGCCTTCAGCGTCAACGTTCAAGGTAGACTTCTAGTCCTCCTACTATGTACTGACGCGTAACCGAGACATACAACCAGTGCTATGCGGTTTAACCTATCAAGCCTCCCCATCCAGCTCTACAATCTTCGATGTTCTCCGTGAGATCCTCTTCATTGATCTACACCAGCTCATACATACAACTTGAGCTGCTCCCGTGATCATGAAGCGCGGTACCGTCACCACTCATGCCTAGAATATGAGACGTTTTGCGCCTGATGAGACGCGGTGGTCGGTGAGCTAGTGCTGACGCTAATGTTGATGCGGGTGCCAGTGCCAGTGCGGGCGCCAGAGAGGCTAACGGGCTACTGACGAGATTGCTGGTTGCAAAGATAGTGAGGATGGGCAAGCTAGTTCATTTTCGAGGCGTTCGCTCAAGCCGAAATTCCCGAGAGTTAACCTTCATGCAGATGATCTTCCTCCCAGTCTATGCCATACCACTCGGCGTCAGCGTCAAGGATATTGTCTGCCATTGGCACGTCAAGGGAGCCAGGGCCTTGTTCCTCGAAATCCACACCGGCATGCGCGACCGACGAACAAAGTGCTTTATGAGAGCCGTCTTCTGCAGCGAGCGAGCTTTTGACAGCCTCCTGCGCAAGTACTGCTCGCGCCTCGCTCGCGTTGAGACCCCAGAGTGCATGCCTTCGTAGCTGATCTTCTGTGGGCTGCACCTCCGATACCGTCGTCAATCCATATAGGGGAACCTCTTTCAGTTTATCCTTCAGCAACAGGCGGCGGCGCTTGTACTCGTGGCGGACGCGGGGTCCAACGTCGTTCCCCTCTGCGCTCCTGTCGTCGACATCATCTTCTCTGATGCGTTTCTTACGGACAGGCGGGCCGGGAAAGCCGGGGTAGCAATATCCGCCATCATCGTCGTCGTCGTCGTTCGCTTGCCAGTCATATATGTCCTCGTCGCTCTCTGCAGAAAGCTCCCCCTGGCCGGCAGCCCGATGCTGATTGACCCATTCTAGGTACCTGGGGCCCGCCAGATTCCCGATTAGCTTGTAGACAGCCCTCGAGATCTTCCGCTCTCGATGCAGCTCGAGTTCTGCAAGGCGCATATCTTTCGCTGCATCAACCACAAACATCTGCGACATCCATTTGTGGGAGTTGATGGACTTGCGATCTTTCCGTAGTTGTTTGTTCATGTCCTTGAGCCAATCGGGGCTACCCGGGTCTAGCGGGGGCTCGACTGGGTACACATATTTTATGGACCCAGTAAAAGGAACATGGTCCTCAAATTCGTCCTCGCTGGAACGTTCTTCGTCTGCCTCGTTTGGGGTATCTTCGGACCTCTCGACAGGTTGTGGCGTAGGAGGATTGAGAGGTTGACGACGTGCAGACGGGCGAGAGGGCCGGTTCCCGACCGAGGGGAGACGCTTTCGAAGCATCAAGTCATCGGATTCAGCTGCTGTCTCTGCAGCTTTTGATGAGCCAGCAACGACTATGAATGTGAGCGCCCGTGAGTGTCGATCATGGATACAGAACGAACGATTATATCACACACACTCCGGCTGCTGCATCTCCACTGGTTCGGCGGGTCGATCATCTCGAAGTTTGGCAGATCGTGTTCTGCGGTGGCTGCCCTCAGCGACCGTAGGGGCAGGAAGAGTGATTTTGACTGTGGCGCCCTTGTGGCTGGCGCTAACAGCAGCTCGACGGTGAAGGATTTCTTGCTTTGATTCTTGTGGCATTGTATGTGAGCTAGGATTTGAATGTGCGTGTAGAAGCGGCAATGTATGTGACACAATGGGGGTGATAATCAAGGTCGGTAAGTGAACATCAAAGCGCCCTTGGCCCTTTAAAAGGAGCGAGGGCCAAAGCGTCGGCGACCGGCGCTCGGCCGAGCGCCGGTGCATGACCGACGGCCCAAGCGCGCCGCGGTGTTCGATGTTCTATTTCTTTTGCACGATGTTGAACAAACCATTATTGTCTTGTCCTCAATACAACGTGAGCTCAAGATAGTTTATGCGAGAAGTCCCTTATCCGTACGCATCACTGCTTGATTGACCACGGCCAGATGACTTACCTGTATTTGTTCCCATTCACCAGCTGTTATACACGGCGATGCTGGAAAGCTGCATGAACTCAAAGGTGATAGATTATACAGAAAGCAAGAATCAGAAGAGACGCACAATATAGCAAACACAGATACCCTACATCTAGTACACAAAGCCACATTATAGATGCGTCGAGAGATCATCATGTTCTGCTGGGTATACATAATGGTTCTGTCCAGCCATGACCAGTGGCGTAACGAGTTGCTCCGCAGACGGCCTGTTTGGAGTGAGTACGCATGGCACTATGCCAACTGTAGTGAAAACACTAACCCAAAGTTTAGACGCAAAAGCTCGTCGAGCAATGCGTCCTTGCGCTCTTTCCAGCACTTCTCCTCGTACTTCAGTACACGCAGCTCCTCGAGCAGCGCCTCGTGGTGCTCGAGCACCCAGCGGTATTTGGCCTTCATTAGCAGATACCGGACCATCAGCGGTGTGCGCCCCATAATGAGGCCCGTTGCGCGATCCATTTGCGCCAGAAGATGTGGTGGGATCTCATCCTCAAAGTCGTCGTACTCAACGAGCTCGGGGCTGAACGGTCGCGGCATCGCGCCGGGGTATGCGCCGTTTGTGTCGCCGGGCGACATGCGCATGTCCTCGTCGTCGGGGTGCGTGTTTGGCTCAATCTTGAACGTGCTGTAGCCATACGGTGGCTGTTCTGGCACATTTCCGCCAGCATCGGGCTCCTCCCGCTTCCGCTTGCGATTGCCGCCGCGGCCAGGGAGTGGTGGGGATATGTTGTGCTGGATCCGCATGTGCTTCGCCAGTGCATCCGAGCGGGTGAAGGATTTGTCGCATTCTATCGGGGTATAGACGTCAGAGTGTTGTCATGTCGAAGATGAAATACATTCTGATGGCACAGAGACAGGCGGAGCTGACGGTTTGCAGCGATGTGACCACAAAAACTCCTCGGGAGAAAGGGAGAACGCAGAGGACCCGACCTCTGTTTATAGGAGCCAATGCGATGCATATGACAGAATAAGAGCCGACCTTCTATGTCAATGCACCAGGGGGGGGATGATCATACACAATATTCATTCGAGCGTGAGATGCACATGCACACAATCACAATATGATAATAGGATACCCGGAATGGTACTTAGGGTATACCATCGTTGAACGCTTCCACTCGTCCAGAAGGTCTCGCTGATCGAACAAAATCCCCTGCCAAATATTCGCAAGAACAAGGGGACGTTCAGGGAAGAATGATGTGAACACCGTGCCAAAGAAATGACACAGAGCGGCACACGCATTGAGATTTGCCTAGCCCGGCGGTCTACCACAATATCATCGTATCCGGGGCGCCGACTGAAAGACGACCAACAAGAGGGGATATGCGTACGTACCTGGCCTCGGACACGTGAATGGTTTCTCGCCAGTGTGCGAGCGAATGTGTGAGATGAGCGCGAATCGGGAAGTTTGGGCAATGCCCCGTCGAGTGCACGTAGCCCATTCACATGTGTAATTCGATTTGTGGACGCCAATGTGGTCTGGAGTGCCATTGGTAGTCAGCTTCCGATCTTGGTTTCCGCGGATCGATGAATTCACCGTTATGTATATGCTCAATCAACGAAGGAAGGTGATTGAAGACCTTGCTGCACTGTTCCCATTGGCAAGTCATGGTGTCTGCCTCTGCCTCTTCATCTTGACCTTGTGCATCTGTGGGTCCAGACCCGGGGGACCCTGGGCGAGATACAGATTGGCTATACTCCGCGACTTCACCTCCGTACGAAGCGAGGTCGTCATTGTCCGACGAATCCGAGAAATGGTCCGAGGAGCTGAGACTCGGAGACGGCGATGGACTGTACTTGCGTTCCATGTTCAGACCTGTTTTCAAGTGTTGAGTGGGGTCCGTCGTCGACAAGAGAACTGCAACAGTCGGCCGTGCGGTCATTGCTTCGTGCATGGTCACGAATTGGTCACGGATCTTCCGTGTCACGCTATCTGCTCTGGGCGCTTGTGTAGTCAATGTCTCCCAGCTCACATACTATCCTTTCCTTGACGCTTTGTTTCAACACAGCGCTCCTCAAGATACCCTATAGTCCGATTTTATCATAATTTAATTTACTACCCAGTCAAAACTCTCTGAGCGCCCTCCTTCAAGTTGTCACATCCCCTTGCCCTACTATAGGCCTCAACCGACAACACGCTTTGATAAAGCAAGAGTCCACTACAAAATTCTAGGCCTTGCAGACCACACGATTCCAGCTTACTTCCGGTCAAACTTGACCTCCTCTGCGTCATTTGAATCCCAGTACAAACAAATTGCACCTCTCAGCTGGTTTGTTAAGACATACCTGAACCGGCTTCTATAGGGAGCATATTCATCGCGATTGATGCACGCTTATGTCCTTTAACGTGCATTTGTCATATTCTCTTACCCCTGAATCGGCAGGAGATTACATTTCGCGTTCTCAGATGAGTTGATGCAGCAATATTAGCATCCCACCTTGACGCGGCAATTAAGATCACGTGGTCGTACTACGGGTTTTGCCGAGACGCGTGCGCGACGCGTCGAATTCAAGCGCATCATTGCTCTTTACCGAATACTCGACTGTAACCTCGCGCACCGAAGCCCTTCATTCGTTCCCATGGAGGCGGAGCTACGAATTTCTTGTCTTTGATGTTGTCTCTGGGCCATTGACCTCCTCGCACAACGACCGACCAAAACCGCTAAATACTCGTGCATATCTCTTACCATAATGATCAAGTGCGCCATTAGAGATATACTGTCGTCCGACATAGATTCACAAAAATATGGGACAATCACTAGGTCAAACGCCTCATTTTTAGAGAGAGCTTCTTGCAGATGAAGATGAGATAACTTCTCCCAGACGGTGAGGGTATTGCGCCGAGATGTATTTTCTCGTCACTGAAGCCTAGCGAAGTTACATTTCAGGCGCATATACCTGCCCAAGTACCGCATATAACCACTTCTGGATCACATTTACTCATCCCTGAACTCTTCCGGGACGCATACATCCCATCAAGCCACAAATGGGCCCACAGTCAGCGTCACGCGAGACGCGGATGACCTTTTCTGGCTTCATGGAAGGCCAAGCAGCCAAGCAGATAGTAAGACTGCTACGCGACTGTGAGACCGTAGTACTCGCGTGCGTAACGGCAGCGAAGGTCGACTCGACCACCTATTCCACGGTTCTGCCTGGTTCTGATGGCACAACGGTTGGGATATAAACAGAGGTGGGCCCGTTTCCTTTGATCTTGCGGCAATTCCGGCTCTGAAATAAATAGGCGATCCGTCCAGCTCTTGAAGAGGACTATGTCATCTTCGTGGCCGCCTACCAGGCCAAGGACAAAGCCGATCTAATGCAACGGCGCGAGCAAATTCGACAAGGACAAGTCCTGCAAGCACAAACAGTTAGGAAGCTGAATGTGTTCGTCCACACCGTAAATAAAAGTTATTCTGCTTGTTTCAATGATGCAGAAGCTGACATTTCTCACCGTAACAACGCTAGGCTACCTGTTCATGCCCAGTATAGCGCCTGCTACAACGTAGATGCAAGCAATTGCAAATCGTACGGCAACTCGCGTAGCGCTAGTCGGCGAATTGAACTGAACATGCAGTTCCGCTTCTCGCGGGTGCATCGGACTGAAGGCCCCACAACCACCAGGTTGTGATAGGGATGCTGAACGTATATAGATTTGCCTGTCACGGTTCCGCCTCTGGATCGCTGACCACCATTCGAAATGAAGTGAGCGCCTTACTCTGTCGACGGATCCTAAAATCCAGCATGGACATGAATTACGCTGATCTCCGTGAGATGCCCGCCGTTTCATTTGTATGAAATGTTAACTGGCTTCGACAGATCCGGACAGAACGCACGCTACAATACGGATGCATGGACTAAGAAGCGCGGTGCACACATGCATCTGCGCCAGCTTGCTGTCAAGCTGCAACAGTAGTCGCGCGCCACGCGTCCGGGGCCATGCAATGCAGGTGGTCCAATCTCCCAGGAATGATCCGTGCGCTCGCCGAGCACATGGCCCGCCAACCCTGCGCCCACAAGGGACAAACGCTCACAGCGTGACGGCCCTCGGAACCGAGGCTGACGATGGTAAAGCGGCACATATGGAAGCGCAAATCGTTGAAACTTGTTGGTTTCGTACAGGGCGCGCGCCGCAGCCATGTGGACGATCGGCCTGCGCACTTGGGTCGATCACACCGAGATGCAATCCCAGATGCGCCGTTACAGTCGCAGCGGGGGCAAGCAGGCGTCAAGTCTCCAGCATTCGTTACTCACACGATGGCCGCTATTGGCCGATTGCAGTTGACCAACATCGAGTGGTTGAGGCTGACTACAGCAATGCATCTGCTGACATAAGATCTCAGTGCAGGCAGGACACTTACCCCATTCTACAAGTTACATGTTCGCTCACAATCTGACCGTATGTACAGGCTAAAACCTCCATCCGAAAGCTACCGTAAACCAAGACGCTCGTCGGCCGACCAAGATGGGATGAATTCAAGGCCTCTGCCGAGCTACTCGAGATCTAGCGCAAGATTTGTGCATCGATCTAAGGCAAGCGAATCTCATCGGATGGAATACCCAGAGAAACAGGCCGACCTACCTATATAAGGAAGGTCTCTAGGAATAGTCCGTGAGAATTGCGGGAGAAGCCGGGCGCGCATCCCTCTGCCCTTGGCGTCGCTCGCCGACTTCAGGGGCTGCTCGACATTAGTGTGGGCGGGGAGGGGGGGATCCACCGCGGCAAGCAACCGGCACGCACCGGTAGGATACGTATCTGCAAGTCCACTGCATAGGCGTGGCGGCACGAGTTATCTGGGGTTTCAGCGCGGGCCGCAAGTGGGGGATGTGATCGGGCACAACGAAACGGATGCAGGAAACAACGATAGGAGCTTGCGGGTGAACGGATCCAGCCCGGCGCAGCGCCCTGCGTTGCCTGCTGGGCGTCGGAACCAGGGCGGCTGGGCGGGGGTGGTGCGGGACACTGCATCAGCTGCCTTGTCCAGGTGCCTAGGTAGTGTGCGAATCAGAAGCAGCGTACTGCTACCTTGGCCAATCGCGCGCGAAGAGGCCGAATTTGTAGCTCTCGGGCCCTTTGCGGGGTCTGGATGAGTGACGAGCATCATTATCTGGTAGGTGAGACGTCTCGCTAGGCGGTGCGATGACGCAAGGCCGAGAGCAGGAAGACATGCGCCAGCGTTTGCTGGAGAGCAACGCCATACGCTCGCGCTGCGCTGCAAAGCTGGTGGTGACGCACCAGCGCTACGCAAGTGCTCTCGCAGTGGCGCGGATTCTAGAGGCATGGTCATTACATCATGCAGATGCGTACACTGAGCAATGACACAGGAGAGCAGCGAAGGCTGTCGTGGCACTTACTAACTCGGTATATCCTCGGATAGGCAAGCGCGTACATTTGCTCATTGGGGCGGCAGACTGGCAGCGAACAAGACGGGCTCCGATACGAAACATGGGCATCCAAAAATACGGAGCGACGCGTAAGCGCACACGCAAGCACGACAACAGATGCGTCATTTGCTGAGGGCTCGGGCGGCGGTACAGCCTCGACAGGAAGATCGGAACTTGTTGAAAGCCGTAGACCAGAGATCGTGTGCACTAGGAGAAGCGGCAAGGGATCTCGGAAGACTGGCGGATTAGGCGAGTGGATCGCAAAATACCATGTACACAAAGGTGTGCAAGCAGACTTCCAAGTATGATGCTTGACTTCAGCGGCTGGCTTTCAGGGCGAGAACGGCAGGCCGACCCTTGAATTTGGTCAAGTGCCTGCGGTCCTTTGCAGCCACAATGAAGCCTAACTTCCCGTCCACTGGCGGAACATAATAAACGGCCACGTCAGTCAACGCGCTTGCCTTGGCTGCACGAACCCCCGACGTGTGCATGCCACGCCGTACTGATGGCGTATGAAATGGTGCGCACAGCAATGCGGGAGCAATAGACGACAGCGCGCCGCTAGAGAAGTGGGTGCACATCTGACCCGCGATGCGCGTGAGGCACATCGACATACGAAAGGCAAGCACATGAAATCGGGTTATGCCCCTGCCCTCGCCGTTTGCATTGAATGTACCTCGCGTGAGTCAGCAAAGCCTGGCACAGAACCACGGAGCTTCGCCTGGAGCCACAGAAGCCACGTCAGCCCACACAGCGTTCCCCGGGTGTGCGGGTACATCTGTGGGCCGGACGCTACGCGCAAGTACTAGTGGTATACTTGCCTGAAGCAAGCGCGAGCGACAATGTGCGCAGCTAACGTGTGCGACAGCGACTTCGATGTCAATGATCCTGCCGGTGTTTCGTTATGAAAACACTCGCAGGCATAGGAGATTAGCAAGCCCCGTGGGGGCCCATCCTACTGCGGTATGGAGTGGCAACATAAGTGGGGCGCCAACCCATCGAACCGGCTATGAATCGACACCACTGAGCCGGACTGCGATGAATATGAATATGAAGAGTAGGTATGTCAGGACGCACCGCTTCTGCCAACGCACGCGGGAGTGGTCAGCACAAACGTATACGGGCATGCCTCGGGTGCCCCAGTGGCGCCGAGAAACTTCGGCGGCTAGCTGGATTTGGCAAGCTCATCAGCGGTTGAAGGTGTCCGGATCGCGAGCGGGCCCGACGTGGCGCCCGCTGACAGGAAATGGACCTGGGCGGAGTGCGCAAAGGTGAAACCCCGATGGAGACTACGCGTCGGGCGAGGAGAACAAGTGGGGGTGGCAGCGCGAGCACGGCATGCGATCTGGCCGAGAGTCACGGCCGTGTCACAGCAACTGGCGCCATCCTCCACTTCCAAACCAGGGGATATGCAAATATGAGGTAAGCCATGTTTTGGAGTCCACGACTTTCCCTACTAACCTATGAGAAGTTGTACTGCCATGGGTGCAGTTATGATTCAACAAAACATGAAGAGTCTACAGCAAACAACTTCGATGTTTGAGCTCTGGACGTTACGCTAGTCGGCATGCGAATGCACCTGTGACTGCCGCGGCACTGGCATCGGCACCCGCCCAAGCGGCTAAACTGCTCGGCCGACCGGCAGGAGTCCGGGTATGCGGCAAGTGCCGCATAATCACAGACCCGGGCGGGATATGGGGGCGGGCGTCGGGGTGTTGTATCGGCGGGCGACAGCCTCGATCGGACAGTGGACGATCATCCCTCTCACGTGAAGGGCGGGAAGGCGGGCGGTGCGCTGTCCGTTTGGACGGCTGCTCCGCGCTGGTGGTGGCCATTCCTCGGCTGCGAAGGTGGTCGGAACACTGTTAGGGGCAGTGCAGAGCCGTTTATGGCACAAGGGCTGCAGCACTCGATCTGTGAGCTGATCAAGCAGGGCGGACCACGTTCACGAGGTGGTCATGAGCTGTACATGCGCGGCCGGCTATTGTCGCCCACGTCCAAGAGGGTGGGAGATGCCGTGGCAGTAGATGGGAATGTGCGGGTGTGCATATGTGTGCGTGACGGTGCGTGTACGGCATGTGCTAGCGCGACCCAACTGCGTGCTGCGTGCGCCATGTCGGTCGGTCTCGATAGGACTTCTGAGCGACTGTCGTGGAGCTGCTGGGCGAGACTGCGGCCAGGCCGCACAGCCAGCTGGGGCGGGAGGATCAAGCAGGAAGGCACACTGCCCTGGCGGGGCGTGGGAAAGCGGGGTGGATGCATAGCAGCCATAGCTGGATAAAGGGTATGGCGGCCAAACAAGACCACACGGGCATTTGATAATGCGACCATAGCGCATGGCGCTAAATGGACGGTATATTATCCGCGCCTACATCAGCCGTCTCCGCCCATCCCCTCTCCCGTCGACATCAGCGACGACGATCCCTACCTCGACTAGCAGGAACTAGCTAGACGTCCCCAAACCCCTCACGATCTCTTCAGGCATACGATCTAATAATGGCCACCCCAATCGCCTTCAACCCGGCTCAAAACAGTGACATTCATATGGCCTCTGGTTCGTTCACTGGCCAGAACGGCTCGTTCAACTCTGCGTCGTACACCCGCCGTTTCTTTGGCTCACCAGCATCATGGCGGATGGGCTCGTTTGGAAGTCACCTTTTCGCAGGAGCGTCACCAGGACAGCTTTTGGGCCCCTTAGAGTGAGTTGCAGGCCCCTAACTTGTCGTACTCGTTGATTCTAATCCCCTCCGTTGCGCCTTAGCCCCCATGACTTTAGGTTCCCCAAGATGTCCTCATCAATAGAGAGTGACCGCGGGTCCATCGCAAACGCCTTGAGTGTGTTCGAGCGTCAAGATGATATGGTGAGCTTCCTAGCCCTTCATGTCCCCCTGATCGAAACTGACACCCAAAAGTGCCGTGACTACACCTGCTGTGGGCTGCAACTCAGCGACCTGCATGCGCTTGTTGACCACTTCGAGGAATGCCATGTCGTCGTCGTGGACCCTTACGCACCACAGTCGTCTATGCAAAGCGCGCAGCCAGCGCTCGCGGGACAACCACAGGACTTCTTCGCTCATGCTAATGGTGCTCAGGTAGCGCCCAGTTACTCGCAAGGTCACTTTGACATGGACGACATGGACCTTGACACGGAGCATATGAGCGCTCCGTCATCGGGGGCATCCTCTCCACCTGACACGCCTGTGTCTACTCCGCTCTCGTCCTACCCCAACGTCTATCCTGGCTCCCACCCTTCATCTACTTGTTCATCACCCCATCCGGCGCCCATCTCCGCTTTCGACACCACGACAGTCCTTCCCTCGCGTTCAGGGCACTCGCCCCTCTCTGTGGGATTCCCGCCTGCGACTCGCCCAAACATGAACGGCCGAGCGGAGGAAGCGTTCAACGCATATGCCGGCTATTCCGATTATTCCTCGCTTCTTCCTGGCACTGTTCCCTCGCCTACCGCTGCTTCCGCACCGGGAGCCGATGGCTCGGCAATTGCCGATCCGAACAATCAGTACGCTTCGCGCTCGACATGCGCCCCTGCGGCTTTGTTGCTCAGCAACAGCGCGAGCAACACGCCAAATAGCACTCCCGCATCATCACGCGTCGCGTCGCCTGCGCCGGCCTCGTCGGTTTTCCGCACGGTTGCTGCCGCGCCCTCGACATCAGCCGCGGGAATGAGCGCGAACGGGCAGACTCCCCGCGCGAGTACGACGCTGTCGCGCCCCGCTTCGTCGCTTTTGTTGTCCAAGCCGTTCAAATGCCCGAAGCCGAACTGCAACAAGTCGTACAAGCAGGCGAATGGGCTCAAGTACCACATGACGCACGGCTCGTGCAACTTTGCGCCGCCGAAGGACCTCGAGCATATTCAAGCCCTGCTCGAGTCGAAGCGCAGCCAGAAGGACAACGGCGAGCCGATCAGCGAATCAGAGCTGCGCGAGGTCGAGCGCGAGGCCGAGCGGAGATTAAGGCCGTACGCGTGCGGTGTCGGCGACTGCCAGAGGCGGTACAAGAATATGAACGGTCTGAGTAAGCTCGCGCTCTATTACTGATCCTGGAACATCTCGCTTATCGTGCTTCGCAGGGTACCACTACCAGCACTCCGGTGAGCATGGTGCGATCGGACTGGCTCTGCTCGCGAGTGGCCAGCACGAGTGCCTGCAGCACTCCAAGTCAAGACACAACACGCCCTCGACCGCGTCAAACTCTGCTGCAGCCTCGACTGTCACGTCGCGCACATCGTCCCCCCTTGCCACGCCGACCGCACCCCGCGCACAGGTGTCCACGAGCAGTTACGCCGCTGCGTTACCGTCGTACCAGCACGCATCGATGCACCCCCCTACGTACTCACATCAGCCGCAGTACGGAATCGTCGTGCACAACACATCGTCCGTGCAGATGCCGTCATATACGATGGCGTCTATGACGTGAACGTGCGACGCCGCCGTGGAGGATGATACAGGAAGAAAACGCTCGACTGTACGATTCCGACTGTCATTTCGTGTGGTGCCCGTATCCATAGAAGTCTCGTCAGGGGCGGCTGGCTCGTTCGCGCCGCTGAATACTCGTACACCGCGTAATAGAGCCCTACTCCCTCTCTCGACTCCGCGGCTCCGACAACCAAAAAGTACATGCTCCAGGTCCAGTGTAATGGTTTCCGTCATCGCTCCCGCTGTCAGATGCATCTCGTTTCTCCTCTTCTGTCGATCCACTCCCCGCCTCCGTTTGTGCCACCACCGTTTTCTCTGTCTCACTCGAGGTCATCCGCACATATCCTGGGTGATATGTTAATTCCAGGGTGCTGTTGTTAGTTTCGCTCTCAGGCTTGTGTCCGGTGTGTAATACTCTACTTCTCGCGGCCTAATGTACATATCTCGGTCGTGCTCGCTGTCGTTATACTGTTTCATTATCTTCCCCGCACTCTTAAGCGAGCATCTCCACTATGCCCCCCTTCCGACGTAATGTCCTCCCCTGTGTTGTAAAAGATGGCGTGCAGCTGTCACCTATCCCTTCTGTCTTGCCTCGCCTTCGCTCCATGTTTTATTGCCTTATTGTTGACGCAACGCTATCATAGATTATGTAGCCAGGTACCACTTTTTAGGTACCCGCAATGCGATATGCCCACTGGTATGCCTGAACGATCCGAGTGCGCCTCGCTGTCGGGATTGCAACCGTGAGGGTGAGAACAGACCCGCTTGCGACAGATGCCCGCCCAGGGCTCGGGCGGAGATAGGCTGATAGAAGGTTGTTAGACCATTCCCTAGCGCTGGCCACGATGCAGCAAGAAGCCGTCCATGAGAGAAACAGTTAGACATGTACACCACGCCGTCGGAAAGCCGGAATACGCGCGCACACACGGCCCGCGGTGGGATCGAGGCGACCGGCTGAGCACAAGCGATAGCCAGCTTCGAGAATGAGACCAGCTTCACTTCAGTCGGGTGAAGCGGCGCTGAGAGGCTGGGTGGGCAAAAGAAAGAAAGAAAGAGACAGGCCGGGCTGACGGCTGACTGCAGTTCCATAATTGCGATGACGTAGCAAGTCAGACCGGGAACAAGCATGCCTCCAGACTGGTTCTCGCTCCTGCAGACGAGGCCTCGACCGCGTCAATGTCACTCGACAGGCGTGGTGGGGATGCACGACTTCAGGATGACATTTCTTGGGCGGATTTCATGGACTGGGCCGCTTGATCCTCCTGGCTAGATTGGGATTGTTATGTCTCGACGTACGAAGTTTGGAAACATCGATAGGACACGAGGATGACGGAAGCTAACAGTGGTCAGGTCTATCTGTAACATAGCGCCAGCCGTGTGCAGTAGCGCACCACGCTTTCAGAATCTCTTAACTGAAAGTAATGCTACGTTAGCGGGGTGACTCCCAGCAGGGGATCGCTCACAGGTCATGCTTGGATCACATCTTGCGCCTACATCATGCTTGGGATGCCATAGTACTGCAGTGTTGGGCCAGGGACAAGACGATTTGTTGCCAGCAGCGTTAGTCGCATCACTTCATAGCGGTCGTGTATTTATGTAGCCAGAGACCAGGACAACGGGACTTGATCAGACTTTGGTAGCTCAGATCTTAAAGAATATTCAGCATATCTGCGTGGCTGCAACAAAAATGAGAGAGAAGATACGCCGCAGAGCAAACTTCTTTCGACATGCATTTTTTTGCGAGGTTCAAGGCCAATATGGGGGCGTCTTGCACAGCCATGGTTTCAGATGCTCAGAGAAGCCCGTTTCTGAATCGCGCATTCTGAATTCGAGCCGAGCTCGATTTGAAGACTTTCAGCGGAGACAATCTGTATGTTGGTCTTGTTTATTGGACTGTACGGTTTCTCCTATACGAACTTGACATCTGTAACGATCGGCTTTGAGAAGTCCTTGACAATTTTTGGCGGCAAAGCCCCGAATTGATTTGCCTTTTACACGGTCAAGGAGCCTGGTGTCATCAGGCTTGGCATTTCTCTTGCAAAACATTCCGCCTACGCGCGTTCGTACGATTATAATCGTGAAATGTCTGCAGTGGGTGTCATGCATTGCCCTATGTCAGTAGACGCTCTATGTAAGCCTTTCTCAATATCGCATACTTTTGGCCGATCAGTCATACCAGTTCGATCATAGCTCCGGGAGGAAGATACATCTTGCTCCCGCCGTTACGGCAACGACGCATCTAGGAATGCATCTTGGTATGATCACCTTGACATCCTCCACTGTATAGGCCGATCATGCATATGGCAGCGGCGCGCAGGGCGCTCGGAAGCAGTGTGTGGGGCCAACCAAGTCCCAACAATTGTGCTTCCATTCCCGCTGCCATCTGCTGCTGGCCAGACTGCTGTCGGCTTCGATCCGTTGCACCGGAACCACGGGGATGTTTGTGCCTTGTGGGCGCAGGGTTGGCAGAGGCGCGTGAAACAATCCTGAACCACACTGCATCGCATGGCCACGGGCGCGACGCCCAAGCGTCGCGGCCTGGAAGGTGGTTAGCGCGCATGCATGTGTGCACTGCGCTTCGCGATGACCATTGTACTTGTTCCGTAGCGCGTATCCTGTCCGATTTGCTTTCGGTGGGGTTAGATGGCTACACGCGCGCCTTGTGGTCTACGCAACGTTCGCGGAATGCGCAAGGAATTGAAAATAATCACCGGGACAAGATTCAATGTGAAAACAGAATCCATGCTCCTCACTGGGCCTTTGGGTCGGATACTATCCCATCGACTGGGGCGCCGAGTAGGATATTCCAACATTGGCCAGCAAACCTGTGACAATCGCGTCGCATGGCGACAGGCAGATATACACATCCGGCATGACTATCACAATTTGGTGCTTGTAGAGTGTTTGAGTTCCAAGGCACCCACGAGTAGCAGAAACGCATGTTTGGTTCAATTCACCGGAGGGCGCTACGATTCACCACAGGATTTGCAATCGTGGGCAAGTATCTACTTGCAACAAGCGCTGCACCGGGCGTGTAATATAAGCCGACAATTGGGCGTTGCTACGGAAAGAAAGATCAGCGTCAGCATAATTGGAAAGAATGTCGTGATCGTTATTTATGGGGTGGACAGACTCAATTGTGCTTGAAACATGAGGTGGCCCGATGCACGCCTGTCGGCTTGTCAACGCATCAATGCAATCCGTTGGTTTGAATATGCAGGACTTCGCCATGTCATCGTGTCTGATTGAGGGCTATGTGGCAATGCTACGCTATCAACCTGCCCGAAGGAGGCTCATCCGCACATCGCCGAGGTGAACGAATATCAGCCCAATCGCCATGTTGTAGTTCTCGAGCGCGGTATGCCTTTTCACAAGGGAGCGACTCTATCCGGTGTATAATCAAAAGTCCCATGCGGAGGTTGCTCCGGCCAGCCATGCCTCAAAATAATTCTCAAGTAGGGGGTGAAAATCGGAGTGAAGACGCGTACCTTCAAGTTGTCGTTTATGACCCGTAGCCGAATATGCGATCCCATCGAGACTTGTTGCAACCGTTTTTATCGTCCGTATCAGCATTCGATAAGGTGAACGGTATTGCAATATTCCAGCCGTGCAATGCTGCCCTTGAGAGCTTGCCACTATTCCGTGCGCGTTGGGACATACGTGAGGAGCAGGAAGGGACTGCTTGGAACTCTCTGAGGAAGACATCGGCATAGAGCTGGCCATATACAGCCCTCACCCTATAGTGCACAGGCAAATATAGCGATAGTAGTCACCTTGTGCAGCATTGGCGAGTATGGTCATCGCGGAGTCAGTGCTTCTTGTGGAAAGTGATTGTCGATGGTCAACAGGTAGGCGTACAGTTCTCGAGCAATGCTGCTAGAATATAATCTGTCGACGGGTATAAGGACAGGAGCTTCGCAGTTCGAGATAGCAGCCAAACATGAAAAACGTGCAGGAGCTCGACACGTCTGGTGAGCGTCCTGGCGAAGTCCGCGGCGCGATCATGTGTTGCAGCGTCGCAGACTGAGCGCTGAGCAGTGAATAGTACACATTACGACGCAGAGTGCTTTATGTTTTTTTTCGGAAAAGGACACTTTGATGTACAGCTATAGATAATCAGACTGGAGTGTTCCTGTTTTCCATTGGTGCGGTTACCTGCAGGTATGAGCTCGCATGACGAGAAAATCATAATATCTTCACCATGTCTTAGCGACCTATGGGGTACCATTTGTATGTCCACTGACGTGCATAAGGGAGAGTTACATAATCTAGTGACAAGGAAATAATTGGGAATACTTACACTCAAGACATTGCTAAAAAGAGAAGAGCTTACCACGGTGACTTGAACGAGTTGGTGGCTTTTGTATATATTAAGTACCTACCGACAGTAGCCTCTTTTGAAAGGGTGCGATCATATTATGATGTTACGAGTGCTTCTCGTACAAAGGCTGACGTTCCAGACGCGACATTGCAGCCATTAACAGTCAGAAAACACATCGAACGGATCAGGATTATCACGTACCCCTGATAATACATATGTAGCGTTGGTCGGATACATACGTTTCACAGCATTGCTATGTCGTCCAAATCATAGGTCTCACCCAGCAAGGATAACAAATTAATACAGGTAAGAGTAAAATCTGTCCACATGGGAATACATATATGACAAATAGCAAGGTGACCTGCTCGGGTTCGAACAAAATCAGGAGGTCCAGGCAAAAGCGCTGCAGGCAGAAATAAGGAATATACTAACCTAAGAGAGCTGGCACCATATTCACCAGTCGTACAAACTGGTTTACCGCACAAACAGCCGTTTGCCCCTCAACGGCCGTGCTGCACCGACGCGCCCTGTTTCTTGCTGATACGCCCTGTAGGCCTCTCGCAGATGGTCTGGCGAGAGCGGCCCGGCTTCCCCTCGTCGATCCTGCACCGCTCGCGCTGTTACAAGATTTCCCGTGAGAAGCCAGCCAACGGCCAAAGAGAGATGCGAACCCTTTTCCACCATCTCGCCAACGAACACCTTGGCGAAGCCAGCCACAATTTGAGCGACAGGCTGTGAGACTTGTTGTCCGAGTGTTTGTTGAATGACCTGATCCCGGGTAAGAAATACTATCAACGCCTCTGCAGAATGGAAGGTCTCGAACCTTGCGAACAGCCTGTTTAGGTAGAGCATGTCGACGATACGCTTCAAATCGGTCGTACTGCCCATGACTGAAATTGTCCATGAGGACTCTGGAACATAGAATTCGATTAGATTATCAAATGCGAGTAAATAACGGTACATGGCATACTTCAGGTTGTCCTTCGATTGACTCTGGAATGATGCCTGTGCAGAGTAGTCGTCCTCGGCCATCGCAGGCAACATCTCATCCTCACCCTCGCCGTCCTCCTCGCCAGGCGCACCCACCCCGACCGGACGCGGCAGTGTCGTGTCCACTGCAGTCGCAGTGCCGCCAGGACTGACATCCGTGAGGCTGATCACGCCCCCGGTCTCCGAGCCCAACGCGGATTGCGCTGGCTGCTGCTGGGCTTGTTCAGCAGCGCCACCCATGGTGCTTCCCGCCACTGAAGATGCGTTCGGACTCGTGCTACTCTGCACGTGCCACTGTAGCTCGGTGGGTTGGCTAGAGCTAGGGAGCGGTGTGGCGGAAGTAGGGCGAGGAGAGTTGGCGGTGGACGTACTGCCCGCGGCCTTCGGTTTACGTCCGCGCTTGGAGGCTGTTCCTCTAGCTGCTGGGGCACCTCCTCGTGCTAATGGAGTTCCAGGAACACTTGCCTGGATAAAAGTGCGTTCTGGTGCGGGATACGAGGCGAAAGGAGAAGTCATAATGAATATGACACCCAGTTAGTTATGTTATGTTAAATGGACTTTTCTGGGGAGAATATCCGGACAAGAGTGTTATTCACGGGAATAAGGCGAAGCACGTTTCCACCTCAGGTATTTCGTCAGGTACTGTATCAGGCAAAGTATTGGGCGTAGGTTGTCAAAGGTGCAAGCAAGCTGAAGGGTGGTGGTTAATAAGCGCCGTGGTCGTGCTTACCTTCGGAGGGTGCCGAAGAGGCGTCGACTTTGATTTTGACTTTCATATAATAAAGTAGCGGGCCTGGGTCGTTGTTAGTTTGTTGTGCCGTCTTATTCTCATGCACACGTCGTATACATCGGCCAGTGATCCCGTCCCTACCTCGTACGGTAGCTACATAGGAAAAGATTAAAGACGCGACTATCACGACTGATACGCGTATGTCACGAGCTCTCAGACTTTTCGGCCGTAATGTCATTGTGACTCTGTTTCCTTACGCTCCAACTAAGATACCCTCAGGTTCTTGTAACCGCTGAGCTGGCAGAAAGGACGTACTACCAGCACATAATGCCGTCACGACAACCATATGATGCTTCGACACCGGATAGGACGCACTTCGGTTCTGATATCCCCCTTGCTCGTCTGGACGCTGTGCTGTCAGACCAATCTCTGGGGCCTTCACTGCACAGGTCAGCAGAATTGAGCCCCGACTGGTCTTTACGCTTCCGCACCAGGTGGAAATCCTTTTCTTCTCGATGTGTAGAAACATTTCGAAACAACACAGGCCTGCTCTTGATTGCAGCGTCTCAGGCGTTCGGGGCGACCATGAGCCTGTTCGTGAAGAAGCTGAATAGCCTGGACCCACCAGTGCCGACACTCGAGGTCCGTGGCGTCAAGGTGTACTGCTGGTACACGAAGGTCTGATCATGATATCCGAACAGCTCATATGTGTTCGCATGGTCAGCGATAGGCGAATGACGTCAATGCATGGGTGCTAATTAATATGCAGGCAATCACTTGGGCGTGCTGTGTGACATACATGTAAGTACTCCATCACATTGTATGGCGGTTGATCTTAATGATAGCAGGGTCCTATCGAAAGTCCCTGACCCGATCCTGGGCCCGAAGGAAGTCCGTCTGCTTTTGGCTTTCAGAGGTGTCTGCGGGTAAGTTGGTACTTCATCATCTTTTGGCCCATAACTCGACCGCATACATTCAGGTTCATGGGCCTCTTCGGGTCATACCATTCTCTGCAATATCTCTCACTTTCAGATGCGACTGTCCTACAGTTTCTGGCACCCATGTGCACCGCCGTCGTCGGTGCGCTGGTCCTGAAGGAGGAGTTCAAGCGCAGCCAAGCGGTAGCAAGTTGTGAGCATTGCACGACCTCAGCACGTCAAGATAGTGCCTGACTTAAGTGGGGGCCGCAGTATGCAGTCTACTTGGTGTGGTGCTCATTGCACGTCCCACGTTCCTGTTTGGTCACGTACCATCGGGGGTTGCGACCGATCCGAGCATCGTGATAGATGCGAGGCACTATGCTCTTGTTGCCAGGGCGGTGGCGACGGTTACCGCTGCTGACAGGTTGCGCGCCGTGATGTATATCCCACCTCATTCGTATATCCTGCCCTGGAGCTGACGATGTCTTCAGGGCCGCCATGCTCGGTGTGCTGGGAGCAACAGGAGCATGTAAAACACCTACAGCACGATCATTGCGTGGTCAATGCTGACGAGGTGGCTGACAGACACATCTATCCGTGCAATTGGCAAGCGCGCACACCCCCTGCACAGTGTGGTGGCATTTTCGACGCAGTGTGTGGTTACATCTTCAATAGCGTAAGCGCACATCCAGACCACTCCTTTGCTACATCTCGTTGGATGATATTAATGATGCCCATGCAGCATGCTGATCGTAAGACCTCACCTCATTGTGCCGACCAGACTTGACTGGATCGGGATGCTATTTGCGATTGGCTTGCTAGGATTCGGTGGACAGGTGGTCTACTTCGTTGTCCAGTCGATCACCGAAGTACTGAGCTTTTGTAGATGCTCATGACCATGGGGCTACAGCGGGAGACGGCAGGCCGGGGGACCATGGGCACCTACATTCAGGTTTGTCGTATGGGGGACACAGCAATGGTCTACTCACGTATGCGATCTTATACAGATAATCTTCGCCACGTTCAACGACCTTGTGTTTTTCCACGCGCCACCATCCGTGCTATCCATCATTGGCACGGTTATTATCATGTCATCTGCCATATACGTTGCCGTACGTTCTCTCGTCGTTGACAGACGTGGCGCGCAATCCTGACTCCACACGGCAGGTCACAAAGGGTGTGGCGAAAGACAAGGTCGGCATGCACAAGCGAAACCGAAGCATGATGCCTCCCGAGGAGGACCCATCACTTGAAGAAGGATTGCTCGCGAGTGACGAGCAAGAGCAAGATCCTCCAGCTGCCGCATCCACTAATGGCGATGTTTCTGTATACCCAGAGGAAGGCGCTGTTGATCACAATGAGAAGGTGATATCCCAGTAGGCTTACGACTGCCGTACTTTGGGAGTAAAAAATAGAGTCGTATTCTTGATTATAGTATATATGGTCACCTATCGACACAGCGGACTTATGAGTTGCCCTGTGGACAAAAGGAAAACATTATACTGTGGTGCTCGGATCTGGTCTGCTGGCTGACACAACGAATTTTTCCATTTACGCCTGACAGCTTTCCGTTACCAACGAGAAGTCTTCATGGTCGCACAAGATTTGCAGTTCCGCACACCTGATTTTATCATGCAATCACAAAGGATGTAGAAAAATATTTATGTTAGTCCTATTATACAGTGCGTGTCTCCTACACTCCGTTGAAAATGGATCAACCCTCTCCCACCCTCAACGAGACTTCTTAGAGGCTGTTGTTTAAAATCGTGGTTTTACCGCTGCATTGATCGTACACATTCTCCACATGCCACAGCGACGCTAGCTATGTCTGACGGCACCGCCCGACTCCATCGTAACCTCTATTATGTCGGCGTTTTGAGTCTAGTGCGGCGAGCTACCGCCTATTGTAGTCAAACGATGGCAACGAAAGTACCGCAAACAATCTAGTCCACCTCCAGCTCTCCACGGATTCCCAAACGGGGACGTTCACAGCTTGCAAGCGAACAGTGAAGAAGGCTCCCTCAAAGAATACTGGCTACCACGGATGTGAGTACTAATGAACACAGTTCATGATATGTTACTTGATCACGGGGATTATTGTGTACGTCCTGAAATTATGTGTGTGATTTGAGGCCCTGCGTTATGCGTTCATGCATGCATAAGATTGGCTGGCTCTACGTCGTCCCGTCGTTCGCGGCCGTTGCATTCACTGAGGAATCTACAGATAGCAAGGTAATTGAGACTCGTTCGTGATCGGCATTTGCCGCCCGAAGTTGATGTATGTCACATCGTTTCAGCCTGCAAGAGGCAATGCGGGCTTGGCCTCGTTTAAGGATAAGGTCATTGTTTTTCTCTTGCGACGTGAGCTACAGCCCGCTTGCAACCAACGTTTAGTGTACTTGTCGCGCTTGGTGTACTCCAGCCTTTGGTTGCAAAAGCTAACTTCCCAGCTCCTCGCTCGTGAGATCGTGGTTTGCCGGCACAAGCTGCCATAGAGAAAATGTCCAAGGGGCTGCTCACTGTTCCCGCGACCAAAACAAAATCGGCAAGATTGAGTGTGCGTAGGTCTTGGAACTCCACCCATCTAATCCCTACTCCAGGAGAAGACGAGCAACGACCACCCCGCTATGTGAGCAGCAAGTTTGAAACCTCGTGCAGGACTACTCTGAGACCTCGTGAGCACAGGTTCCGTGGGGGCTGAGACCGTGGCTTGTTTTCACATTGTGTTTCCTCATGGTAGCAATGGGTATTGGTATCGAAATCGGTTGGCATTTTTCAACGGTGAACAATGGTTAGACTTTACTATGCATATTCCGAAAAGATTTAATGCTGATATTCTGAGCCCTAGGCTTTGGTGTTCGTCAAGACAACGTCTTCGACTTCATCGCACCCTCCTTCCTTATTGTAGGTCTGCTTCGGTACAGCTTGAAACATCAACATGCAAAAACGTCCCACGTTTTGCAGTACCGTCGGTTGAGCATAATTACAAGATGGCTGATACATGTCCTTACAGTCCTTTGTACCCATCGTCCTGATCTTCCCAATTGCAAGATTGTGGGCCACGGCTGATTGGGGCATTCAATACGTACAGGTCAGTTCCGTGTCCCCCCGCATAGGCCGCTGTTGACGCTTTCCTCAGCCTTACATAATGCTTGCAAATGGCAACGCGCGAGCAGAAGACAGTGTTCTGCTTGATTATGTGCGTTCTGTTCCTGGTCGATGTTTACGCCCGCACAATATGAAATAAGGCGTGTTAGATGCCTCTGAAGTGAGTAAGCATCGATGATTCAGGAGACGTTGAGACCCTATAGGATTTCCAGTCGCTTTCAGGCTATTTTCGTCTCTGCAAGGCGAAAACATTGGCTCGTGAATGCCTCGATCAACACCGTGTTCATTGCTGCATTATTCCAGCCGCTGGCAGGGTCGTTGTTCAGCTTAGACATGCGCTCACATACAGAAGGTTGTTCCATATCATTAGTTTCCTGTTATTATCACTGACATGACATGAACTTCACGATCAGCATTCAGGACGTACAGTACACAGATAATCGGGCTTTCTTCCAACAATAGTCTCGTGGAGGCATTCTCAGCTTCAGCGGGTGTAAGGGTGATTTCCTGTGACAATCTCAGTCGTCTCTTCTGAATATCGCTTTTCTAGTTTGTAGATGCGGCCACTTATAATAATCTCCCAGACCCCTCTTATGTGTATGCGGGCTGGGCGGTACCCAATCTCAAGGTACGCTCAATATTCTCATCGTCCTGTAGACCAATCCATGTCGGACTGATATAATACTCCCAAGACGGAGGGAACACCTGCCGCAAGCGCGACTTACATAACATTCAACACAAGCGCAGTCCTATCGTCTCCCAATTGCGAAAACCCATCCATACTTAACCTAGACACACCGACCGGAACGCCTCTCTATATCATCAACGCAACTGCTGCTGACGGTTGCTCAGGGTCCGTGGCATTCACCCCAACTGTCGCCGACGAACAATTCGGCGTGAGCCAAGTCGATGCGACATCCTGCGGATTGAGCAACCAGACAGACACTGGCTTGCTCCCTGTGTTCTTCTGGTTCTATAACGTGCGTTTGGGCGACCAGGGACAGTCGACGCCGGAAGCGAAAGCCGTGATCTGTAGGCCTTCTATCGCGCTGCGCAACGTTCGAGCCACGCTCAATGTGAGCTCCATGTCGATCGATACGATCGTCGACCTGGGCGCATTCTCTGCAACGAACAACGTAACGAGCGGCTCACTGGAAGGCAAGGCATACAACGGGTACGTGCTAGTCAAGCAACGTTTGCGAGTACCGACCGACATATGTGCGCAGTGTAATTTTTAGCAACATCAGTAGTGAAATCCTCAAAGCTCGCGCGACGTCAATTCAAATTGGTCTACCTGGATCCATATACCGATCTGCCTCACAGACCACAGAGCTTTTGGATAGCTTGTTCTCTTCGGAAGACGGGTTCCTGAATCTGACTCAACAGATCTATGTAAGTCTTGTCATGACGGCGGGTGTGTGTGACGATTCCTCATATTTGGAGCTTGCAGACCCAATTTCTCGCTGTCGCCGCAAAATCGGTGTACCTCATACAGATACAGGAAGAGGAGCCTATAACTGCATACGCTACTGCACAGGTTCAGCGCCTTGTGATAGAGTATGCACTTCTCTCCTCAATCTGAGACTTCGCCGCTGATATAATGTTGATGCTGCAGCACACTCGCTGCACATTTTCTCGCCATGGGACTTCTCACCGTGGGCGTAGTCGGCGCAATCATACACTACCTCCATCTACCGTATCGACGTCGACTGCACCTCACCGCCCCTCCTGGGTCTAT
This sequence comes from Postia placenta MAD-698-R-SB12, assembly GCF_002117355.1. Lineage (NCBI taxonomy): Eukaryota > Fungi > Basidiomycota > Agaricomycetes > Polyporales > Adustoporiaceae > Rhodonia > Rhodonia placenta. Next base: position 1,731,636 of record NW_020169837.1, on the reverse strand, counting down.
TGCGACCTCTGTCGCACTGGCATTCCACTCGGGTTTCGGTGACCGACTTAGACCATACGATGACGACAAGAGCATGATGCGCAAGCTATCCAACTTCCGCTTCGTCACGGACACCAGGACGGGAGCGATCATTGCCGAAGAGCTGGACCACGACGAAGACTCTATGGAGCTCGGTCCACTCGATCAAGACAAAGACACTGTTGCGCTACTGCACGATGAACGAAGCGAAGAACACTACGATGAACACTAGTCGACTGATCATCATGTTACCGCGTATTTACGTGACCTTGCCCAAAGTTTTCCTTCCAACATGATCAACTGCCGCTACTAAATATATGCACGTTTTAGCATGTAGATCCTTCCTTCAGGCGATTGAGACATATTCTCTGCGCACTTAAGACATACGCAGAATAGAGAAGCTAAGCCCATCCACCGTACAATGCGCAAACCCGTGAAGGGACATCAGATTCATGATACGGAACGATAACGGAACCAACGACACAGGTATGCAGACTAGGGGTAACTTGATGCCAGCGTGGCGTGGATCACGGTAGAAGGTAGGGTACGTAACAGAAAACACATGGAACAAGCTCATGAAGGTGACCAATAAAACGTGGATATGGCGTAAGGGAACGAACGATGGTGCTTTTGGCAATACTAAGTAGCGAGCAGCGAGACTAGGAAGCTGAGGGCATAGCGAGAGACGCGCTTATTCCTCCTCAACCGGGACCTCCTCCTCATACTCGCCCTCCTCTTCGGCACTAAGGATGATGCATCAGTGACTATCTCTGAGACATAAGGTAAAAGTCACATACGTCGCGTCCTGGTACTGCTGGTACTCGGCGACAAGATCCTGCATGTTGGACTCGGCTTCGGTGAACTGGAGTGGCGCCGTTAGCTGATGGTACTACACCCAACGCCTCACAATGACACACCTCCATCTCGTCCATACCCTCCTGGGTGTACCAATGCAAAAAGGCCTTCCTCTTGAACATGGCTGTGAACTGGTCACTGACACGCTTGAACAGCTCCTGGATCGCTGTCGAGTTGCCCAGGAATGTGACGGCCATCTTGAGACCGCGAGGGGCAATGTCACACTGCGCGGTGAGCACATTGTTGGGAATCCACTCGACGAAGTAGGCAGAGTTCCTGGTCTGGACATTCTGCATCTGCTCCTCAACCTCCTTCATGGACACCTTGCCACGGAACACAGCAGCAACCTGTATTATATTGATCAGTAACAAGTAAGACAGACGAGATCACAGCGGCCTACAGTGAGGTAACGACCATGACGGGGGTCAGACGCCGCCATCATGTTCTTCGCGTCGAACATCTGCTGTGTCAACTCGGGGACAGTGACAGCACGGTACTGCTGGCTTCCCCGCGCAGTCAATGGCGCAAAACCAGTCATGAAGAAGTGCAGACGCGGGAAGGGAACTAGATAATGCGTCATGATACATTCTCAACCCATGATAGACAGGGAACATACCCATGTTGACAGCCAGCTTACGGAGGTCGGAGTTGAGCTGACCAGGGAAACGCAGACACGTTGTGATACCGGACATCACAATGGACACGAGGTGGTTCAGATCACCGTATGTTGGTGTCGACAGCTTGAGCGTACGGAAGCAGATGTCGTAGAGCGCCTCGTTGTCAATGCAGAATGTCTCGTCAGAGTTCTCAACGAGCTGGTGAACGGAGAGCGTCGCGTTGTAAGGCTAAACAGAAGATGGTTAGCCTGAATGTTCGATGTGATTGCACTTTGCACAAACCTCAACGACGGTGTCCGACACCTTCGGACTCGGGACAACAGAGTACGTTGCCATCATGCGATCGGGATACTCCTCTCGGATTTTCGAGATGAGGAGCGTACCCATACCCGCACCAGTACCACCACCAAGTGAATGCGTAATCTGGAAACCTAAAGATAACGGTTGAGTCACAGTCACATCAAGCGTGACGCGTCACATCGTGGCTTCGAACACCAAGTCAACACTAACCTTGCAGCGCATCGGTACCCTCAGCCTCCTTACGAACGACATCAAGAACTGAGTCAACCAGCTCGGCACCCTCTGTGTAATCTAGAGTGTATGTACGTCAGCATACACGCACAACACGATCCGGGCGGCGCGTCGACTTACGGCCCTTGGCCCAGTTGTTGCCCGCACCGCTCTGGCCAAAGACGAAGTTGTCCGGGCGGAAGAGGCTGCCGAGCGGGCCAGAGCGGACGGAATCCATCGTGCCGGGCTCGAGATCGATGAGCACCGCGCGAGGCACGTACTTGTTCGCGCCGACCTCGTTGTAGTAGACGTTGATCCGCTCGAGCTGCTGATCGTTGGTGCCCTTGTACTGGCCGTCCGCCTCAATACCGTGCTCATCTGAGACAACCTCCCAGAACTTGGCACCTGGAGCAGATCGGCGTCAAACATCGCGGATGCAGCTGGCAGATGCGCGGTACATACCGATCTGGTTACCGCACTACGAGATACCATGCGTAAGACTCGTGCAGAGAGACACAGCGCGCTCTGCTTACCTGGCCGGTCTGGAGGTGGACAATTTCACGCATGCTGGAAAACTATAGTCAGCGCACAGTTCGACAACTCAGCAAAATCGAGACACGTCAAGACCACGCGTCGCACGCCGCACCGCGCGTCGCATAGGGCGCGCGGGGTCGTCATACGCCGTGCAGGTCGTCAAACACGTACATGAAGAATCAGAGATGAGCTGGAGGTGGACGGGAGGTGATGAACCGCGAGGGATGGGGTCAAAAAGGGAACACGACTTCACGGTCTAGGGTATCGCCCTTTCGGGCGGAGCTTGAATTAAGAACGTGTTCATTGTGGCGCGCTCCCCAAAGTCCTCTTTATTTGTCTGTCTCTCACTGTCTCTATTCCCCGGGAGCATATATTCCCGTTAAAGCGGAATGTATGCGCAACCTGTTTTCATCGCAAATTCCAATCTCCTTGTTCAAACCTGCGTGTCGCGCGAGACTAGCGCAGCGAAATGAATTACTAAGAGAAGTCCAGCTCGGACTCAATATCGTTTTGCTGCGCCAAACAAGATGGGCATTTAGCTATTGTTTGGTAAGTTTTCCCGAGCAATTGTGCGCTGAAGGGGAAAAAGTTACGGCATCGGAGAGGCGCCTAGCCGGCAACGGAGGCGACGCTGCAGCGATGTCCAGAGTAGGTTACGCAGTGTACTGTGAGTGGATCTTGGTCTCGCCAAGAACACGGCTGACAATGTGTGCAATGCTACAGCAAGTGCATGACTGTTTTATGTACTGTGTCATCAGGTCAGCCGCCCCAATGTATGCATTGGAACCCGTTCATTACGAGAAATGACCTGACAAGCTGCGTCTATTAGGCAAGCGTGATCCTTCCCAGAATTTCAATGCTGTCGGACTGACCGCCCATCGTCTTTTTGCTGACCAGGCACGAGGACACCGACCAATGGTCGACGTCGTCGTGCAAGAAGCACACGGTAGAGGCAAATCTCCTTGGAAATTGGATGTGTGGCTCTACCCTCCGTGACAGGCAGACTTGGCGATCGCACTGGCGGCACACAAGTCACCAATAAGCTAAATGTCTCGTTATCGAAGTTTGTTGTAGTCCGACGGCTGTCCTTCCTCGCCGCGCGCTATGTCAGCGCACACGACTTGTTCCGTGCGTGGCGGAAACATACCCGTCGATGCACATGTCACCGACCTCGGTATAGTGTGAAGTGGCGACTCCGGCCCACGCTTGTGCCTCGCATCCGATGCCCAGCAGAACCGGGCGACGAGCATGCACACTTTACATAGTTGCAAGTTCCTTCCAGCTCCCACAAGGCGCGGCGCACGGCGAAGCTGTCAGTCTGCGTCCCACGCACACTCACCATTTTTGCACCCCCGAATGCGGACATCATCGCGCCATCCGAGGTGCACTATCAGTTGCGAGCTGATTCCGGTAAGATCGTCTTGCTGCTCGATCACATCAGCAGCTCAGATCCGCTACCAAAATCTGGGAGGTTGACAAAATGCACCAGGAATGCTCGCAACGGGAACGATTCTCAAGCACAAATATGGCAACGGTTTGATACTTCAAGCTTGAAAAGAGTAATACAATTACGTAGCAAAGGTAAGTTAACTGACGGATCGGGCGGCCCCGATCATTTGGTCGGGGGTTGATCGCCTCCGATACAGCCCTGCCCAGAGGGGTTTGAAACTCCAATACCGACACTCCGTGTGTATCCACGCGCATCATCATTCAGCGTCTGCATTATTCATGAATGTCGCCCATGGCAGGGTCCCTCGCATATATATCACTTCCTGATACCCGTGAGCACTATCGTGTTTTACCCACCTGCCTCTGTCTGACCTAGCCGCCATGCACCCAGACAGCTACTATCGTTTACGACTCCTCAATGACTTTGCACGCATCTTCGTCGCACCCTCAATCCTACTGTGTTTTATTCTGCGGACAGCAGATATTTCTTTGGGCTTTCTCACCATACCAGCATACCCCATCTGTATAGCCTTGTGCGCCTATGCGCGACTCGCGTATCGGGATTGGCAGCAAGACCAGGAAGCCCACCGTCTGGGGGCACGACGTATTCCCCAGGTCGTCGGCAAATGGCCGGGGAATTTAGATATCTATTTGAAGTTACTCAAGTCCACTCAGACGACGTATCTTGGTTCTTTCCACCTAAGCCTATTCGAGGAATACCAAACGACCACCCTCAACCTCAGGCTATTGTGGCAGGATGTAGTGAGTCATTGCTCTTAGTCATTATCTTTTCCAAATCATGCTTCCATTAACTTAAATCAATAAACTGGTCTAACGTCCCTGCCTGCTTACCAGGTCATGACCATGGATGAGAAACATGTGCAATTCATACTTGCCACAGGGTTCAATAAGTTTTGGAGAGGTGCCAGGCAAAAAGAGCGCATGTGCGTTGATTTTATGGTGATCTCCACCGTCTGCTCTATATCTCAGTTTAGGGAAGCCTTCCTAGGCAAGGGAATCTTTAACCGCGATGGCGATGTAAGTGACTCGCTACATGGCCTGGAATCTGACACTAAATCATTACCTGTGTAGGAATGGAAGGCGGTCAGTCGGCTAAATTAGCTACGCCGAGAAATTATGACGCTGACTCCCGCCTAGCACCGCGCTCTTGCGCGCCCATTTTTTGCACGCGACCGCATCGCCGACTTCGAGCTCTTCGATCGCTACACCCAGAGCACACTCTCGCTCATGGCCTCCCTCGCTGCGCAGAATCGTCCGATAGATGTGCAGGACATCTATTCGCGCTTCGCTCTCGATGCCGCGTCAGAGTTCCTGTTCGGCAAAAATGTCGACACGCTCTCCTGGCAGCTCCCCTTGCCCGGCACTGCGCTCATTGGCCCGAAGGGCTCCGCGACGGCAGATGAGTTTGGGTCGTTCGCGCAAGCATTCGAGAATGCGCAGGTTACTGTAATGCGTCGGTCACGAAGGGGATACTTCTGGCCTGCATATGAACTATTGCAGCGCGATCCCCATGAGGTGGACATGAAGATCATCCAACAGTGGGTTGATCCGCTTGTGGAGCGTGTGTTGGAGAACAAGTCAAACATGCGCAAGGCGGGTGTGCAAAATTCGTTGGATCAGAGCGTCTTCCTCGAATACCTTGCCGACAACACTGAAGGTCAGTTGCCTGGCCAGATGACCGTTACTTCTGCTAACATTACGGCGTTCAGACCGCAAGGTGATCCAAGACCAACTCCTCAACATTCTTTTGGCCTCAAGAGACACCGTAAATGCTACTCGTAGTGTATCCCAGATCCATGTCTGACTTATCGTATAGACATCTATGCTCCTTACATTTGTGACCTATTTGCTCGCCTTGCATCCTGACGTCGCGAAGAGGCTCCGCGCTGAGGTCCTGCAGCACTGCGGCGTGGATGGCGCACCAACGTTTGAGACGATCAAGAACATGAATTACAGTGCGTCCGCCCTCTTCCCCAACCCGTACCGACCCGCCTACTGACACCCTCCTGCCACTCCTTCCAGTGCGTGCCGTCATCAACGAGACCCTCCGCGTCTTCCCGCCTGTGCCCACCAATGGTCGCGAGAGCCGCCCAGAGCCGTGTCTCTTCCCGCAGTCCGATGGAACATACCCAGAGCGCCCCGAGCCGCTCTATGTGCCCCCTTCGACCCAGGTCATCTACCTGCCCATCCTTACGCAGCGCAACCCAGCGCTGTGGGGTGCTGACGCGGACGTATTCGACCCCGACCGCTGGCTCGATGACCGGCTCAAAATATTCACCAGCAACCCGATGATCTTTACGCCATTCAGCGCTGGCCCGCGCATCGTGAGTATATTCCTGTGGCCCTTGTGTTGTGGAGTGTTGGAGTTGACGTATCTGGCTGTGCAGTGCATAGGGCAGAATTACGCGCTCAACGAGGCGTCGTTCTTCCTCACACGCCTGCTGCAGCAGTTTGACACGTTCACGCTGGCACCCGAGGCGCAGCCAGAGGGCTCGCTGCCGCCGCCAGAATGGAAGCACGGCAAGGGACGCGAGACTTACGAGAGATTGTGGCTTAATTCGGCTCTTACCGCCTACGTAAAAGTGCGCATAGCCTTCCGTCTGCTTCTCCTGCTAAAACACAGCTGACCGCCACATGCGATACCAGGGGGGTCTTTGGGTGCGTTTCGGCAAACAGGAATAGAGCAGCACTCTTATCATAAATTATTAACTTATTACTTTTGGGTTTGGAGGGTAGTATGGCTATGTGATCTGCATACACGGGACATCATTGAGGTTGACAAGCCATATAGATTTGTCTGTATCATGCATGAATCACTGTTTGGACTGGACAGTCAGGTTGACGCCTGCAAGAAAGCCCGGAGGCGTCTTCCTTCAAATCAGTATAAGTACCGAGGCACAAGTTCTCAGCTCAAGATATTCATCACAGGGTATTCAAAAAAATTGCAAACAGACAACGTACAACTACTTATGATAATGTCCGAGTACTTCAAGGCCCCCATCCATACCCATCCGTTGTCTCCACCAGTCGAGTGATCAGCAGCCGAGACACAAACATGTGCCGGCAAACCCGTTGTGACGAGTCCAACTCAAGGGGTACGCATGGGAACATCAGGACAGCCAATCAAGGAAAATTAGGACGCACGAAAGCCGGAGACCTAGACTAAGCGAGAAGGGAAGAACAAGGAGCTTGGCAGATAAACAAGAGACATCCGATGTCATATGGAGAAGAACGGTTGCTCTGCACTTTGCTGAGGCTGCTGCTGGGCGAACGGATTGTGACTTGACTGGGGCTGTCCCGTAGGCTGGCCAACCAGGCGATTGGCATGTTGCCCGTACCTGTACAGTGCGTCAGATCGAGCCGAAGACAGCCGTACCGAGACGCGTACCTGAGCTGCCCGAAATTGCCGAACGTGTCGACGCCGTCGTCCCGATTGGCGAACAGGTTTGCCAGATGTGCGTGCTGTTCGTCGGCACGTGTCTTCACCTGCAGCGTGCCCTGCCGGGACGGAGATGCCTGCGCAGGTGGCGATGACGATGGTGCGGGGCTGGCGTTGTTTGCGTTTGCGTATGGGCTGGGACTACTGTTGGCGCTCGCGTACGTTCCTTGGAGGTTGAATACAGGCGCGGTCTGTGGCCCCGGCGACGCACTGAGATGCTGAGAGAATGACGGTAATGACGTAGTCGATAGCGATGGAGAAGGCGCAAACGGATTGTTTGACCTGGACATGTGTGAGTTTCGTAGCCAGCGCCTAGTCAAGTGTCAGTCCTCACCCAAAGCCTGTGGGTTGCGCCATAAGCATCTGCTGCTGTTGCTGCTGCTGTTGTTGTTGCTGCTGTTGCATAGCAAGGAACTGCTGCTGCCGAACCCATTCTTCCTGTTGTGCAGCTTGCAACTGTGCGGCTTGCTGAGCCTGCAGCTGTTGTTGCTGCTGTGCCCATTCCTGCTGCTGCCGTAGGTATTCTGCTTGCATAGCCTCCTGCTGCATCTGCTGCTGATATGGGTTGAACGATGTCATCTGTGGCTGTATTGTGAACTGCGGTTGCAAGTTCGCAGAGGTGTCAACTAGAGGGAAAGGATTTGAACCGTTCGTCCTGCACGAGGGGGTAATGCAAAGTCAGTCAGGTCACCGGAGTTACAGCGTTCTGGAATGCACGCACTGTCGGCTCTGATCGTCAAAGAGTGAGGACTGATTTGATTCTGCGATCGCTCTGGCACGGTTCGCTTCCTCCTCCTCACTGAGTCGGATTGCTTGCTGGAGATCGCGTTCTTCCGCTGTGAGACGCTCCCGGGCTTGCTCTTCAGCAAGTGATCTCTTGCTTTCCTCGATCGCCTTCTGCAAATCTGCATCTGTTTCACCCCGGGCAGGTTGCCGTGGCGGGAGACTGCGTGAACGTCTCTGCGAGTTCTCATCCTCCACCTCCTCGCCATCAAGCCCCCTTCCGCGTACCATGCGATCGCGCATGTGTGCGCGCGAGCGGCGTTCTTGTCGCAGCCGCGATTCGTCCTGAAGGAGATTGGTGATGTCTTTGGCCTTTTGACGCACATTCGCACCCTGATCCTTGCCCTCTTCGTCGATGTATTGGAACTCCTTCAGAGTCTTGACGACGTAGATATTGTCCCGGAAATACAAGACGACGTTCTCTGAACCGGCATGCAAGAGGTAGTCGAGGACGGTGAGAGACTAGGTGGCGGTTAGATGTGGCCGTTGCACGACATAGCAAACCAATCACCTTGAATACATGCCGCCAATTCTTGCCTTTATCGTTGAGACGTTTATCCAACATCTCCATGATCTCAATGAAGTCGGTCCTACCCGGCTCAAACCGTCAGTGCGCGATGATACCCAGAGATGACAGTAAGAGCGCACTGGTTGTATGTCAGCTGTGCGATCTCGTTCATCTGCGTGCCCGATGGCCCCCATGGATCGTTGGACGTTGCGTCGCGTACTTTCGCTTGTACATCCGAATAGCCTTTGGTGTAATTCTTGGCCACACGCATCACACCTTTGCCAAAGTGCTGCATGGTGGACATGATTGATGATTGTGCGGTCGCCTAGTCAGTTAACGAGTGAAAGATGTCTTGAGGTTGTGGAGAAGAGAGAAGGAAGGAAGGTGTGTGAGCGGGTCAGGCCACTGCGCAGCCTCGATCTAACATTGGTATCGGGAGCGACAGCTTGGCTGAGACTACAATAACACTTTTGTAACAAGGTAACCAGCGGAGTTACAATTACACGTTGCTCCAATCCACATTACAATCTGGTCATGGTAAAACCGCGCCACTGGTTATAATGTGCGCTCCAGTGCCGACACAATCATAGGTTTGCATCGTTGAGTAGCCTCAGCATAGGACTTGGATGATATTACAGTGTACGACGGGCATGTCAGTGTTCGATATGACTGGACTTTATTCGACCAAATCTGGTAAGCACACACACATGATCTCTACTTCTTGGAACGTTCGCTCTTCTGCGCCTCGAGCAATACAAGTACGACGCCATACCATGTAAGGACCTTAGACTCGTCTGCTTCTATGAACCGGGCTAGTAGGGACTGTAACATAACACGAACCGAAGGCTTGGTGACTGCGCCATCACTGGTTTCATTCTGGGACACAGAACTACATTATAGCGGGTTCTGCAGTGCACGGATGTCTTCGACGTCCAAGCCAGATGTGTTTGCCAAAGATTGCGTATGGACGTTGGCATGTCCGTCGGTATCATTCAAATGGCCTGCGCTCACCGAAAAGAGCGCTTCGTCCCCGCCACCGGGTTCGTCTGCAACGTTGAGAGTGAGTGTGTCATCAACATATCGGCCATGAATCGTGTTTCTGGGACCGGACTGTTCTTCTGACACGCAACTATTACCCTCTTTTCCCGAATCATGTTGGTCCGTATCATCTTTTCCGGAATCATGTTGGCCACAATGGTTAGACTCAGGCTTGTCATCGTGAGGCGGACAAGGTGTGTCGTCCAGTGTTCCTGCGTTGCTCTCAGGATTGACTGTGTCGCAGATAACGTCCTCTGACCCGCTGGGAATCTCACCCGTCGGAGACCGAGCGTTGCACTCATACTTACCGGCAAAGTCGCCACGAGAGTAGGATACGTATCGAGTTTCCGGAGGCCACGCGTAGTACCCGGATCCCAGCTTGGGGAATCCTACCATATAACAAGGGTCATCCGAAGGCAAGAATCGAGTTTCCTCCAGAGGTAGAGACCGCGTTTCGTCCTCAAGGTCAGATTCAGGTGGGTCTTCAAACATGGACTCGGCTCTGCCTGAGACTGTTCCTGTAAGACCTGTCTCATTCACACCGCTGGCCTCGTCCTCATCTGACGCAGAAAGAGAGCTGTCGCCGCGTGTTACACTCGCCAGGAGATCGATTCTATGCGTAGGTGAAACTCGCGGTTCGTCCTCGCCATCGAAGTCAGTTGACATGTCATCTGTGAATTCAGAAGTGTCGGCAGAGCGGTTGTCGTTCTCATCTGTAGTATCTGAATCGACATCGCCAGCATAGCCTGTCTCGTCCTCGATATCGGGGCCGGCTTCTGACGCAATAGCAGCGTCTTCAAAATCCGAAGTAGTCTCCGACGCAGAAGCTGCGTCTTCATCGCGTCCCGAGCCATTCTCTGATGCCGACGCAAGGCCATCATCAACATGTTCAGGGTCAACTTCGGGTGCTGGAGTAATGTTGCCATTATCCTCGTTGAGGTCTGATTCGTGCTTTAAGGGCACAAAATAGTGCCCGATGTTTAATTTCGGCGCAAGACAAACGAGGTAATACATCAACGCCAGGGGATTTTGCACTAACGTGTTCCTCCGATAGCCGAACTCTAGGATCTCCAGCAATGGCGCTTTGATGGGCGTAGTGTAGGGTTGGTACGCGTGTCGCATGTTCACTTTGGGAAGGATCAGCGTATGCAGGTTGGGGCAAAGTCGCACAAACTCCTCTATGACGCGAGGTTCCAGCACAGCGGGAGCATCGGGGTCGCGGGTGTCCTCGCCGAATCGGAAGGTAAAGGAAGTCAGGCTGGGACAGCCAGTAGCGAACTCCAACAAGTCCTGTTCTTCCCAATGCATGCGGCCGCAACCCAATATCTCAATCTCGAGGGTGTTCAGTCCGTGAGCCGACAACAGCGGCCGGGAAAAGGCTGCAAATGATGAGCATTCCAGCTCTGGCGGATCATCCATCGCTATGTTGAGGAAAAATTGCTTAAGCGACGCCGCAGACTTGGCTGAGATGGCAGAAAGGCATTTGTGCCACTCGAGCATGGTGCCCCTCGTGACACCGTCGTAGCCCTCGATGGAGAGCCACTCTAGGCTCGGAGACCCGATGCTGGCAAACAGACGTAGTACGACGCTAGGGTGTGCAGTTACGGCGAGGTTCTTGAGAAACTTGAAGCCGGTTGGTAGGACCAGTTCATCATCTCTCGGACCCACTGAACCCGTTATAAGCACCAGGGTCTTCAAATTTTCGAGACTCTGGAGCACGGTGAAGAGTTCTATATCCAGAGGATCGCATTCCAACTTGATGTAAGTCAGATTCTGCGTCCATAAAGAAGGCACAAGAGAAGACGAATGAAGACCATAGTGGAAACGGATGACCTGTGGCGATGCGACGGAGAATACGGTATGCAGAAGCGATTTGAGACTGTCGTCCCTTGGATATTGACCAAACAGAGAAGCCTGCATCTCATTGGATGCGATAAAGTTGATTTTGCGAAGAGAGGAACACACAAGGTGCTCGAGACTTGTATCGGAGAGCGAGCTGCGCACCCACTCCACAGAACGCAACCCAGGAAACAAGGGGGCGCTGCGGGAATTCAGGCTCGTCAAGCGGGCGAGGACCTCAGTTCCAGACGTGGGAGAGGCACCAAAATCCAGACGTAGCTTCCGGACGCGTCGTGCATACCGTCGGAAGAGTGTCCACTCATCAGGAGATATGTCGCTGCCGAGGTCCTATTTGAGTTTGGTGGTACAGGTTAGAGACGGCGATGCATGCGATGCAAACGGCGACAACGGTCCACTCACGTAGTAAGCAGGTTCGTCGCCACCTTCTATATCTCGGTCTGAATCACGACGGGCTTTATGCTCATGTTCCTGGACTGGAAGGCCTTTGAATGCCGAAAAAAGCTTAAATGCGTACGCGATGTCGTCCAATTCCTGCCACAGCAGATCAAGAGCGATTTGCGAGAATATCCTATTGACGCGGGCAATCCGAGCCAGATCTTGTCTGTGGTCACTACTTGGCTGGTAATGTAGCAGGATTTCGTGGATAACGTCAAATATCTGGAGGGCTCGATGAGCCGGAGGGGGCATGGTCAATGGCTTGTGTGATAGCCGGGGTGGTCGGGCGTCCAGTTCTACTTATACCACTACCGCCAAATGGACACGCGGACTACACATGGGATGCATCGCCATAGAGTCTTCATGTGGTGAGTACTTTGTCTGTCGTCTCTCATGATCTCCGGCAGTCCCCAGATATTCAGAGTCCGCGACTGCGCGGGCAATCATCAGGCTTCAGCGAGACCGAACACTGACCACCATTCAGCATGAGGCAGTCTTAGAGCAGAAAGACGCGGTCGAAGCAAGGTAATCAAGGAACCAGCTAGTGAGTTGTTGAAAACGAGAGCCATGAAATTCATCGGGATATTGGGAATAACTAGGAGCCGCTCACTATCTATATCCTCTATAGCATATTGCATGGCCGCAATTACATTGATTCACTCTCAATTAATGCTCTGCATGCTCCTTTACTGGCGCCAACAGAACCTGTATCCAATAGATGAGTATCTACTTGACTGGAGCGTTCTGAATATCGTGCATCCTGAGTGCGGCGTCGCATGCGTCTCGGAAGATCCTCGGAATGCCAAAGACGTACCCCGGTCTACGTACTAGATGCGCGCTGGAACTTCACGGATAAGCTTCTTGTTAAAATTGCCTATCAAAGTGATTGTTACGGCTTCTGCTGCCCTCAGCGGTCCGATCTAAGAAGGTTTCATCTTTGTAACACATAACAGGAGAGGCGCTCCACTGTCATTCACGCGCGGCAAAGTTACTATCGCGCCTTTTTCACTGGTGCTACTTATCTGTTTCGTGATGTCATCACTTATAGTCCCACCAGTACCTGGCAGGATGATATATCATCCGCAGCTGGCCACCGTAAATTGGTGATACATCCACTGACCGCAGCTACCATTCCCAAACCGGGGCCCTTTTTTAGGTCCGGTGAAGTTAGTTTAGGTTCGGTTAAGTTAGGTTAGTTCGAGGTTAGGTTAGGGCTAGGTTAGAACTAGGTGGTATATCTTGAAAAGAATCAGTATTTGTATTGCATAACGCTTATTGGTGCGACTTTCATGTATGTTTTGATTTGAGGCTATAAAACTCGACATAGTGAACTCTAAAATGTCGAAGTAGGCAGATTGCGTTTTTGTGCATAGATCATGTGAATGGGAACTTAACGCATGTGACCACAAGAACCTCAAGGCGTGTGAACATAGAAAAAGCAAATCACGTGATTTATTTTCCACGGCGGCCAGCATCAGATGATATATCATCTTGACACATACGCCTAGGCCCACTGCATGCGGTATTCAATTTTCTAGTACACGAAATCAAATAAAAATTGAAAGAAAAGTTAAATCACCTAATGAGTACTCTAGCGCCTATCATGGAAGTGAACTCGAAGGAAAATCGATTATGTAATCCATCTTCCATTGTCTCTTTCAATTTTCCTTCAATTTTTCTTCAATTTCCATTCAATTTCTACATCAGTAAGATTCAATAGGTGCTATTTGCTTTTCATTTAATTATGATTTGATATTTTGTGCAGGAAGATTGATTCCTGCATGCAGTGTATGTCAGCAAGGGACTATCAGGCACTGCATGCAGAAATCAATTTTCCTGCACAAAATATCAAATCATAATTAAATGAAAAGCAAATAGCACCTATTGAATCTTACTGATGTAGAAATTGAATGGAAATTGAAGAAAAATTGAAGGAAAATTGAAAGAGACAATGGAAGATGGATTACATAATCGATTTTCCTTCGAGTTCACTTCCATATTAGGCGCCAGAGTACTCATTAGGTAAATTAACTTTTATTTCGATTTTTATCTGATTTTTTGTACTAGAAATTTGAATACTGCATGCAGTGATACCGTGAGTAGCGGTACAGCAGATGCCTCAATCCCGAAAACATCGGCGTCATCCGATGATCGGTATTAAGTGAAGCTCTGAAGATCGGCTGCTCCCGATTGCTCTGTAACTGGCAAGCATAAACGACTACGGAGGCGTCAACCAAGAATTACTTGAAGACTGTCTGCAGCAGAGCAGCGTCAACCAAGGACGCTCCTTGAGCCCACTGTAACGGAGCCGCGCGCATACGCAACCATACTTCCATCAAGGTGTCACAGCAATCACCTGCGCAGGTTGTTTGTCCGCGGAGGATCGCTATTGCGTACCTCTCTATTACGATGAGTGCCAGATGCCGAACGCGTCGCTGAAACAGCACCAGGTGGCGATGTGATGCCACAGCCTGCGGCAGGCCCTTCTTGCAGAGGCGTACGTGTATCCCCGGCAGGTCGGGATGCTGCTGCTGCTTTTGTGAATTGTGGTGTCTCTGTAATGCAGGATTGCTAAGCAGACGACAGGGGGATATAAGAATATGCCTTGCGAGCGAGTATTATCCACATCGACCACATTTTACCGTTGTACAAGCACGCCATGCCAATCCACACAGGTGAGTTCGATCATGTCTGTGGTGTGGCCTGATCTGATCGAGAACAGGAGCCGACTTCGTGACCACTGTTCGCCACGACACATATCCTGCGATTGATCCAGCCAAGGCGGACCTCGCCGGCAAGGTTGTCCTCATCACCGGAGCGTCGAAAGGCATAGGCAAGGCTATCGCCATCGCCTTCGCACAGGCCGGGGCATCTGGCCTCGTGCTCTTTGCACGATCCGACATGTCCGCGGCCACGGCTGCCTGCGAAGCTGCCGCGCGCCCTGGTCAGGATCTGAAAGTACTTGCCATCTCTGTCGACACCACCGACGCCGCCCAGGTTGCCGACGCCCTCGCGAAGGTGAAGGCGGCCTTTGGGCGGCTCGACATTCTGGTCAACAACGCGGGCTACATGGAGCATTATAAGCTGATACATGAGCAGGACCCGGAGGAGTGGTGGAAGCCTTTTGAGGTGAATCTGCGCGGGACGTATCTTGTAACCCGCGCGTTTTTGCCGTTGCTCATCGAGTGCGGTGGAGAGAGGACAATCATCAACATGTCGAGCGTTGCTGCACATATGATCCATCCGGCCTTTTCTGCCTACCTGGTATGAGTATCTCTCATCTCAGCGGAGAGTTGTGCTGACATTGAGATCCATAGACGACTAAGCTGGCCCTCCTCCGCTTCACGGAGCTGATCGTAGAAGAGTACAAGGACAAGGGCGTACTTGCAATTGCAGTGCATCCGGGATCTATTCCGACAGACATGGCAGCCAGCATGCCTGATGAGTTGATGCACATTCTCGTTGACACGCTTGAGGTGGCGACTCACACGATTGTCTGGCTTGTGAATGAACGTAGAGACTGGCTAGCTGGGCGCTACGTCGCCTGTCAGTGGGATGTGGATGAGCTTCTGGCGAAGAAGCAGGAGATTGTGGACGGGGATAAGCTGAAAGTGCGCATGGTCGTGTAGCCCGTCAGCGGTTCACATCATAGTACAGCGTAACAAATGTACCTGGACTGTTCAACTTGAAGGATAGTAATGATGGTTGTTATTTTTGCGAATCCAATATGCCTCCAGTCCAAGTTTTTCCTTTCCAGGGCAAGCTCCGTGATACACGGTGTGTTCAATGCTTGGCTCATAGATCAGCCCTCGTATGCGGACTTAGGGTGACCGTGAGTCTCTGACAGTCGTTCCTCTGGACCTCTATATTACTCAACGGCTTGAAGGTAGGTGACACGTCGATGGCACGATGCAGGTATGTATCTGAGACAGGTGCAATTCTTAGCTTTTCACGATGACAGGGACGAGTACACGGCGAAAAATATTATTCGCCTTGAAGTCCATGGCACTCGATATAGTGCGCGAAATCGAATATTAGACGCCCGAATTCGACCATTTAAGTAAGCGCCGTACGTTTTGTAATCATGCCCTCCACCTTGGCCATGATCTCATTTCCTGCGGTAAACTAAATATCAATGTCGCTCTGAATGTCGAAATGGTATGAAAACTTAGATTTGTCGACAAAATGTGCGAGATAAATCGCAGAATTGATCATCTCGGTGTACTCGAGGCCGATGAGTCAGTGACCCTCTTCTCGCCGAACTCATTGAGGGTGGAAAGACCTATGAGCCACACACAACAGGCGGATACCAACTCTCGGCGGCTGATAAGTGAGCTTCTTCCCTACTAGACTCCGTTGCACGGGCTCATTCGGCGTCGCCTAAGTGGGTCTTTGGGTGGGCACTGCTTCCGGCCAAGCTTGCATTGTCAAGCAGGCGAGTACGTGATTATGCATGCATCTGTCTGATTATCATGTTGTCGCTTCATAACGACCTTGTTCGTTGTCCCGGTGGTTCTTCCCACACAGTCTAGCTGCTACCGCCGCTTGGCACAGCTCGGTGCTCACACACTGAAGTTGCTGCGTTGCGCGTGAGATGCGAATCCGTTCATTCGGCACTCAGATACAAGCTATGATTGTGTACAGGGGTACCGAGCCGACGGCCAGTGTATTTTGACAGGCTGTGCATGATCCTGCTCTCCCTTGATTTGATCATGGATGACATACCGACGACGTATGCACACACAAATGTCAGCTTGATGAGCATAGGCGGAGTGGCGAACTGGTTCTTGGGTCCCTGCAGCCGTCATGTGTATGCGCTTACATACGTGATACTGGTAACGGGTGTCCTGTCTTACCTAGTACAGTGCATACTGGCGTCCGAAACGGTGCGATCAAGCGTCCTTTTCCTAATGGCGTACCGTGAACTCCGCTGTGTCTTCCACTCATACGAGATGCATTGACGCGGAGGAATCGCGGAGACGTTGAGCCGATTATCGGAAGCCTCGACCTAAGCCTGTTATCAGCCGTAGCCTGTTCTAGCATACTCCGGGCTGCCCGAAAAGAAGTCGAAGGAGGTACCACGAGGAGAGTGAGCTACATCGGTGCCCGGAGAAGTTGGGTGAGGTGACACAATCCCAGCTTCGTGTGCGTCTGATTGCTAGACGAGTACACTTTGTACATACTTGGATCGCGTCTAGACACGGCAGAGGACAGCGGAAGGTACGAACAAGACATTGCAGAGTCCTCGTGACTTTCGACGCACATTGAGTGGCAGAGGCGTACCCTCGTGCTCTATACACCCCTTTTCAAGCGGTGAGAGGGATCTCAAGGACCGAAAGGCCTAGGTTCTGGCATATGCGAGGAGCAAAGTTGACAGTGGTTCCATTCAATGATAATTGAACCTTGAGGCTACATCTGATCAACACCAACCCCGCCCGAAGATCTCTGAACATGAATATCACGGAGCTTACTACTGCTGACAGCAGCTCTACTCGCTTCTTCGCAGCACATGAACTGATTAAATTGGACTGGGCCATGATTTGACTTCTAGAATCGCGAGCGTCTGACTGCCACCATCCCGGTATCAATGTCACGCTCGACCATGGGCGCGCTGTGCTACTAAGCGCCTCCTACGGATCCAGGAATGTAACATGTCTGACGCATGGTCTAAGTGATATACGTTATGATGGCCGCGATTTGTTAATTTATGCTACGCTGAATGAAACTTCAGATGAAGTGAGACTTGAACCAATCGCGATCTCCTGCGATGCAGGCGCTTGTACATGATCACTTACCGGAGCGCTCGACGATGGGGGATCGAAACGCCTGTGCCACTTGCGGATGAATCGCGCTGGCAGTGTCGTAGCTGTGAAAATGCGGGAATATACCCCCCGTGAGTAGCCCGCTAGCTTCTTCTCGTCGAGTCATAAGTCCAGAACATGACCTAATATCCATAGAAGGTCATATGCAGCTCGCGGCTTTCAGCCGAAGTATGCCTCGTGCAGTGGAACCTACCACGGTTCCGTCCCTGCATAGCTTGCAGTCATAGATGACATTAGCCATCTCTGCGGGCACCGTGACAGATGGACTACGCTGTGGCTGACACTGTCTGTTGGAGATACTGCCCGAATATGGCTATCCTGATATCCGCAGTTTACGGACTAGCACGGCCCACAACATCGCACAGTGCTGTGCGAGCGGACAGTCGTCCATGTTTGACTTATCAGAATGATCTCGCCGCCTCGAGGTATATGTACCTGGCTTCTAAGACCGCATTTAAAGACCGAAGTCGTCACCCTGCAGCAACACACCCACGGTATCCCCGCGAACTGTGCAATGTCTTCCCTTGACTTTATCAACAGTTCGACTTATCTTGCGGACTCTGTGTCTTTCCATAGCACTACGATGCCTGCTTCTTTTCTTGCCTCTCTGCGCGCTTGGATCGCATTGTCTACCATCGGGCAACGCATCCTCCTGGCCCTTGCCTTAGGGTTACTGCTTATCACCGCTCGGGTAATTTCCAAATCTAAAGGAACCATGCCACCGGGCCCTCGCGGACTACCGCTGCTTGGAAATATCTTCCAGCTGCCGAAGCTACCATGGTACCGTTTCACAGAGTGGAAAGAAGAATTTGGTATGTCCCTCCTAGCGCTGCCTGCTTGTTCCTTATCCGGGCACCAGGTCCCATCTTCTCCTTAAATTTCGCGGGAACCCCCGTCGTTGTACTCAACAGTCATGAGGTCGTCGGTGACCTGCTCGGTAGGTGGCCGGCGCGCCTGATTCGAAGTGATGGCCGGGATCTCTGACAGTGTCTCGTTTCTCAGAACGGAAGTCGACAATATACAGTGATCGACCTCGGTTCATCATGGCAGGAGAAATCCTGACTGGCGGGATGCTGATCGTGTTTACCGGATATGGCAAAGTGTGCGTTCCAGGATGTAACACATCAAAGCTTTCCTGTCTCATGCCAAATTAGGTGGCGCAAACTTCGCCGCGCAGGTCAGGAAGGCCTCAACGTCCGTGCATCTGAAAAATACCAGCCGCTCCAGGAGAGCGAGGCTCGGTTGTTGACGACTAACATGCTCCGGGAGCCCGCAGAATGGGATGCCCACCTGAAACGGTATGTCGAGATATGACTGCTATAGATCAAGCGCTTATTCATGTCTCCAGAGCCGCTGCGTCCAGCATCGCCTCCGCGGTCTACGCTTGGCCACCTCTCACCAAGTCTGACGACGGACTAGTCCATAGGATCGATGAACTCATGCGTCGCCTCGTCATGGCAGGGCTTCCAGGCCGATACCTTGTCGAGATATTCCCTATCATGAAGCATCTTCCGACGTGGATGGCGAAATGGAAGCGCGAGGGTCTAGAGTGGCACCGGAAGGATACCGAGATGTTTGAAGGCTTCTATGATAACGTCGCAAGATCCATGGTGAGTGCTCTTCACAGACGCCCGTTACTGGGCTTCTGATGATGCAGTGAAGGCTTCCGGGAAGTACAAACCGAGCTTGACCGCTGGGCTTATCGAGAGGCAAGAGAAGAATGGCCTCAGCAAGAAGGAGGTCTCATGGCTCGCAGGTACCATGATGTAGGTATTGCATCTATGCGACGTCATCCATGAGATCTAATAGTCCATTCTGCAGTGGAGCTGGTGCGGAGACTGTGCGTCCAGAAACATTAACTTGATGTCATAGACTTCTCACATTCAGTCCTAGACGGCCGCCTCGCTGTCTGTATTCATGCTTGCCATGACATTGTATCCCGACGTCATGCGTAAGGCTCAAGCTGAGATTGACGCCCTCGTCGGCCGTGAGCGCATGCCCACATTTGCGGACCGGCCGCAACTGCCATATGTTTGCGCTCTTGTCAAGGAAGTACTAAGATGGCGTCCCGTCGGTCCCGTCGGTATGTCATCGAATTGAATTGTCGATCGGAGTGCCTTTCCTTACGTCAGGTTAGGTGTACCTCGGCGGACATCAGAGGTGGGTGAGCGCACGAATGTTTGCGTGCTCAAGCTGACCCAGATTTGTATAGGACGATTGGTATAAAGGGTATTTCATCCCTAAGGGCACCCTCGTGATTGCGAATGTCTGGTAGGCATCCTGTTCTCTGCCGTTTTGCTCAGAGTGGATACTTATTCCAACCCTTAGGGCAATGAATCGGTATGTATCGACAATGGTATTGTTTGAACATGCATTGAACAATACCTTAAGCGACCCTGCCATCTATCCTGACTACGACGAATTCCGTCCCGATCGCTTTCTCGATGCAAGTGGCAACGAGATTGACATAGCAGGGACGCACGGCCAGGGACACGGTCAGTACAGGTCGGACATCTTTATGATATGATCGTACTCACGCTCGAACATCAGTGACGTATGGATTCGGCAGAAGGTGAGATGACTAGCTACTGTTTTTGGACCCGATCTGAACTTTGAGATAGAATATGCATCGGGATGCATGTGGCCAATCAAGCGCTCTTCATAGACATCGCTGCACTCCTATGGGCCTTCAATATCGAAGCGCCGACCGGACCAGATGGAACTCCAATTCTTCCATCAAGAACAGACTTTGTTGACGAGGGCTTGGTATTGTGAGTAACACATCGAACACTATACGGTGTGGATTCTGATTACCGTCGCTCAGCCGGCCTGCCGCGTTCCGGTGTAAGGTTACTCCCCGTATCGATGATGTGGCGGCAATGCTTGCTACATTAGAAAAGGATGTATAACATGATCTGAATGGTTCATAATTATTCGTATCTATTGGAGGCTTGCTCCGCGAAGACTTAGATTACGCGGTCTGATATTAGTAGATTATGTCCGACTAGAATGTCTCGTGAGGCGATTGTACTTTCAAATCAAGTTTATTTTTGAAAATTTAACATCTAATACTTGCCACCTTGGTGTCTCTACGACCGGTAGAGCAGCCGGAGTAAGGCTTACGAACGACCCAGAAGGAGAACGCGATCTCATCGCGGTCACGTGCAAGTGTTCATATAGCGTCAACTGGCGGAGTAAATTGCTACACAGCGCATACCATATACCAAATCAGCTATAATCACGGAAGCTGTAAGCTCTGCATTAGGATTGTATATAATTTCCGACTGATATTGCCTGTGTCATAGATTGCTTGGGATCTGTGAGTACATTGCGACTGATAGTCGTCTTACTCGTCTTAACCTTGAAAAATCACAGTCAATTTGAGTCTGAAGACAGATATTGCAATGACACGTTTACGTCGTGATACCCAAGACTCTTCTGCATCATCGTCGCAACGCCCTTTCCGAGTAGTTGCGTGTGGGACGCTATTCTTGACCCATACACTATCACTACCCACTCACCCAGAACCGAGTACTGTTGTACGGGCAAGCTCCGTGACACGCTCTCGAGGCGGACCGGCCAGCACGTGTCTTGCGATATTGGCCCAATTTCCAGCAGTTCATGCTATACTAGTTGCACCGCTCGGAGGAAACGACGACGGCAAACAGATAATCCGTGAACTTGAAACCGAGAGGGTGAGTACGAAGTACTGCAAGATCTGGGAAGAAGCCGGTGTGCCTAGCGCTTGGGTATTGCATGCAGGTCTTTGTCGCGTCTCAATGTGTCCGTCGTCTCACTGATTTTGCGTTCTGTAGATGACACAGATGCACGCACCGTGATCAATAACAACCCGCTTCCAGATATCACTCATGAAGATTTTATCTCTCTTCTTGGGCCGCTTATCGCGCCGGAGAATTATGCATATTTGCCGCCTACGTCTCAAGCAGCCGCGGGCCCTACCCATCCTATTGGAAGTATTCCCCACGCTGTCCAGCCGCGTAAATCTCTCTCAAACCTGCATGCTGCTGTGGAAAGATCAACTGTGAATACCAATACTCCAGCCCCCTTTGAGTGGATACACTTCGAAGGCCGCTCAGTGAAGACAACCTTGAGCAACATCATGGGTCTCGAAGGTTTAGCAAGAGAACGCAAGTGGCGAAATCACTGCACGTTTAGCGTTGACATCGGACGACGAGCGCGACAAGGTGTCGAGGCGGTGCGACACTCAGCTTGTGGTTACCCTCATCGGGCTCGTTCTGATTGATGCGCCATCAGCTGATTCCTTACGCGGACGTGGTATTCCTCAATAAACATTATGCACGAGCACACTCGCCGCAATATGCTTCATCGCCCCGCGCATTCCTCCTCTCGCTCACGGCTCTCGTGCCACCACACGCGCTGCTGGTCGCTTACTGGGGTGAAGAAGGCGCCGCTGTTCTCTCTGTTCCGACGCGCGAATACTTTCAAAGCTCTGGCTGGGTCGGCCTCGACAGCACAAATCCCATTCCTGAGGTGTCTGCACTTAGCATGAGAACTGGCACTGATCCAGGAGATCACGATCCGGAGGACCGAGTGGAAATGGTATCCGTGCGAACAGAGAGCGACTTCTGGGCAGGCCAGCATACAGACTCTTCGAGTATCTTCACAGCTGGTGCTTTCTCGCAGTCGTTTTCTGCCTCACCCTCGCCCACACTACCTAGACCGCCGGAAAATGTGCATGCTACCTCCGCGTGGACACGGGAAACGCACCGTCACAGACGTAGCGAGTCATCTGACTCTGATGGGACACAAATTGGAGCGCACCGCACAGATCAAGGCAAAACGCAACGTGTGGACAATGCAGCCTTGCGCGGAGCAAGCATAGGTACACAGCACTCCCATAGTGCTGTCATCGACGAAGTGGGTGCACAGGATGCCTTTATTGCGGGCATGATTCTCGCACTTGGTCGCCGCATGCTGCCTGGAGAGCCCTACACACCTATGTCAGGCGGTCGCAATAACGCAGACGCTGGAGAAGGGGAGAAGGGGAGGTGGAGATTAGAGGAATGTCTTCGGTATGTTGTGATGCTAATGTGAATGCCACAAATGACGGATTGGCGTGCGCAGCTTTGCGACGGAACTTGCAGGCAGGAAGGGACGAAGAAAGGGGTGGGATGGATTGGCGGATGAAATGGCTAGGGCTGGTTGGCTTGAGATCTAATACCTCCATGGACCCTGTATACCGCGTACAGAGCTGACGTGCATATTGAACGGAGTCCTCACCAGGCTACTAGTGTCTTCTGTAATTTCGTGCAGATGAATGCCTTGTGCGCATAATATCTGGTACTGACACCAGAAATGTATCATTGACCTTGATGGGACTGGGACTGCGGGGACGATTATGGAATGGTGGCCCAATGTAATCATAGCATTCATACTTTTACTACTATATCTACAAACAGGGGGTAAATCGCGTTCAGCGTCTATAAAACCCCCTCCTTCCTGGAGTAACTTCAAATGTATTTGACGGTTAATTTTAAGCTGCCAGTCACTCGTAGGGAAAGTTTGTCCCGTACCCAGACTCACCGTGTCCGCATCTCACCACAGCAAATTGCAGAAACAGGTACGAGACAAGATAATATAAGGAGCATAAGCGCTCCCTGAACCCACGTTGCTGGTACCAACATCACGTGATAACTCCCCTAAATGGAAAGGTTTATTCTCCCGTAGCCGCTGAAGATCCCCGATATCCGTATGCGAAGTAGCTCTCTCTACTGAAGCGATAAGCTCCGGGTTTGCGCTGCACAAAACTTGAAAGAACCACGGACTATAGTCGCATATAACATCTCTTCCCTCAAACCGGTATGTTGCTTGCGGTGTCACACATTTGCAAGTTGAACAATTGCCCTAAGACGCATTGGGGACCGACCTCAATCACGCTGATATCTCTCGCTCGCTGCCGTCGGCTCTGGATCTCCTCCAGGATGTCTGATCCATATCCTGCGCAAAGGTCAGGACACCGAAGGCATAAGCATCGTGACAGAGGCCATCACGAACGCGGAGACTGGTACGCTGCGAGCAGCGATACGCATCCTAGCTCTTCTCAGTCTGGATACCAACATGCCGAATATGAAGAGCCCTTCGACGCAAACGCTTCGTTCCGTGGCGCGTCTTCAGCTCGCGAGGCGAGGTACACGAGCTCCCAGTTCATTCAGGGGCACGGTCAATCTCACTACAGCGCATATGCCCACGACGCCCGAGCTTACGAGGTCACACAGGAATCATCAAGCCCTCCTCGTTATCCTGAGCGACAATCCCGCGTAGCACGCCCAGAGCCACAGCGTTCCCCATCCCCTCGCTATCTTTCCTTGGCTGAAGAACCTTCTGCGACGCTTTCTGACCCCTCCAGCTCTCGCAAGTTGCTCATCCTGGATCTCAACGGCACGCTCGTGTTTCGGTCACCGCACGCCAGCAAAGCAAAGACGAGGGGCGGCTTCAACCGTGGTCATGAACTGCCGCGTCTGCGCCCAGTACACCCGCGTCCTTACATGCCTGCGTTCAGGTCATACCTGTTTGCACCTCAAACGAAAGCATGGTTAGATGTGATGATCTGGTCCTCTGCACAGCCACACAGTGTCTCTAGCATGGTGGACCGATGTTTTGGCCACTGGAAGAACGAGCTGCTAGCGATATGGGCTAGAGATACGCTAGGCTTGACGGAGGATAATTATAGTACGCATCTACTTTCGAGCCCGTCTGGTCATAGGAGCTGGCGGTGATGCGTGGGTGCCCTCGAGGCACCTGTACGTGGGCCGCCAGCTCAACCGGGCTTCTCCGCATATATCTGATTCTGCCTCGATTACAGGACGGAAGGTGCAAACTGTGAAGGACCTCAGCAAGCCTTGGTCGCAACTGCCCGCAATCTTGACACCGCTGCCACCCTCCCCCCGCTTGTCTGAATCTGAAGCCAGCACCTCTCGATCTGACGGGTCTTTGAGTTCTCGTAGCCCTCGGACCTACATGCCGCCACACAGACGCAGGCAGAACACCCCGCAGGCGCACTCAGCCCTTACGACAATCCTTCTTGACGACTCCCCTCTCAAGGCTGTGCTACAGCCTTATAACCACATATGCATCGGAGAGTATTCCGCAGAGCGGCGCGCCCAAGATCTAGCAAGCCTTGAGCAGGAGCGTGAATGGGAACTGTTCGTTGCGGCTAGAGCGCAAGTCAAAGCTGACGAAAGTGCTGTGCAAGAAAACGTGGTGGTGCCCGGTACATTCTTGTCATCGCGCGCCGACGATGTACGCCAAGAGGAACGGTCAGAAGACGTGGCTCAAGAGAAGACATCCAGGGAAAAGCGCAAGCGCAAGAACAAGGAGGTCCATCAAGATGCAATCGCACAGGAGGGTCCTATGCAGGAAAATGCCTATTCCTCTTCATCCTCTCCGTCTGACAGCACTTCGTCTTTGCTCTCGAATCAAGACAAAGGCGGCGACCGTGTGGAACTGAACTCGAAGAAGCGCCAGCGCAAGAGCAAACGGCAAAAGAAGCTCGAGACACTCGCGCACGACGCTGGTGTGACGGAGCCCGAGCGCCAGTACGATGAGACGCTCCTGGCCGTCGTCGGTGTCCTTGACGCGGTGAAGCAACAGCGTAATGTTGCAGCATGGATCCGATCTGGTGGCCTGTGGCATCCGACAGTGGAGCCTGTACCCGCGATCACAAACGTACGGGATGCTGTTAGTGGCCCGTCTGAGGGTGTGTTGGAGGACGCCGGAGATGGTGTCGGAGGAATTGCATTTGATGATCGGGAAGACGGAGCCAAGCGTCGAAGACGAAAGCGGCGTCATCGAGATGCCGCAGCAAGCGATAAGCACGCCGACGCGTCTACAGTTGTTGCTAATCCAGGGAACGATGCAGTCACCACAGTTGAAACATCTGTTCCCGAACTGAATCCCCCCTCCCATGTCAAGGACGCCTCAGTGACAACGATACCATCAGACTCGATGTGGTTTGAAGATGTCAAAACTGTAGCATACTGGGCGGAGCGCGGGCGCAGAGCCCTGGAAGGGCTAGGGATTCCAGTGGAACATGGAATAGATCGGTAGCTCGAGCAAGGTGTCGTGTATGATCTTGCAGGGTACTTTGACTCTTTCAAGGACACCGCTTCTCAAGCGGATATAAAACTGGATTTCTTTTTCAAAAAAAAGAACACCGCTGTTACCGATGCATGGCCTTTCTTGCGCATCTTAAGCTGATTTTACGATCAGTCCACCAGGCTACAGCATCGCAAGTGTACGCATACAGCACGGCGTCACGGCGACGACTGGTCGACTTGGTCTCTCAGAGATGGGCTATGAAATTTTGTATGTAAGAGCAGGGCATTCTTGGTCCAGTGGTCTAGTATGTCTTCGCCGAAAAGTTCTTCAACTATTGTCACTGGTGATCGATCCGAGTCTTTCGTCAACAAATATAATCGAACAGGTGTATGGCTTGTCCAGATCCCTGGCCCGATACCGCTGACTAAGCAATCTGCTCTCAGTCGCGCGTCCCCATTTTAACAATCTCTTCAAGTGTTCAAAGGACTGGGCACGTCCGACTATCAAAGCCTACTATTCACTGTGACCGTTCAACACACAAAATGCCGCGTGCACCCTCACCTTCGATACCAGAGAAGGAGTTCCTATATAGCTCTCTCAAGCAGTCGCTGCGCCTCGACGGCCGAAATACGCTCGAGATGCGGACACCGACGCTCACGTTCGGACCTGAGCTCGGCTGGGTGGAGTGCTCGCTTGGGAAGACACGGTGAGTGGCCGAGATCCTGACGTGGCCGAGTGATTCCTCACGAGAATACCAGAGTCATCGCGCAAGTCGACGCAAAAATGGTGAAGCCCCCGCCGGAGCGCCCCCTCGAAGGGATCATTTCCATCCACTCTGAGATCTCGCCCATGGCGTCGAGCGACTACGAACCCGGACGGTGGGTACGTGTGTCGCCGTCTCGCCAGCCTGTGCCTCTCACGTGTCAGTGCTCGCAGGCCGTCCGATGAAGAAGTGACCATCACGCGCATGCTGGACAAGGTCCTGCGACGGAGCGATGTCGTGGACAAGGAGTCGCTCTGTGTGCTTGCCGGGCAGCGCGTACGCCTTCTCCTTGCGCTGCATTTGTGTGCCCAGGACTGACGTCTTCCCGTCCTCAGGTATGGCATCTCCGCCTGACGATACACTGTCTGGCCGACGCAGGGAACATGCTGGACTGTTCGTGTCTCGCCGGCATTATTGCGCTCAAGCATTTCCGCAGACCCGAGGTCGAGGTTGTGGGCGACGAAGTCACCATAGTGCGTGCCCCCTGTTCTCCCTCTCCTTCCCGCGAGTCTCACGCGCACGCGCACCTGGCCAGCACCACCCGTCGGAGCGCGCACCCGTGCCTCTGTCCATGCACCACATGCCGTACTGCCTGACGTTCGCGTACTTCCCCGACACCACGATCGCGCCCGTACTCGACCCGTCGCGCCTCGAGCAGCGCCTCAGCGCCGGCTTGCTCTCGATTGCGCTGAATGCGCAGCGCGAGCTGTGTGTCGTGCAAAAGGCTGGCGGCGTACCGCTCGATCCAGACGAGGTGCTGCGGATAGTGGACATCGCGGTGGGCAAGGTGAAGGAGCTAGATGGAATTGTGGAGGCGCGACTGAAGGAGGACTGGGCGGGGCGCGTCGTCGAGGTTCTGTAACGCAATTGGGCACATTCTCATGTAGCAATAGACCTTACACTATATCAATGTGAATACAGTAGGGTACGGTGAAGTATGTAGGTACAGTGCTTAACCGGCTAATTAGCCTAAGCCTGTGCGAGAGGTCAAATTAACCTATGTAATTCACGGCTAATTAGCCGCTATAGAACATGGCCTGATGAGCACTTCTAGCCACTAAAGTAGCTTTATCTAATGGTTAAGTCGCCCAGCGATTGCGTCCAGATAGTGTCTGAACATCTCCAAAATCAGCGCAGGTGACTTGATCCTATTTAACCATATTTAACCCTTGTTTTTCGGGCCTCGTGCAATTTACCGCTAATTAGCAAGAGTTAATTAGTCGAAGCTAATTAGCCCGGCCTATTCCACCGTACCCTACTCCCGACACGAGCGGTTGTAGCTTCATACTCGACGTCGCCCACGATGGCCTCCATCTTGTCTCCGTTTAGGCAGACATACCGTTACCTGGTGCGTACAGAACATTCAATATGCTGATACTCAGAAATTAATCACGTCCGCGATGTCTAAACGCACCCGCATCCCGCCATTTACCGCCCCGAACTACGACTTGTGTCTGCGATCTAGCAACGGCAAGCACACGAGTCACCCGTCATCTTCTTCTCCTGCGTCCTCGGCGCCATCGGGCCCCTCATGGTCATAACTGTGCCGCCAATTCGCACGAGCCTGGGCTGGAAGCCGGCGGAGTCGATACCCACCACGTATCCCTGTACGTCCCCGCGTTTGCTGTCTTGCAGGCATCGCTCTGACCTGCATGCCGCGCTCAAGTGCCGAACCGACCAAGGAGACCGGTGCAGGGCTACGAGGACGAATGAGTTCTGCGGCATGTTCTCTGCTTAGACAATGGACTGCAATCGAAGGCTTTCGACCACCCGACTGAGTTCTGGGGAGAACCCTGGCGGCGGAAGCGACACCCGCGGACTCGGAAGATCTGTACCATTATGCACCCGCTGCACGGGGAGTGGCGCGCGAAGCATTTAATTCTATGACCAAGGCTGCATAACCGCAACTTCAGTGGACACCAAGATTGTCCTGATCAAATACCGAAGCACTTCTCTTCATTCGCAGTGCCTGATATATTTAAGTTAATTTGCATGCCACGGAGGATATTGCTCAAGACAATCACTTGCTGCACAACTGCTAGGCGCTTGAGTGGTTCGCCACCAAGACAGTGCCATGGAATTATCAAAACTCACCAAAATTGATACGCAGAAACATGGAGGAAGAGCTTATGATCCATTCAGAACTCAAATGATGAGAATTGGTGGACTTGTGAATGACTTACAGCGTACTTAATGCTTAGTTGTCTTTGCGAGAGCGAGGTCTCACCAGCAACCCCCATGTCGATATGCTCGCTTCGCTCGCAATCGGCGTGCTGGTACAAGGACAATGACTTGAGCGCTGTCTGTGGTCTTCTCAAATGTGTCGCATGATATTGCATAATGCTATCGATACATTGTTGGATGTCCTGCCTACCCTACAGCGCACGCCTCCCCTCTACTCCAAGGTAATGTACAAATGCTTGCTCGTCAACAGCGCCCGCGCCCCAGGTATGAGCACGATCGTCTGTGTGTTGTCGATGATCATCGCCGGGCCCTCGATAACGTCCCCATCCGCGAGATCCGGCAGGAGGTACACCGGCGTGTCGTTGACACGCCCGACGCGGTCAAAGTAGACGCTCCAAGTTGTGTCCGCCTTCTTCTGGTCGACCGCGCGCGTCTCCATTTTGGCGACCTCGGCGAAGACGGACTCGCCGAGCGTGTCGAATGTCTTGCCAATACCACGGACCTGTGCGGCAAGTTGTAAGTTAAACGGGTGCCCGTAAAATCAGACACGAGCGGCATGTTCACCTTGATGTCGTCGACGATGATCGACTTGGTGTCCAGCAGGAAGCCGAACTCGGCCTTGTATGCGCGCTTGAATGCAGCCTCGAAGTCCTCCTGGCCGTCACCATCCTTCGCATGGGGCAGCACCATCAGTGCTGTGTCTGTGCCGTCAAAGCGCATGTTGAGCATGCGCTCTGTGTGGACGTGCTCGCCCTCGAAGCCCTGGCGCGCGAGCTCAGCGCGCACGTCCGCGTCGAGCTTGTCGAGCCGCGTGAGGAGCGTCTGTCGGTTGTCCGGCGTGTAAAACGTGGAGGAGGGCTGCTGCAGCTCGTACACGCTGTCGCGGGTGAGGGGTGTCAGTCGGTATCCGCACGGTACGTGGAAAGAGTGTTTACCGGTCGGCGAGCGCCAGCCCGTAGGCGGAGAGGATGGAGCTGTATCGGTGGATGAGGATGGTCTTGATGCCGAGCAGCTGCGCAATCTCGCAGGCGTGCTGACCGCCCGCACCGCCGAAGCTCGCGAGACTACCACACAATTAGAATACAGCTGAGAAGTCACTTATGCGTCACACCCACATATGCTTAGACAATGCATATCCTCTTGCTTCCGTCAACGCGCGGATTGGTCGCGCCATGGTCTCATTCGCGACCTTGATGAAACTGGGGAGGTCGTGAGCGCGCAACGTACATGGCTGGAACAGAGCATGAGCTTACCCGTAGACGATCTCGTCGAGGTCTAGCTGCTTTTCTTGGTTCGCGTTGATCTCCTTCGCCAGCGTTTCAAACGCAGACCGCGACGCCTCCGTGTCCAGAGGCTCCTTCTCCGACTTGCCGAAGATCTTGGGGAAGTAGTCGGGCACCAGGCGGCCGAGGACCAGGTTAGCGTCGGTCACCGCCAGCGGTCCGCCCTTACTGTGAACCCAACGCCTGTGAGCTCACGCTTCGTGATCACGACTCTATCTGCTCACCGATAACATGCAGGACCAGGCTCTGCACCCGCGCTCTCCGGGCCTGCCAGGAAGAGTCCGTTGCGGAACGTGAGACACGAGCCGCCACCAGCTGCGACGGTGTTGATGTCCAGCTGTGGCGACTGAATGGTCACGCCGGCAGTCGTGGTCTCGTACACGACCTCGTACCGGCCGTCGTAGCGAGAGACGTCCGTCGATGTACCGCCCACATCGAGGCTGGGGCATGGCAGGCGTCAGAGCAAGCCATCTCGCGGAAAGCGCAATGCTTACCCAATGATGGGATGCTTGCGTTCCTCGTCCCAGCTGGTGAGCGCATAGCCGACGACACCGCCCGCCGGCCCGCTCAGAATGCTCTTCAGCCCCGTGAAGTTCGTCAGGTCCAGTAGGCCGCCGTCGCTGCCCATGAACTCGACGCGCGGGCTGCGCAGCCGGCCGTCCTTGAGCTGCGCGTCGAACCCGCTGAAGAAGCCGTCGAGGTAGTCGCGCAGGATCGGCGTCAGGTACGCGTCCGCCGTCGACGACACCCCGCGCGGCACCATCTTGATCATCGGCAGCAGACGCGACGACTCGGACACGTGCGTGAAACCGACCTCGCGCGCGACCGCGCCCACCGCCGACTCGTGCTCCGGGAACGTGTACGAGTGGCAGAACACGATCGCCAGCGAGCGGTAGCCCTCGCTGTACAGCCGCTGCAGGTCCGCGCGCACCGGGCCGAGCTCTGTGTGCGTGCGCCCAGTCAGACGGGCGCGCTGAGCACGCGGAGGACGCACCTGGCCGCTTCAGAATGCGTACTGCCTCGCCAGACAGACCCTGGACAATCTCGCCGGGGCCCTCCGCATCGCCCGCGCCGTCCCAGCCCTTGCCGCGGTATCCACGCGTGACCTTGCCGTGCTCGTCGAACTGCACTGCGTGCTCCTCCGACTTGGGGTCAGACGTGTAGCCGACGAGCGTGACACGCTCGTCGACCTCGAGCACCGTCGAGTAGAGCGGCGCGGGGCGGCGGACGTTGAGGTCGAAGATCTTGGGGCGCGACTGGTTCCCGATGAGCAGGAGGTCCTTGAAGCCGCGCGTGATGAGGAGCGCGTGTTTGTGCCCCTTGCGCTCGAGCAGCGCGTTCGTGGCTACGGTAGTCGAGAGACGGATGTAATCTATCGTGCACTCGATCAGAGCAGCTCATACAAGGCGGTAGGTGATAGACGGACCGATCTTGTCCGTCTGCAGGACCTCTCCACGAGGAATCTGTGTGCCCGTTGCGATCTCTAGCACCCGCCTGATGCCTTCAGTAGGCGCATCGCGGTAGTTGGCTGGATCCTGAGACACTACAAATTTATGAGATTAGGGTTTTAGACGGCACAGGCAGTACTCACGCAACTTCACGACAATTTCCTTCCTCTCCTTGGGATTCTCTGGGTCGGGGAACGATGCATGTACATCGCAGAATGTCCCTCCCCTGTCGGCACATATCCGGATAGATCGGTCTGGGATAGTCATCTGCATGTTCTAGTCAGTCTTCCCTTGCCACAATTCACGGCTGCAACATACGCTGCAATAGGTCCTTCGTGGGATCTGCGGTCTACCTAACCGCGCACAGGAAGTGGTCGTCCGGCGTAAATCTGAGTAGTGCTCTGGTCTTTGCTCGGCCTATAAGCTGTTCATTGAATGCTGATCCTATACGACTATGACTCGACGACGGGAACAACGGAATTCCCTAGGAGTGCCGTGATGGAAGGCTCGAGGGGTAACATGAACGACGCGACTAGGCGCTTCGTCTGAATGCCACTGGCACGATAAGATAAACCCCTTTCGAATGGGTTAAACTTTGAGTCTTCCACGGCACGCCGATGGTCAGGACAGCCAGATATACGACGAGTGCTGTGCGCACCCTCCAGCGACAATATTTAGAGAACTTGTCGGCGAAGACATACTAGGGGGTGCTCAATTCTTCTCGCTCGCTCATTCGTTCGCAGAATGCCCACCTTTTTTGGTAGGTATTTCCAACCCCGACTGATCCCTCAGCCACCCGCGATCGACGCGACCCAGCCAATGTTGAGCTCGTGTTATACTAGGCCACAGATTTTAGGACGAATCAGTACTGGTACGGGGGAGAAAGACAAGACAAACATACCTGCGGGGGAGCGAGGTATAAGTATGTAGAGTAGGTATCACGTGGAGGTAGACAGAGAATGAGCTACGGGATCGGATTGTGACGTAGGGAGCGTGGATCGCGACCGCGGACGTCAAGCGTTGCGGGGGAGTCAGAATCCGACACAGATGAATTCTAGAGAAACAATCTTCAAGCTTCAAGAATATACTACTTACAAACAGCTCAAAGGTTGCAATTGCAGGCAGTCACAGTTGTTCAGATCATTCCTTGGATACCTTAGAGCCTTATAAAAAGCCTCATCATTGGCTGTATTAAGTAGTACTTGTATAATCGTGAGTAATTATGAGACTTGCGATTGCGGTCGCTGTCGATCGCGGGTGGCTGAGGGATCCGTCGGGGTTGCAGGTACTTCCAAAAAAGGCGAGTGCTCCGTGAACGAACGAGCAACCCTCTAAGGCAAATCGCTTAGTCATTAATATCGGGCCCGCGATCTGGACAATCTACTGCGCATCCAAAATGATATTTCTTTTGTGAGAGTAAGAACCAAACTCTTGTTCGGGACCCTCTGCCTCATACATGAGAAAGTGGGAATTCTATCATATAATATTTCTGACTGAGAATATATCTCCTACAGAGCGAGAAACGAGTATTGCTGTGATAGATCCACAGCCGGAATACCGGAATCTGCCGGCTGGCAAAGAATTGCTTTCCCCATTACGAGATCGAGATCGACCGTCATTGCGTCCTACGTTTTGAACCGCTCCTCCGCGCCAGAATGGTCCGCCTAATCACCCACAACCTACTCGCGTGCCACGCCAAAGGCTGCACCTCAAACAACTTTCCCCTGCAGCTCAAGGACGTGCAGGTCGAGCTGAGAGACGCCGAGTACAACGCCGACTTCTTGCGCGGGTTTATTTCGCGCATAGAATGGCCCGCACTCGTCGACGCAGCGCGACAGGTGCGAGCAGTGTATTCTCCAGGACCGCTGTGCCGATTCTGATTCTGACGCGCTGCACAGCTGGGGGACACATCCCTGCCCAACGAGCCGCCGGAAATGATGGACGACGACTTCCTGCAAAAACTGCACCATGTCCTCCTAGAGGTGTGTCCTGTTGCTCCGCTTTTCTCCTGCGGCGCAGTGCTTCCATACCATGACACACGGCTACCAGATCCACATAGAGGAGGGTGCCATGATCTGCCCAAATTGCGCGCATGTATACCCCATCTCGAACGGCATCCCAAACATGGTGCGCCCCCGCTCGCTTTTCCTTGTGCTCACGCAGCTCGCACTCATCCCCCGTGCCCCAGCTGCTCGCAGAACACGAGATCGGCTGATCGTCATGCTGCAATGCAGTCACAGACCATCGATATTGTATGACCTCCACAGTGTATCGGGCTCGTGTAATCACACTCAGTCAGAAGCGAAAGCGCTGTCCCTTTTGCCTGCTTACAGGAACCACGCCGGGTAGGGTCTCATTACTGCACGCTCGTATCGCTGTTATGCACGCACTAGGCGTCCTTCTACGTCAACTGTGAATGCGGAACCATATGGGTACTGTTACCATGACACGGAGGCTTGTTGTCACCGGTACATCCACAACAATGGGACTTACTTCTGGGTCCACCCCAGCTGTAACGATATCTGTACCTGCAGACAGCCAGAGTTTTATTTTATTTTATTTTATTTATATCCAGTTTTATATCCGCTGGAGGGACAGCCGGAGTTAATGTCGGTGGGCCTGCTGTGCATACAACGTCACTTTGTTGTACGTATTGCGTGCCCATATTTTCTCCCTTTGAATACGAGTGCATGACGCTTGCAATCAACATCAGATTGCTTGCTGTCATCATACATAATAGCCAGACAAGTCTGGAGCCTAGTGAACAACAAAGCCGCAGGAACGTTCCATTTGGTTGTTTCCCGAAAGGTCCTTGTGCAACTAGTCACGAATGGGTATTTTGATCACGTCGAATCCTACAGACACAAGGGAGACAGCACGACAATCAATTACAGGGGATGCAAGTATGCAAGATTTTACATTCAATACGTTCAGATAGCTATTAGCACTGGCCGTACTGCAAAGTAGGGGGGTTTTCCGCATCTATACAAAGCAACAGACGAACGAGCACAAACGTCTATCGCCTCTGGCCAAGAGATCTAGCGAGTCTTCTCTACATTCTAGGGGGTTAGTCACGTCTATGGTTCTTGAATTGGTTTCATCGGAAAGGGAACCACACAGATTCGCGACTGCCGCCTAGTGGCCTGGATGCCGGAAAACGTTGAGGGTGAGCGATCAGTCTATACGTGGACGCTTGCGGGATTGCTCGCCATTTGCGCCACCAGCGGTGCTGAAGTACTCCAGCTTGCCGTGAGGGTCCGTCTTGATCGTCTGGCTACCCTCAGTCCAGTTGGCAGGGCACACTTCACCGTGCTCGTCCTGCAAGTGTTCAGTCAGTGTCGACAGCAAGGACAGTGCCAAGCCAGAGGAACGCACGGTGAATTGGAAGGCCTTGACGAGACGGATGGTCTCGTCGACAGAGCGGCCAACAGGCAGGTCGTTGACGGTGATTTGCCTAGGCCATAGATATGAGCGCCGACGCCACATATTGCCAGCTCATGGTTTTACACACCTGAGCGTGCCCTTGGGGTCGATGAGGAACAGGCCGCGGAGAGCAATGCCCTCCTCCTCGATGAGAACGCCGTAGTCACGGGAGATCGACATGCTCTTGTCCGCGATCATGGGCAGCTTGAGGTCGGGACCGAGACCACCCTGCTTGCGGTCCTGCGTCGCCCACGCGAAGTGGGAAAAGTGCGAGTCCGTCGAGACACCTGCATGACCAGACCAGCGATGAGGTGTGCCTGTTCCGAGTCTAAAAAGATGCCATACTGAGGACGGTGGTGTTCAGCTGCTTGAATTGGGGCAAAGCATCATTGAACGCAAGAATCTCGGTCGGGCACACAAACGTGAAATCGCTGGGGCAGGTCAGTTACGCGTTTTGGCAGTCCTGGGAATACGCACAGAGGGTAGAAGAAGAGAACCACCCTGACAAATATAATCATGAGCCAAAAGGGCTATTAATACGAGTGGCTATGTCGATCTCACCATTGACCGAGATAATCTGACAACGAGATGTCCTGGAAGAGGCCATCCACGACAGCAGGGGCCTTGAAACCGGGGGCGGGCTTTTGAACAGTGGCGACCATGGCGAGCAGCGATACAGACAACGACGAGTACGAAGCGAGCCTCGAGAGTATAGGACATTTATTTCCGCGATATTTGGCGTTGTTTGCCCGGATACGCCCACGTGATGGATGACACCGCGGGGTCGTGACCCGCTTACATCCAACATCGCCAGGGCTGGCGTGCTGGAACTCTCCTCGGCCGTGCTCGGCCCTTCCACGCAATCTGGCGGAACATGGATGATCAGACACGTTTGATTCCAGAGCACGAAGAAGCAGAAAAAACCAATAGCAATGTGCAGAACTACAGCGTCATACAGTACTCTCAGATATTAAAGGTATGCCTACTGTGACAAGACCGGTGTCCGCCCATCATGGGTATATGGCTCTTATGGCCGAGGCGTTTGCTGTGCTCCTATACTTTCAACGTGACTCCGTCCGACGATGTGATCGCCTTGCCGATTACGCGCTCCCAGCTTGGTCGAGTCGTACGGCACATCGCCCAAATTTGTCAGATCGCGCCAGCGCTGTCACTGGTCAGCGTGCACATGAGTGGTAATCGCAAAGCACTCCGTTGATGAATAACCCGCTGCACCGTCAGTCCCGACATGACGTCAAGCCGACGAATCGGAACGTCGGCGCGGGCAGATGCTCGCCAGGCATCAAAAACGCGCTGATACGCTCGCGGCGCCATCTGGCGCCAGATAGGAATACAACTTCTCGTAGCGAGGAGCAGTGCTTGCCCCAAGAGCTCAGGTACGCTTCTTCGCGTGCACGAGGAGGCTGTGAGCCCGAACCGCTGGCCGCTGAGCCCGGTCGACTAATAGGAAAGGGCGACGGGAGAGGGGTCGGCAGAGCAGAGGGCGGCGGTATGTTCGTTGCCGTTAGAGGGGGAGTAGGCAGGTCCTCCATCGGAGATTCGGATGATGATAGCGGGAGCAAGCCCGTACGATACATGCGCAACACGTGCAGTGTGCGATGTCGAGGCATCATCGGAAGTACCTGTTTGTAAAGCACCTGCAGAGAATTTAGCGATCATGCCATCACGGTACATCTCTACTGACATCACACATACCTCGTCGCCGAGAACCCACTCAATGTCCAGAACCTCCAGCTGACCGCCCAACTCGGATCCCGCGGACATAAAGAGTCGCTCAAGAGTCCGTGCATCAACGTGGGTTGACGTTGACTTTATGGTGAGGTGGGTCAAGCAAGCACTCGATTGCGTCAGCCCGGACATGACGGCAGAGGGCTTTAGACCCTCCCACAGGGTCGAGTGCACATGAATTACAGCAGTCGACACGGGGCGTCCTGGAACTACCACCGCAGCCATTGATGCCGGGCCATGGAAGGAAATCAGGTGAGGAAGTAGATGAGCGGGCCATAGTCGCCTGGTCGTCGTAGATTGTGTGGGTGTGTCTGGCAATTCCGTCTGAGAGGACTGCTCGGAAGCACCGATATCAAGGTCATATGGCTTGTCGAGATGGAGGTCAGGAAAGGAGATGTCGACTAAGGCGGTCTGATCAGCGAGCCAGGACATCAATGCGCGGTACTCGTCCGCGGATATGGACTGCGAGAGGAGGGTGAGTGACTTCAAGCGGAACGTCGTGTGACGGAATATATGTGCATCGAACCATGGGATAACGAGTGATTGCAGCCGGTCCATGTTGTTGAATGCAATAGCGTAAGTCACGATGCCGAAAGAGGGTGCGCTATCCTTAGATGAAGGCAGCGTACCGCTAGCAAACTCGTGTACGCAGGTGGCGACAGATCTCTTGGAGGCGAACAACGACATGCACTGTTCCACATGGTCTGGGGAGATGATGCGCATGTCGATCTTGCGGTATAAAACGCGCAGGGCAGGAATGAGGAATGCTTTTGAGACGCGTGACAACGCCAGGACATCCGAGCGCGACGCGAACGAGAACACGACCTGCCAGAGCTCTGAAGGTATGCGGGTGATGACCGGACTGTCTTCCGCTGTCGACCCGAGCTTCGCACCCAGCTGCTTCTGTTCGCTCCCCACGCGGTTTGGTAGACTGATGGACCTTCGGCGGCGTTCGCGTGTGGGCGTGCGCGGTGTTTGAGGTGCATCCTCTGCGTCTCCCATCATGCTCGCGGGCCTTCCCAGCCCTAACGGCATGCGAATTTCCTCCAGCGAAGGTGTCGGAGAGGGCGTGCTCTCGCGTGAGAACGTCCGCGGGAAATCGACAGTGTGTCCAACCGGGGCGGCCATACTCAAGCCACTCGAGGATTTTGGCCGCTTCCCCAGCGGCGAGAACTTCGCGCTGAGGAGCGAGAACGTCTGCAGTCTTTTGCCCGCCCGCGGGGTCCCAAGCTTGCTGAGGAGCGAGGCCGAGTCGCCATTCAATGTCGGTGTGCGCGACGGGGGCCCCGGCATAACGATGCTAGAGCGCATGCTGGTGTTGTCGGCATCTTGCTGAACCCTGCGGCGGCTGCGAAAGAAAGACATGGCATAGCCTGGTCAAGGACTGCCGGCGGAGGCAATGAAGGTCGCTACCAGCAACATATATACTGACCGTCGTCGCCGACGAAGTTCGATTGGCTGCGGGGCAGGCTTCTGCCGGCTCATTCAATCATGATCTCGCGTATATCATTGTATTTAGGTAAATTCGAGGGCATGGGCGCATCATATTCTCATGTCACTGCATATCCAAGTTCGACATAAAGTATAAGCTGCTTGCCAATTTTGGAATGGATTGGGCACCGTCTGCGGTCGTGTGACAATACCTAGTTCTGTAGGGCGTTGATCTCAACAGAACGAAGGGCGTATCGAAGCAGGAAAGTTGGGCGAAGTGTTAATTATCCGAAAACAGGCATGAGGACTGAGAGGATGTCGATATCCCAAAAGGAAGCGTGCTAAAACGTGTGCCTTCGGTGAACCACACTTCTTTCGTTGGGACGATGGCGGAAATGGGCCCGCCCTACATAGTCTCTCTTGACTCACGTATGTTGCGCACCGGTACACAAGAGAGTAGTGAGTTCACCTCTGTCTCGTGCATAGAAAGTAGGAGCGAGTCGGTCACACCAGCAGCTTAGTCGAGCATTACACAGCCGCTATTCCTTACATCATTTTCTGCCTCCGCCGCCATCACCCATCACCGAGCAGAGAAGACATTACCATAGTGACTGCTTCCCATCCACGCCTTCCGTAAATGATCCCCGACGACGCGGGGAAGCAAGCACTGTTGTGTTCCCGAGCAATGGCACCGGCCGGCGGCTCTTACGAGTTGTGGTTCGTGCGAAGAGAAGGGACACTGGCAAGCATACATACCTGACAACTCGCGTCGTATTATTAGCACACTGTGCAGACGTTGAATATCCAGAAGAGCTCCTTAGCACTGTCAATGCCGAACGTCGTCCAAATCCTGAAAGCCAGCGTGTTGTATAGACCGTGCACCTTATACAGTCTGCCGTATAGCCGCCACTGACTGATAAGATTGCGTAGTGGCTCTCTACACCTACCTCCATGTGTTACCGTCGCTCCCCACACTGAGTGCGAAGCTATCCCTGAAGGCTGCCATGCTGTCCTGGATCCCGCTACATTCAGGACTTGCGGCCCGAATGGCATATGCGTCGGCCAGCAACCCCTCCAGACGCTACCAGGAAATGAGCGGTGGTGTCGAGAATAGAAGAGGAGACGTAAATGACGACTGACCTTCACGCGTTGTTCGGACGGAGGGTGCGTGCTGATGAAACTCAGGGTACGCCCGCCGTTGCGCTTCTCCAGCTGCCCAAGGCGAGTGAACATCCTATGTGTGGCGCATCAGTATGACACGGAATCCTCGTCATTCAAAGGTACACACTCCGGCGCTGCCTGCGGGTCGAAACACGCCTTAGCCGCTAACTTCAGCCCGACTTGGTCAGCTGTGTAGAAATACATACAACGTCAACTGAGGCACAACTTGCGACGCGTGGAACTCACCCTCCAGCTCTTGTGTACGAGAATTGGGCAGGTCGTACAAAAGACTCGTGATGAGCCGTGCAATGCCCAAGTCGAGGCCGGCGACCTCGAGCGCAGTCGCAAGCGCGAGCAGTACTTTCATGGAGGAATAGCGTTCTGAATTGTGCCGCAGGACTGTCCGCCCAAGAGTCAAGACGAGAAGCACATCAAATCAGGTCGCGGACTGACCTACGTGGCCGATTTCTACAGCCAATCGTCAGACCAATTCATAGCGTGCAGCGCGATATGCGTACCATGCCCCAGAACAGCCGCGAGGCCTTGCTCGTCCTTCGCCGCGGGCAGAATGCCTGTGAATACGACTATATTTCCTGGCGTGCGCTTCAGCTGCCGTCCCACTAGCAAGATGACAGATACCACCGCTCACCATAGCTCGCCGCAGCGTTGACGATTCTGTCGTCATTCACGACCATAAGGTTCCATTGCCGTCCTCCAGCACCCGGTGGTACATCGTCAGTCTGTGTCTGTGGCGACCACAGGTCATCGGAGGCACCGTGCGTTGGGAGGTAAGTTGACTCGGGGCTGGACAAGGTGCCGAGGTTTGAGGACTCAAGAATGCGCGTGACGACACGGCGGACATGCCGGGCGACCGGGTGGTTCTCAGGCAGGACCTTCCCCCGGAACTCAGCAAGCAGCTCATCATGGGAAGCTTTGGCTAGCTGGTATGGAAATGTTCAATAACAGTAAGTCGCTGGTCTCATTACCAGACAGCTCGCGAGGTACCCTGAGGGGCCTTAGGCGGCGCCTGTCTGGTACGAGACAGTCGAGCAATAAATGCACACCTTGGCTTCAAATTTCGGGTTGATGTCCATGAAACGCCATCGCCCGGTTTCTGGGATCTGCTCCAAGCTATCGGTCGGAATGAGAAGGTAGAAACATATCAGCAAGCCGCAAGGTCTGCGTGAGGAAGTGAGCATGAGTGACACACGCACTGGGTGACATAGTACACACCGCCACCGACCACGACCGCCACAAATATCTGTGTTCCGAGGTCCCATTTCCGGACATTGAGAGGCTGCTCAGGGTCGACATCGAAGCGGACATAGCGTTGTTTCTGTGATGGGCAACTCCTCGAGAATTGGCGTATGAGCGGACTTCTTGAATTCGCTACATTTCGTCGGACAACATGGGCTGATGTCGACGAGAGACGCAAAGCGCGTAGCGCACTGAAGCATAGGCGAGCAGTCATCGGAAGTACAGAACAAGGGAATGCCAAAGGGCAAGCTTGGGCTTCGGTCATCGGAAGCTTGCATACTACTTGGGACTGTATTATGTATAAGATTTATCTCCGATATGGTGTAGTGGCTAACATTATCGCCTCTCATTTATGTGGTCGCGATAGCCCGGGGTTCAATTCCCCGTGTCGGAATTTTTGCTCCGTTGATCTGTCATTACAGGAGACATAATAAAAGACCATCAGGAGTTCGAAACTGTGTGAACCCAGCTATCCTGACTATCACCGTCATCATGGTGGAAGCTACCTTGATTTCAATACCTCTAGAGCTGGTCGAGAACATTCTTGTATATTGTGTTGCAGATGGTTCTTCATCGTCTATCGCGTCGCTTGCTAGCACATGCCGCGCCTTGCGAGCAGTCATCTACAACGCGTCCGACCATCATCTATGGCGCCGAATATTCCTCACCACCTTCGATGACCCGCGCAGGCCATCTTCAGTAAAGCCAGGTAAGTTTATTACAAGTTTGTAGCATGCGGGCCGTTTCTAGCGGAGAAGTGTTTCGTGGAATTACCTCCTCTCCACGTACACTGCGGGTATCTATGCAGCTACCGATGCTTGTTTGTGCAACAATACTGGCATAGCCGTACGCATGGGGAGCTGATGTATGCGTTTTAATCGCAAGCCCACCAGCGGTGGAGTGTGCATCCCTCGTTACGGATGTGCCTCAGCCACTGGGATGTGTCGTGGTTTGGAATTTCCGCTATGTGTGCGTTTACACAAACATGACATGATTAACTACTTGACTATGGCAAGGTCAATTTAGAAAGATCAGCGGTTGGAGCTCTCCTAACGCCTAACGAAACTCGTTTGCGTGGGTGGCACCAGAGCAGCCTATTACTGTTCGTAGATCGCTACATAGCCTCCCTCATTGTCTATCTGAGGCGAGCTTAGTGAAGAGACTCATGCCGCTACGCAGATGACTTCGATTGGCGTGCAGAATTCACGCGACGCCTCCAAGCGAAGCTCTTTCTTCAGCGTCATACGCAGCCACTGCGCGTGCAGAGGGTATACCACCTCCGCTCTAGAGTGGCAATGTCCCTTGTCGACCTCACTCCAG
This sequence comes from Postia placenta MAD-698-R-SB12, assembly GCF_002117355.1. NCBI lineage: Eukaryota > Fungi > Basidiomycota > Agaricomycetes > Polyporales > Adustoporiaceae > Rhodonia > Rhodonia placenta. The sequence goes on along the minus strand of NW_020169837.1, from coordinate 1,689,652 downwards.
CATATGACGACGCAAGCAGCGCCAGAGCATTGCGCAGTATCTTGTCGGTCGTGAGCTCTGCAGAACCATGCAACAGCCATATCAAACATACGCAAGACAGTGACGGAGTTACTACCCTATCAGCTCAACCATTGGCGCGGGCACACGCAGCCAGTCCCATGTATCCGCCTCAGATCAAAGACCAAGACATGTCACTCAACATCCCCTGGCTCAAGACCGTGCTCTCCCGAGGCCTCCCGCCACCGCTCGTGAGTAAGATCGCGGGCGAGCACCGTGACCCTGCATGGGATAAGTCAGCCGAAGCGCAAGCCCTCGGAGCGCTGCTCTGTTGCACTGGCTTCCTGCCCGTGCGCGAGGTGCACGAGGAACGCACCGGCCGGCTCTCCTCCGGGTCTGCGTCTAGCACGCGGCAGGATACATCGAATATGTCTGGCCTGCAAATGGACGTACAAGAGCAGCAACGGCGCGCTTTGCACTGCGCACGCGAGCTTGTGTACAACATGGCATACCTCACTCGCCGTCAGCACTGGGGCCCGTTCGTTCCCGTAGACCCTGCGGCCGCTGAGGCCGTGCGCACAGAGGTATCTACAAACCATGCACAGGGATACCTGCGACGCTGGGTGCGCACGCACTTTGAAATGGACTCAGACTCAGAGGACGTCGACTACGTACCGCCCGGCGGCGACGGACGTTCATTGTCGTCTGCTTCGTCTGCCTCGTCGATATCTCCGCCGACACCCAAACATGAACCCGAGGCGCAAGAGGCGGTGCCCGCGCGCCGTCGCCGTCGCGTGCTGCCTGGAGCGCACGAGCTGTTGCCTGACTGGGCGTGGCTTGCAGCGGCGCGCATTATCTCGGAAGCAAACCTTCGCGAGCAGGGTGTCACCGAAGGGCTGGACGATTTCATAGATTGGAACTCGTTGCGGCAGGGTGCATGGCTGACCACTGTACAGCTCAAATTCGATAGCACCGAGGTATCAGAGGAAAGTGAGAAGAAAATTGTTGAGGGTAGCGTGCAAGGATGGGACTGGGCCGGTGCTGAAGGGGTGTGGAGGTGTGTCTTGTATATGTCCATGCAATATGAGGACTTACAGCCCGTTCAGGCGGTGCGTATCGTGGCTCGACTATGCGGACCTCGTTCGTGCGTATAATCACATTCGCTTGTAATACAACTCAAGTTCTCACGTATATTACTCCAGATCACAACGTAAGCAATGGTTGTATTGCAGGGGACTTACTGCTGATCGAATCACAGATATACGGGCATTTCGACCCCGCGCTTGAGGAGTGCATGCTTGTCGTGCCGCAGACCATCCGTATCGTTGGCTATGACCCGCCCGCAGTACCTGCATATCCAGACCGCCCTACTATCAGAATTGAAGGAGAGATGGGTGGTGCCGGCTGGCAGGGTGCACCCGATGGTACGAATGAAGACGTACGATGGATCCACGGCACAGTGAGCGTCGTCGCCGACGGTAGCATTCGCTGGCGCATCGTGAGTTATGGGCAGTCAACTTAGCAGGCTCATGTGCTTAACATGTGTGTTTGTGCGATACAGTATTCCAGCGTCGAAGACAATCCGCATGAAGACCAGTGGGTGTCGGAAGGGATACAGATCGGGGGTGCAGGCTCACAAATCGGTGTGTTGGGAATGTGGACAGGAGCAAGTCACGACATCGACGATCCGCTGGGTGAGTCTGGCCTGATCTTCGAGTTATTCCCTCTGCTCACATTTCCTACTTCCATGAAGGTCCGTTTTGGCAATGGAGGGTTGCATAAGTAACATCAAAATATCGATTGGATATGTGATATATACATCCGTTCGTCATTTGTCATTAGGTAGCACCCGAAAATTGGGGCGTTATGCAGTCCCGACAAGACATACTATCACTGCAAGACAACTAGCACCTCACCGGGGCTCACCTGGGCGCCTTCCCGTACGCCTTTGCCGAAACCAAGCACCTTACGTCCTACATTTTCTTCGCCAGCCTCTACATTGATCTCTGTCTTCATCGCCTCAAGGATGACCACAACATCCTCCGGTGTTTTGATTGTTGTTCCAGGAGTGCACTTGACCTTCCATATGGATGCTGATAATGAAGACACCACACTCGCCGTAGCCCCCTCAAATCCTACATGCGCTGTCAATAGTGTCTCATATTACACTTGTCACCACACTCGCCTGAGAACTCCTCGCTACCAGCAGGTTCCTGAGCAGTCGCTGCCTGCTTGTTGGCCATCCATTTCGCGGATAATTCGCGTTCCCTGTAAGATCAACGCAATTCATATAGTTTATCGGAAAAAGCAGACGGGACAACTTGCGTACCGCGTTTCTTCAGAAGCAACCCCTCGTGTTTGTCTTTCTTTGAAGCGCTCCACGTCATCTGCCACGCTAGCAACAAACGTGTTGTATTCCGACATCGAGAAATTGCTTTGTTCGACCTCGAGCAAGCACTTTATGGCACATGCATATTAGAGCAGTCATCCGACTCACCTTGAAGATGTATCTTCCCGCATCGAATTGGCTTTCCATCTAAGGCGCTCATGTTGTCATAAGAGGGCTATATGAACGAGAATACAATACGAACCTCAACATATTGCTCCTCGGTAACTGGCTCAAAATGGACCTACGTATTGCATAAGGTGGGAAGTACAGTATTCACTGACCGAGATCATACCTGGTCAAAGGGTTGTAGCAACCAAGGTTTTTGCAGGGAGAAACCACGACCCTTGCCCCATGTTTGCCAAGCTGGCAGTGTACGACCAAATAGCTGATAGCCACCTGGTGACTCGATTGGGTATATTGCTGCAACTAGGCCTGCTATGCCGACTGCGCCCTAGACATATATGTTAATGTGATGATAGTTTTGCGCAGACGTGAGTTCGCATTACGCGTGGAGTATATGTTCGCGAAGGGTTCATTTTCTGTCCGACAAGTCTACACCTTGGATCCACCTAATGCAGAGTTATAGTAGTTATTGTAAGCATGTAAGGTTATACAGGTCGTACCGGTATCAAGAACGGACAGGCGTCATAGAACCCCACTCCAAAAACGAGCTGAAGTGAGCACTAGAATGAGTACAGGGGCTCGCAGACTGGGGTGAGGACATACCCAATCTGAAGATACGAGTAGCTGCAGAGCTTCATCCGCACCGCCCTCAAGGCCGTTATTTCGGGCCAAATACGCTATATTGCTGGGCAGGTATACTGCCTCGTCCCGCATCGATCGCATATACCTCTCCAGGGCTTGCCGATTCCATCGGTCATCCAAAACGATGGGAAAAGTGATACGTCGAGCTGGGAACACAATCTCGCTGAGGCTATCCGGAAGCCCAGTTTCTACTTGTATGAGAGTGCGTAGGAGGTCGCTTTGTGAGATGACAGCAGGATCATAGTGGATCTACAAGTGACGGGTAAATCATAATTTCTTTACGCAGAACACTTTCAAAAGAGCGAACCATCGTCGAGCGAATGCAAGGAGCAAGTTGCCATACACCGGCTATGTCACGTTTGCGTAGCTCTGTTTCGAAAGCGTGTATTCTGGCCCGAAGTCGAAAGTCTAGTTTCCGCTCGCCGTATTCCACAAGGATAGCGGAATCTCCGGCCTGTTATTTCAGTTCACACCATAAGAAAGCCCATGTCAAGATATACGCACTTGGCGAAACACGACCATCGGCCGCGGGTCACTAGCAAATATTACATGCAGTTTGGGATCTTGCAGCGACGGCTCCCAGCTTGCTGTAAACAGCTCATGGCAGACATTCACATTGGGAGGTTCTGAACCGGAGATAACCTGTGACAATTGCTCGAAGTAACATTCGCGGATACCAATCATACTGACGGCTTGCGCGAATGTGACTCTCCTGAATTGAATGGTGCAACCAGGCCGTAACTGGCCGATCTTCCATCTAGGAGGCAGTAAATATCTTGTGTCCAGATAGCGGGCGACAAGACGGACTCACAGATCTTCGGAGACAATCGCACATAGACAGGTGTAGCCTCCCATATCGGGCCCGTCGTTCGTGAGGATGACCGGAGTGTCGCCATTCACATTGATCGTGCCGAAAGCGTACCCATTATCGTGTATGTTGGATGGGTGAGAACCCCCTTCGCCACCACTCTCGCGTGCCCACCCAATAGGTGGGCCTTCTAAGCGAATTCCCATCCGATTACTTGCGGAGCTGACCTTCCATTTGGCCGAGAAGAACTCATCGCATCCATCGAGAGTCACGAACTCAGCATCGCAGTGTGGACCTGCGAGACAGTGCAGGACCCACTCTGTCGGGTATGTAGGTACCATTGACGGAGGACAGGCCTTATGTTGCTCATTTAGTGCGGGCGAGCAGTTTCCCAGTGCGATATGATCACCGGCGGTCAATGGCCGGCCCTGCGAGTGGCTCAATAAAATGCTCCAGGAGACGAGCTATTACTGCGCATACCTGATAACCACCAAGGCCTATAGACGTAGACTTGGATCCAAGGTAGTTTGGTATTCTAGGGAAACCGCCCCTGATAGCGAGATATACCCGAAAGCCAGTGTCTTTGACGGTGCCCACAGAGACTTTACCGCCAGCTGGAACTATCACACTCCTCCACATATCGACTTGCTCACCGTCGACGGTCACTCTGGCTATCGCCCCCGTGATGGCGATGACGGAAGAGACATGGAAGAATAATCGACATCCTGTGAGCGTGATTTCTAGTGCTTCCACGCCTGGAGCATTGCCTGCGAGAACATTGGCGACTCGAAAGGCGAGCGAATCCATGGGGCCACCTCTAGGGATACCCATTCCAATTCGCCGACCTGGATAGTCTTGCACAGTAGTTTCCAACCCGCCGCTGAGTACATCCATGGCCCTGGGGTGCCTACGTTCAGCCGAAAGTTGAAAAATGAATCGAGAAGCATACCGGGGGATGAAGGTGAACGTATCAAGGAAAGTGGTCGTCGCATTTCCTGCGCGGAACGCGTCGGATTCGCATATCGCCCGGAGGTAGGTCACATTATTTGGGGGCCCGTATATCTTGCTATCCTGCAATGCGACCAGCAGTCGATTGATCGCTTCGCTTCGCGTTGGGGCGGTGACGATAAGCTTGCAGGCCAGGGGGTCAAAGTAGGGCGTGATCGTTGTACCTGTCTCAACCTATACGCCATGAGTATCTGGTTTGTCATGATAGTGAAGCGACTAACCCAGCTCTCTACACGGAGCCATTCTGCTTTCATCAGTTCTACAAACTGGAGTACTCCTGGACTAGGCTTGAATTGCGCAGCGGGATTCTCGCAATATATACGAGCTTCAATTGCGTGAAGAGGCTTTTGATTCGGAGCCACCATGTAACGCGCCTGATCTAGCTCGCCGGGAGGAAGCCCACCAGCGTCAGAATCATGTTGAGCTACTCCTTGTCGAATCATGAGCTCAACAATGTCAAGACCGGGGTTTGCGGCTTCGGTAACTGGATGTTCGACCTTTGACATGACTAAGTGGGGTGTGACCGGGAGGACGGCTGTTTCCTACCTGCAACCTCGTATTCATCTCCAGGAAGAAGAAATCCCCTGTCATGTCGTCCACCAGGAACTCAATGGTTCCTGCGCGCTCAAAGTAAAAAAGGGCTTCACAGCCAACGGAGATGTGTCGGCGTTACCTGCGGATGCGTATCGTATGCGCTTGCACAGGCGGATGGCTGCCGCACACATCTTCTCCTGCACTTCTATACAACAAACTCTGTCAATAATCCGCGTTCACAAGGACTCAACGCATCATACCCGGATGTCTAATCATGAAGGGACTCGGAGTTTCTTCGATAACCTTTTGGTGTCTGCGCTGTACGCTGCACTCCCGTTCACCCATGTGGATCGCGTGTCCTAGGCCATTTCCGAATACCTGTCACCTTGTTAGACCTGTAATCACTTACATGCAGAATGCTGACGTACTTGTATCTCTACATGGCGCGCCGAGGCGAAGTACCTCTCGAGGAACAACCCACCGTTCTTGAACAACGTCTGCGCGCGCTCTTGTGTGGAAGTGAACTTGCGACGCAGCTCGTCCGCGTCCTGGCAGACGACAAGCCCCATTCCTCCGCCACCCGCGGTAGACTTGAGCATCACTGGAAATTTGATTTCAAGAGCCAGCTTTACAGCAGCTTCAACATCTTCCAACAATCCCTGTGAGCCCGGAACCAGAGGGACAGCCACTTCCTTTGCGAGCAGGCGAGCCTCATGTTTCAAGCCCATTGCCTCAATAGTATCCGGCCGCGGACCAAGAAAGGTGATACCTGCCTCCGCCAGCAAGCTGGAGAAGTGGGCATTCTCAGAGAGGAATCCATACCCGGGATGCACAAGCGTCACATTGCGGTCTCGGCAGATAGCAACGATGGCTTCCGCATCTACGTAACCCCGCGCGTTGGACACTGGGTCTACGTCTTCCGGCCGCAGCGCAGCGGCTTCGTCAGCAAGTTGGACATGAGGAGAGGTTGCGTCGGAGCGGGTGTAAATGGCCACAGTTGGTATGAGGAGACGCTTTGCTGTGCGTAGAATGCGGACCGCTATCTCGCCCCGGTTGGCTATCAAGAGCTTGTGTTGTGTGGTCGCTGTGGTAGACATGTCTCGGGAAGGAGTGACATCTCAATCTCACCGACGTCACCGTTATATGTGCAGAATCTATCGCTGCGATTCGCGATAGTAGCACTGCATTCAGATGAGGGTTCCTGCATATCTCGGACCGGCCTCATGACCCAGGGATCAGGAGAGCAGGACGCTGGAGATACCTGCAGATAGCTCTTCCGCGAACCATACATGCTCACTCCAAGGAAACAGGGTGAGAAATCAATTCTTGAGAGAAGATATGCTGAGGGACATAAGATAGGCCGTGCATTGATATCGGGGTGCCGTCCTTTCCACCCTCGTCAACGTTGTAACTGCGACGGTTCTCTATTAATCATTGAAGATGTCGCCACTGCGAGCTACTGTGAACTGTGACATGGGAGAGGTGAGGATCCCACAAACGTTATACTTGAGATGAGTGTCGGGGACAGAGCAATGCTTGCGGGGAAGCGCCCAAGGCTCGTTGCTCTGTTGAACTACCGTATGAACTGCACGACTCTCCTGTTCTCTGCTTCGTATGAAGACTGATCCTATATTACAAGGGGTTTGCGCTCTACATAATTGTATGTGCTCCAATATGAAATCCAGTCGCTTCGTATTCAGAACAATCGTGTAGGGAGACGATGAAGCACTGATGAAGACTATCCACCTTGCTAATGTTGCCTGCGGGTTTCACGCTTCGTGAGTGCTTGTTAATTTGTTGCTGTAATATACAATAAAGCTCACCTGTTGATTAATGATGCAGAGACTTCAACATTATGAACAAAACTGTTGCATTGGCCAAGGCGAACAGCGTACTCGTCGGAGCTCATCCATCTCTACCCGACCCTCAGGGATGGGGGCGCCGCGAGATGGCCATGGAACCGGTACGAGCCCCTTCGACTGCATGTATTCTTGTTTTGATCTCGCGTCGTATGAAGGATGAGCTCGCGTCGTGTTTCATCTACCAAGTGGGAGCGCTCCTTGGGTTTTTGCAAGTACATGGAGTCCCGCTGAACCATGTACTCACCCTTTTAGCTGATGGAGATGCCTTTATATGACTGACCTCGCTTCATAGATCAAACCCCATGGCGCGGTCTATGGTCAGACGGCTCGAGATATAGCACTAGCCCGGGCTGTGGTGGGCGTCGCGAAAACGTTCGGCGTGCCATTCATGGGGCTCGCAGGAACGTATCATCAGGTAGCTGCTGAAGAACTCAGCGTGCCATTCATTGCGGGTAACTCTTCACGTCGACATTGTACTCGGTGCACTGAATGCGTGATTCCAGAATGGTTTGCGGATCTGGAGTATAGCCCTGAAGGCAAACTATTGATCACAAAGTACGCTTGACTTCACCATTACTGCGCACAGACATCTTAAATCCGGTAATAGGAAGCATGACCCAGTTCCTTTGGACGCAATCCGGGCAAGGGTGGGTGGGGACGAGCCGTAGTTCATTCTAAGTGGACTCATGGTCCTCGGCAGGTCTCAAAGATGCTGACGGAAGGCCAAGTCACGACGAAGTCAGGCGGCTTCGTACCTCTGGGCACGGCTATCTCCGAGGTGTCTATCTGCTGCCACTCTGACACACCAGTAAGGATTCGTTCATGTCCTATTTTTCGGAGTGACTGTGCTGATTAATCTACAGGGTGCGGTTGAGATTGCGCAGACCGTGAAGGCTATGGTGGATGACAGTAACGCGAAGCTGAGTGCGTGATATCCCGCAACCAGCGTTGGCTGTGTTAGGTGTCTGTGCGCGAATGCTGCGCGTGTATTTGTATCAGAGCAAAACGCATATGTCAATCAAATTCGAGTGGTGATCTTCAAAGTCGAGCTTGCAACGAGCGCCTATCAGGAGCTCCGTGTGAGTTGGTCCGATGCGTATCCTTATCTATCTCTTGTCTGTCTCTCACAGCCGATGGTCCCCTATACTTCAAAGACTGACTGTTTTCCGTACGTCAAGAGCATACAGTCATGCACCCCCTTTGACAGTGTCCTCGTAGCTCGACTTAGAGCTTCTCAGCAGCCTTCTCAGACTTGAACGATAGCACCATGGAGGGAGTCTCGTACATTCTATTACTGCCATCAGAGGTTGCAGAGGCGATAGTCTTGTGGACAGCGATAGAAGGCTTCCCAACAGCTATCGCTTCTCTTGCTCAGACGTGCCGCTCCTTTCGCGACCTAATCTACAATCCTTCGGACACGCACTTATGGCGCGAGGTATTCCTAACAACATTTGATGACCCACGCGATGTTTACTTCGCGCGCGTTTGTACGTGGAGTATCCTTGAACTTCGAACAGCGTCTGACGCACTCTCGATAGCCGAATTCGACTGGAGCCATGAATTTCAAGAACGGATATCCGTTGATCTCTACTTGAAGAGCGCTGTTGAACCGATCACTCCTGACCAGATCTGGGAAGCTCATCCGCGGCCCGAAAATGACGATTATCTTCGGACGCTCTCCGTACTCCTCTCTGTCCTCAAGACGACGCTCCACCACCCAGGCTACGGTCCTGGACGGCTTGGAAACGACCCTCGGGCTGGAAAAGTCATTGACTGTGTCAGGCTCCCATATGAAGGTACCCTGAGCGCGGCGTCGCGCTTTACTACATTCTTCCCTGCTCGTATGCTGGAGTCCACAGCCGAGTCGACGCGCAATATCCCCTGGATGACGCGAGTCCTGGAGAACGGACTTCCGGGGCCACTTATGGCCAAACTATGCGGCATGTGTCGGGATTTAAGTTGGGATCGGACGATGGAGGCATACCTTCTGGGACAGCTGATTACCTACACGGGATTCATTACCTTCAATGTAGGGCCCGAAGAGCATGAAGGCGTGTTCTTTTTGGACAGGAGTCTCGATCCCCCGCAGAGGCGAGCGCGCTATCGTGCGCGCGAGTTGGTCTACGATATGCACTACCTCGATTCTAGTCGGCACTGGGGGCCGTATCTCCCGGTAAGCGGTGGGCCTTGGGTAGTTTCCAGAGCTATACACGAAGGTAATACAGACTGAGGAGGCATTCACCTCTATGGTGAATGTCTCATTGCATATGCCGTCAACATCTCCTAATCTCGTTAACGTGAATTCAGATATTCTTGGAAATAACGCAAGCGACGAGCCTGGAGAGCCCAATCTCCTGAAATTTGATTCGCTCCCTCCACCTCAACTGCTAGAACCTGATTGGGGATGGTTGGGTGCCGCGCGTATCCTCGTAGAAGCCAACATGAAGGACCTTGAAATCGATGGACTGCACAGATTTACTTCATTAGATAGCTGGAGAGAACAGGGCTGGGTCGAAAGCAGCACAAATGAGTCTACTTCCTGGGACTGGGCGGGTGTAGAAGGCATCTGGAGGTATACTTCACCAGTGTCTCTCGCCGACTGGGACCCCTCTGCTGACGCAATTTTGAGACGCTGCGTATGCTGGATTGGCTACTCGCGTCTGATACGTGCGTTGATCTGTTGCATGTTTACTTATCTTGCACACTCACGTTCGACACACTGCAGGCGCAAATGTGGGTCCTGATTATTCAAGAACAACTCAAATTGCAAAGCGTTGCTTATATGCGTTGTATTACAGGTGTACGGGGGATTCGATGACTCTAGCCTCCGGGAAACCTGCATAAGTGTGCCCATGCGCCTTCATGTTGTCCGCTTCGGCCCGCCCACCATACCCGAATACCCAGAACGTCCAGTTATCGTCTTCGAGGGCGAGTCTGGTGGTCAAGACTGGATTGAGGACGAAGACGGAGGCGGTAGTGATGCGCGCAAAGTGCGAGGAACAGTTAGCATGTTGGCTAGCGGGCACGTCCGTTGGCAAATGGTAAGCGGCCTGGCACCATTATGGATCGAGTTGCAGCCATTGATTTGTTATGTGGCCCTCCAGTTTGTCTCGTCAGAGGAGTCTCCAAACGAAGACGATTGGGTTTCCGAGGCTATTCAAATTGGTGGTGTCGCATCGGGCGCCGGCATTATCGGCATGTGGACTGGCGCACAACACATGGATGGGGACCCGCTGGGTGAGCACATATCTTGACTGGTCTCGTACCCAGCCGTCTCACACTCGCCCTCCATTCGCTGTGGTGGGGCGCGAATAAGGTGGGGTTGGGTGGGTGACTAGCGTTCATGTATCTTGTCACTCAACTATTACCGCTCTAAATGCAGGACCATTTTGGCAATGGAGAGTCAGTGCATAGTCCTTACTCTGCAACGCCAATACTTGTTTGAGTGGGCACCCGTTCATCTCGCGGTACCCCAATCGTTATGATTTACTGGTATCTCCAGGACCCTTTCAGACAGGCTGAAGCCGTGTCATTTTGATTCTGATTATACACATACGGCGTGATGGGCAATGGACAACCTTGTCCACTCTGTTACTTGACCGAGCAGCGCATATGGTGACGATTTTGCAACGCGACGAACGATACAGTTTGTGTCATTGATTCCTTTGCAGTCTGAATTAAGACTCGAGGATCCGATCTGTGAAGCTTGTGGTATCTCATAATCTGAGTGCTTGCCAGCTCTGAGCTTTCATTGCCCCCTCGAATAACGTTATACGGATCTCATGGACTCTTATATTCACAGCGCACCGTGATATATATAGCGTTGGTGAATCAAACGACTCTTGCAGATCGAACTGATGATCACTGCGCGACGCAACTTGAATATCGCAGTGCTACATAGTATACTTAATGAAGATTTAGACGTCGAGTTTATCACAAGCGCTCATGTGTAACAACAAGAATAGCTCAGTGCCTGTCTGTTCTGATCATTTTGTTGTTGTAAAGCTCGTGGGAGAGAACACAGAATCACTACCTGGAAGCATTGCATTAGCTCCAAATACCGCATCAAAACGACCCCACGAGAAGGTCAAGGATGTCCAAAAATTGCATCCACAAAAAAAACACGGGGTCAAGTCTGACTGGCGGGTCTGTGCGTGGTGGATAAAGACATCTATGCAGCATGCCAGCCCATCAACCATCAAGTCAGACGGGATTCTCCTAGGCCCATGCTAGGAGGGCGGCGCGTATGCTCAAAGATGAGAGGGAAAACCGTGAGTAACGTGTCATTCAGCGAGCCCTCGAGTATCATATATCGATCCCTTCTTGACCCCGTACCACCACTATCTCCGTGGGCGCTTGTCGCTCATTGGGCCCCAGTCTGCCATTTTTCTTTCCTGTACCCTCCTGCCTTTGTCAAGACCATCTAACTTGGCCCTCACTGTCCCTACGGTCACATCATCCAACTCGATCCGACAATCGGGACCGCCATTGACGGACTGCACCACCCGATCCTTTTCCCCACGGCCGTGCGAGGCGGACATGGCGATGCGGGCCTGAAGCTCTGTCAGTATGGGGTATGCTTGGATGCATGGGGGGCGGGAGGCGGGGTCCTTGGGGGACCTCGTGATTTGATTTCAGTATAGTGCCCTTCCTTCAACCGGCGCTCTCGCCGCGCCACTCGCAAGTGGCTCGTCGGGTTCTATTTGGATGTAACCAGCCCTGCCTTAGTGGGCTGTCGGCGGGATGGGGCACCTGGGTACTCGGGAGGCTGCCATATGTGTGGCAGTGCGAGCGCTCCCCGTGGGTGGTTGTGGTGAAGGGTGGCGGAATCGGAGACTGCAGGATGCTGAGAGGGGGTGCTGAGGGCCTGTCTGACATGTTTGTTATTACTCTGCATGTACCTTGCTGTACGGAGTCTAAACATCGCATTCAAAACAAAACAAAAAAAGAGTATCATATATCGAGCGCCATGATGCACGTGATCTTCGTGCACGCGAAACTGGATAACTTAAGTAATGAGGTTGCATTTTCGACTACCGTGGGAAGATGCTGTCTTCATTTATAGTATAGATACAGATATAGATAACCAATCGACCCAATCCTGCTAGTACCATCTACACAGCCAGACCGCCACAAAGGCTCAGCTCCACCCGCATGTGATAGGTCAGAACCTAAATGACCATTGATGCTACACTCCGCCTAGGGTGAACCTCAGCACAAAATCAAATCGATAATACTCACTCCGCCTGAGAGTTCGCCCTGGTTGAACTTGGCTGTGCATCCGCCCCTGGCTGAATTTTGCGCGGTCATGTGATCTGCATATATGTCCCCCACACACTGCCTGCAGTCTGTCGCCTCAGGTGGTCTGAGCGATCCCCCCAGCTCCATGTCAAGTTGTAATGCCCTAGTCTGATTGTCGGTATCATAACAAGCTCACATGCCACCCGTGTGCTAATTTTTCTATCAGAGTGGCAAGCTGCCGGCCATGACAACAAGGGCCACACTCTGTGGCATTGCAAGACATGCAGAGATGGCAGGCCACAGCAGCAGTGGCATCTGCCTGCCCACGAACAGACAATAATTCATCAGGCCAACCTCGAGCATGCCTAGCAAGCGCCCCTCATGCCTGTCCATCAACAGTCCAATCATCTTAACCCAAACAATGAGCCAGCACTGGCCGTGATAGACAATGGCCTCCAAACACTGTTATGCTCATTCCTGTTGCCAACTGGCAATGAGCAAGAACATCATATTCACTCTACACCAACACGTCCCGCATTGCCACCTCCACTCTTTGATTGGGGCTTGTCTGCTGCCCTGGGTCACACCGAACTGCCACCATCAACAACTGATCAGCATCTCTCTCACCTATCTCGTGCTCTATTGGATCACCTCGACACGCTCAGCGGCTCTGACCCTGAGGACGACGAGCAGTCAGAAGATAATGAGCCCCCAATCAATGGGGACTACAACAGTGCCATACCCTACGGTATGACTTTTTTCTGTGTGTTGCCACACTCTTCCTGATGTCTATCAGGGGCTGAGCCAAGTGGAACCTCTGGCAAGGGGCCCGCCCTCAATTGCACCTGGCCTCATGAGCCTATGTCCATGTCGCAGCAATGGTTCCCATGGACAGACAAAGTGGTACGTGTTGCGCCAGTAATACTCCATCATATATCATCTGAATGCCACACAGACATGTACACTAGACATCTTGATGCATCTGCCGCGCTCTGTGTTCTCCCACTGGCAGCTTGACCTATTCCTCTGGCTGCTTAAGGTTAATGATATCAATGATGTCCCTTCTGTCCACTCTATGCACAGTATGAATGCAGCCCTGCAACACATGTGTGGGATAGATAGTACACAATACAAGGGGGCCCTTGGCCACAACTACACAGTCAACAATCTGTCGCAAATCATTGCTCAGGTGACTACTCACATTCTGTCTTCTGCCATTATCGAGGCATGGCACTGACACTCTTATCACCCCCAGGAAATGGCTAACCCTAAAGTACGTCCGCTCCTACACTTCTACCCCGAGGACTGAGGCACCACACTGCTTTCCGAGGCCTGTCAGGCCAAACACTGGCTGGAGGAGATGCCAGATGAACAACTTAGCCCCATGGCACGCATCAGAGGCAAGGATTACTTCATCCATGAGCTGAGCATGCTGATCTCCAGCGAGGTTTGCATCCCGGTTTGATGGTTTGTGCGTCAGCACACCGGCAAACCATTGCTGCATGCGAAGTGTTGGTGCATGCATACGGCCACAACCAATACGCAAATGGGGTGGTGTGTGAAACAAGAGGACAACTTCATTGTCTCCGAGACCCAATTCTTGAAGAATTTCACTGAGGTTTGTACAGACACTCAGTCTCTCTATGGTATACCTGACCCACAAATAATCCTTGGTATGTGATCTCTCCCACAGTGGCTACATTGCACTTACCCATGATGAATGCAGGAATGATTGACTTTGTGACAGGTATGACAGTGCCATGGACATTCACGGACCCCCTCATAGGCAACCATTGGTGTGCTAAGGCAAAGGGACATTGTGCCCTCGTGTTTGCATTGTGGATGTACTGTGATGACACATCCGGGAACCTGTTGAAGAAATGAAATGAACATAACTCCTTCCTTGTCATGTCTGCCACCCTACCTCACTGCAAGGCACAAAAAGAATACAACATTCACTTCTTGGCAATGTCGAATACCACACCGCCGCTCGAAATGCTTGATGGGATAGTGGAGCAGCTAGAGTATGTAAATAATACAATTTCTCCATGGTTGGCACTCATGTGTGGATGTAGAACTGCCCAGGATGAAGGAATATGGGCCTGGGACTGCGAGATGGGGGAAGCTGATACAATGGTCTATACTCCTATATCAATGCCTGACTCGTAAACTACAAGCAAGGGCTTATGGACAGTGCGTCATCCGGAAGATTGAGCGAGGAAATTGAGAATGACCACTACCCCAAGTGAAGAGGAGCAGAGACTTGAATTGGTAACCAGGTCGAACTTAGGGTTCAACTGACTAGTGGTACAACTATTTATACAAGTACCAGCTACGCACGGACCACCGTGTCTGTGTGGTCATGTTAGTGAAGAAAGAAATGTAGTGGTACACTACCAGATACAAAGTGCGCACAGACCCCATTATGTAAGCTACATAATGTTCAACCTGCAGGTGAGCGCTAAAACGGGCACCAGTATGGGCGCTAGTAGTACAAGAAATAGAACGGAAAGACAAATGTTTCAGGTGCTGTGTTTAAACAACATTTTTGGTCAGCCGGCACACGAAAAGGTCCTAGAGCAAGAGAGCAAAAAGATTATCTCGAGCGTATGAAATGTGTATTGTCAGGATGTATGTGCACTTTTACACCCTCCTCCATGGCTAACGAATTGCACAGATCTGTGATGGTGTTGGAATCAAGAAAACAGCACTGACAGACTTCACTTACACCATGGCCATGAAATACAGGTGTGGTGGTGCAGGGGACAAGCTGGATAAGGTTTACACTGTGCACGTCACGATATTGGTGTGTGCAGGCTCCTTCCGGATTCTTCTGTGAGCTGACGGACAAGGCTGCACAGTGGTGGTTCTTGCTCAAGCATCCAGAGTTGCTGTGCACTGAGGTGGAAGATACAACATACAAGGAAGAAGGCGTAGCAGACAAGTCTTCCCCAAGAGGCTCACCTGCCGCAAAGAAGCACAAAGTTCGCACACGGTGCGCAGGAGGGCGCGTTGCTCAAGGTCAATGTTTTTGGAGTCAAGTTAATGCATTTTTTGCCCGGGAGCTGAGCGCGCGGGGCACAAACATGGCCAATGTGTCTTGGAAAGAGTGAGCCACTTAGCACCTGGGTTATACACTATTCTAATGGTTAGCAGGTATATTGACAAGATGGTCTGTTTGGACAATGCACGATGTGGCGTGATAGTGATGGCCAACCGTGAAAGCAGCCATTCAATGGCCCAGACTTAGTGGTGCACACCTTTGTTAATGGCCAGGTGACAGGAGGCTCCTTTATGGATTTATTATAGGCCTTGAGAACATATGTGATCTTACATGACATTGTTAGACATGTATTATACCCAATAGAACACATCCCAATGTGAGCACTCAAATGTATGGACTTAGCATGCCAGTTGATACAACAGTCTATACTCCTATATTGATGCCTGACTCGTAGACGATGAGCGAGGGCTTATGGACAGTGCGTCATCCTGAAGATCGAGCGAGGAAGTCGAGAATGACCACTACCCCAAGTGAAGAGGAGCAGAGACTTGAATGAATAACTAGGTCGAACTTAGGGTTCGACTGACTAATGGTACAACTACTTATACAAGAACTGTCTACGCACGGACCACTGTATCTGTGTGGTTGTGTTAGTAAAGAAAGAAATGTAGTGGTACGATACCCGGTACGAAGTGCGCACGGACCCCATTATGTAAGCTACATAATGTTCAACCTGCAGGTGAGCGCTAAGACGGGCGCCAGTATGGGCGCTAGTAGTACAAGAAATAGAATGGAAAGATAAATGTTTCACCAGTAAGGAGTGCCTCAAACAAGAACAAACAAACAAGTTTTGCGAGCAGTGTAGTGTTATCATTTTTCCTTCCCAACCTGTTATGTCTTTCTGTGTGTTCCATTTGTGACAGATGTTGCCTGGCAGTTCTGTGCCAGTACCTCGCATTTGTGCCTGCGAGAGCCTGTCACGTCATGTATACATTGTATATGCTCACGTTCTACTACAGGTTCGCAATTGTTGGGGGTCGGTGCTGTTGCTGGAACGGGCAGGCAAATGAATTGGAACTGTAGAAATGAGTGTTGGCGTTGGGTTCGAACGAGCAAGCGCGAAGGTTTACGGAAGCAAGCGGCATGGGAAAAAGATCAAATACAAAGTGGTTTGTCTCGTCCTCGGGGCAGGGAGGCAAACACATGAAGTAATTACATGTGAGAACTTGGCCTAATATAGTAAACACTTATCTAAATCAGGTACATAGAAACAAGGCACTATCGCACCACAGCGCGGCATGTCAGCGAGCCGGTAGTCAGGCATGCACTCGCCCGGTTGTTCCAACACAGGGTGTAGTGGTTCAAGAAGAACATGAACTTAGCTGCTGAGAATCTGCGCTGCCAGAAACAGCGGACTTCTTCTGCGAGCATGATTGCATATTTGAAAAGCGCAAAAACTGAGTGATGTCAGGCAGGCCTGCTGTATACATGCACGCTGCACTTTAGCTTACCCATTATTGAAGTTGAGAATACATAGCACGCGCTGGCCGAACATCAAATACTGGGTGCAGCAGCATTGAAGGCACTCACTTTGGATTTGGAGGCAAGGGGCCATGCTTGGCTGTTTTGTTCAGGATTTGAGATGCCATTGTATGCCCATTCTTCGGTTCTATTGCCATGAACTAAATACTGTGAGAGGCTGATGTGGTCATGCCAAGGCTGCCTTTCGTAGCGGCACATCACTGGCCTGACAGCAATGAAACACAACAGCTTTGTGGTGCTGGCATCATCATTAAAAATGGCGAAAATGATCACGCATGAGGTCGATTCGAAGTTGTTCATTGAACCTGTGCCCATTTGAACAGATGTCGAAATCCGTCGCCAGAAATAACGGGCTTCTTCTGCAAGCGTGATCACATGTTCGAAACACGTGAAGACTGAGTGACATCAGGCGAGCCCGCGGTACACCCGCATGCGCACTCAAGCTTACCCACTACTGCATAAAGTGGTATGCGTCGGATAAGCTGGCCAAACATCAGAAACTGGGCACTGCAGCACTGTGGACACGTACTTGGGATTCGGATGCGAGGAATGATGCATTGATGATTGGCTGTGAGGCTTTGAGGTGCCATTGTATTCTGCTATATGGCCACGAGCTGAGTACTGTGAGGTGCAGCTGTGGTCATTCTGAAGGCTGCCTTTGGTAGCGGCGCCTCGCCGGCCTAACAGCAAGCCAGGGTTACAGGACAGTCATATCAACTTCTTTGTTGCGCTCATCGTCACTGGTGGCGATGAGAAACCACAGTGGCTGATATCATAATTCATACCATACCGATCTGATCTGATGTTTGCAGTGCGCGTGCATGGCTCGTCATCACCAGACGGGTAAAACCCATTAAACTGTACGTCGAGCATCCAGACACCTGTAAGCTCCCTGATGAAAGCAGAACGCACGCTAGCCCTTTTCAAGAAAAACGATGTTCAGGACAAACCCCACCATCCCCGAACGCCCCCAGTGCATGTACCCTCCCACAGTGCTCCGACGTGGATGTCGATGTTGCCCTAACAAGCAACTGTTGTCCGAGATTCGACGTCGAAGCCCCCGCACCCGCATCATCGCGCCCTGAATCTCGCCAGCAGCTGACCCGATTTCGGATGGGATGTCCCAGCCGCCACATGCCGCAGCCGGTCACGGCACGCCATGACAGAGCACGAACCATAAAGCTTGTCATCCACGGCACCTCTCGGCGTCAGCCCTTGCGCACTATGTTTGTCAGACCGCGCTCGAGGCCGGGAACAAAGCTTATCTCATCTTGCATACTGTACATACAATACATGGCATGGACCCTTGTAATACTCATCTACACGAGGCTGGCTGGGAAAAACACAGTGATCACGAATCCGAATCTCTGCGAAGGATGTGTGAGCGATGATGTGAACCGGCGATGAGACAACAAAACGGATGGGTAAAAGGGGGGGAGTGCACACAAAGATGGGTGGGTCGCGACGCCAGGGAGGCCTCGGCCATGATGCATGAACGTTGGAACGTCGAACGTCTGAACGGGGGGGCACAGCAGGACAGCAACAGCAAACAGACAGGCTCACAGTCGCGCCTCGGCCTTGCCCTTGCCCGCCTCGCCCGCCGCGAGCGGGCCCACCTCGCGCGCGCCGACGTCGCGCCACCACGCCTCCGCGACCGCGTCCGCGTCGTACCCGAACTGGATCTCGTTCTTCCGGCGGTCCGCCCACTGGTTCGGGTTGCCCTCCATCGCGAGCTCCTCAGCGGGCAGCCCCGCGCGCGCGCGCGCCACCGCCGCGAGCTCCGCCTCCGCCGCCGCGCGCATCGCTGTGTCGCGCGCCGCCTGCTCCGGGCCGTCGGGCAGGTGGAAGATCACCTGGTTCAGGCGCGACGCGCCCTGCGTCTCCGCCGTGCGCGGCAGGCGCAGCGCCTCGTACGCGTGCAGCAGCGGCGCCAGCTGCGCGCGGGAGGCGACGTGCGCGAGGAGGTTGCCAAGCACCGCGGCGTCCTCGATGGCCATGGCGGCGCCCTGCGCGCGATAAGGCTGGGGGGCGGTGTCAGCGGCGTGGGAAACGGGGGAGACGAGGCGCACGCACCAGCATGGGATGGCACGCGTCGCCGAGGAGCGCGACGCGCCCTGCGGAGTGGACCCACGTCGCGAGCGGCTTGCGGTCCATGAGACGCCACTTGAGCGTGGACTTGACGAGCGCGAGCATCTTCTGCACTCTGCAGGGCACCGAGGCTTCAGACGGCCCTCAACGGCGCGCGCGCGGACGGGCGACGTACCGGGGCTCAAAATCCGCGAAGTCGGCGCGCATCTTCTCTGCGCTGCCCTCCGCGGTCCACGACTCGACCGAGCCGTCGTCCGGGTGCAGCATCACGAGGTTGAACTCCTGTTTCGCGCGCTGCGGGGAGAGCGGCGGTGTGCGTTCGTCAGACGTGAAAGAGCGCGGTGTGAGCGGGGCTGGGTTACGCACCACGTTATAGGCCATGATATGGCGCCCCGGGCCCATCCACCCCGTCATCTCCGGCGTGTCCACGAACGACTTGAGGTCGGGATCGCTCAGCATGAGCTGCGTCGGGATGAGGGCCCTGTAGGCAGCGTCGCCCGTCGCCTCCGCGGGGTTCACCTGCCCGAGAACGACTTGCTGGATGTAGCTCTTCACGCCGTCTGCCCCGATAACCAGGTCCCCGTGCACCGTCTCGCCCGACGCCAGCGTCAGAGACGGCGCCTCGGGATCGCAGCCCACCACGGTCGAGTTCAGGCGCAGGGTCATGCTCGGGCCCGCGAGGTCATAGAGCAGCCTGTGGAAGTCGGCGCGGTGGATGTGGTAGTACGGCGCGCCGAACGCCTCCATCTTCTCCGCCCAGCGGGAGTACGCGACGCGCTCGCCCGTGCTGTACCGGCGGAAGACGAGGGCCTCGGGCTTCACTGCGATCTTTGCGAGCTTGTCGCCGAGGCCCCAGCGGATGAGCAGGCGGGTGACGTTCGGCGTCACTTGGATGCCCGCCCCGATCTCCCCTATTGCAGGGGCCGACTCGAACAGCGTGATCTTGTGGCCTGCTTGCGCGAGACAGTGTGCTGCGGCAAGACCACCGAGACCACAGCCGACGATGAGGATGTGAAGCTGGAGAGGGGCCTGCGTGGTAGACATGATCAGATGGCGGCGCGGTAGATTGGGATGGGCGTTGAGGGGCTGCAAGAAGAGTAGATATAGCAGAGGGGCAAAACTGTTGGGCCGAGCATCATAAGTATAGCCAGTGAGCGTCCCTATTCGCAGTCACGACGCAGACCGGACAAGCCAGACAAGGTCAGTCCGTGCTCACGCCCTTCTCACCGTACTCGCTTATTCGCCCCTATTGACAAAGGCGCCTGCCTGCCCGATCAGTTGGAAGTCGACTCTGCTTCATGCGTTTAGGCTGATTCCTGCCAGCCGCAGCTCATCGCGTTTATGGATCCTTGGTTGCCACGTCGTCCGCCAGCGTCCGTGCGCAAACCATCCCATCACCGATCGGTGATTTTGACTGGTCAACAACCGAACGGACGCCGTCCCGGAGCTTGCACGCTGGTGGCACCGAGTGTCACTGCTGTCCTCCAGCAGACGCGGGGCCGCTGCTTGCTACCCTCCGTCTGTCGCGGCACGAGACCACACACGCGCGCATCGCTGCATCGGCTCCGCCGAGGCCTTCTCAGTTCTTACCCGCCGCGGATGCTGTCTGCACACCTCCCCACGCCAGATGCTCCAGCAGGCAGCGACCACGCCAGATGTAGATAAGATCCCAAGATCCCATTTCCCCCTGCCGCACGCCGCTCTTCTCCCGTTGCTCGGTACGTCGTTCACCCGGTCCCCCACCCTCCCACCTTACCACGATTCTACGATTCTTCGTCCTATGGGCGTGCAGAACGATGCCGCATTGCACGAGGGCAGCGCGTGCCGCGCTGAACGCGGGCGAATGCGATGCATCGCAGGTATATTGACGGCCATGAGAGTGAGAGCGGTGATGGCTTATCCTGGCGGCGCAAGCCGTGCTTGATGTGCCTTCAAGAGTCAATCCTAGGAGAGCAAATCCCGTCTGGCCTGCGGCACCGCAGCGTCCTTCGCAAATTGCGATACTAGCCGCAGGCGGATGCGCCGCCCACGTCCATCTTGAGCTTGCAGACACCTATCTTGCCCGCGTTCGTCGCAGAGAGCGGTGTGAACCCGCTGCCGAGTGGCTCGGCAGCTCATCATGCAGGCGCACCCGCGCTAACTACACTACACATGCGGGTTCCGTGCACGCCAGGGGCACCTGTCAATAGATTCGCGTCAGACGAAGCCAGGGCGAACCCGTCCTACACGCCCTTCGACGCCCACGCTTGTGCGGGTGGAATTCCGGGGAAGACGGCAAGGGCCAATATGCAATATGATACCCCTCTTGCCGGCGCTGTTCGTCACTTGCTCGCGGATGTATCCCCTACTAGACGCCCTGCAGCCTGGCATTGGGTCGATGCGCGACATGCCAATCCGTGTGACGGTGTGGGAGGGATGCGAGCAGCGTCGTCCGTAGATGGTCGAAGGGTCTTGTGACTATATGCTAGCTAGAATTAAAATAAAAAGGTATGGCCGCGATAGACTGACTATATGCGCGCTCGCGAGACGATATCAGCGATGTTACGGATAGCCCGGGCTCTTCAAACACACACTCAAGTATACGCACACTGACGCTATGAGACACTTAACCACGATGCGTGTCCGAACGACGACGCGCGAAGTATAGTAGCGACGATGCGTGCCCGAACGTCTACGCGCGAGAGATTGTGCGTGTCCGATAGACAACGCGCGAACGACGATATAACAAACAAACGAAACACTCACCGTGTACGTGTGACTCTCGGGCCACTCGTCCGTAGTACGTACCAGTGCAGAAGAGGCGAGAGTGAGAAGTAAGAGATGGTCGTGGTTCGAGGGAGAGAGGAAGATGATATTTCTCGACACCGACGCAGGCTTTTATAAGTACAGAGAGGCCTTGACACGAGCAACATCATACGAAACCTAGGAGGAGCGAATGACGCACAACATAGCAATAGATCGACAGAAGCCCGAAACAGTAAGACATATTCTAAACGCGGATGAAAGCCCCGTCCTGGGCACAGACAAGCGAGACTCGACGTCTCCGGATCGGCTCCACGACTGTCAATGTCTCAGCTTCTCGAAGGTGTGAGCTCCCGACGCGTCATATTTACGCTCGCGACCTGCCGCCCTCAGGTGCGTGACGACGTCGGCACCAACGATAGCCTACGACAGCCGCTTCCCCTCCCCATCGGCGCCGTCTTTGCAAGCCTTAGAGCTGTCAAGGAGTAGGTACGTACTTTTGGATCGTTCTTTGGCGCGAAATAATGAAAAACATATGAAGGAATAGAAATTAGAAGAAAAGAAAAGGAATGGGATGTACGGCACCGAACGGAAATGAGACCGGATCACCGACATTCTTCTCCGGCTTCGACGCATTCTCCTCGACCACAACGGCAGCGGCGCTACGCTGTGTATCGCGAACTTATGAGCCGATGCTCATCGACGTTATTGACAGTGGATCGCCCTGCTGCCATGTTGCCATGTGCGTTGTCGCCCTTGCCGAGATCCTTGTTAGCGTGTTACGGCTGTTCGCACCACAGCCCATTTGGAATCGCAATGCACCCTGTGTACATGACGTGAGAGGGTCCTGTACAGAACATTTGAACGACAATGGACGCTAGCTAGAATCGAACAGGAACCATAATCATAATATGGCCATATGATCTAATCAGGTCGCTATATGCGTGACACAACTAAGACTATCCAAGGCCAAGACAGTGGTGGTCTCCTGATGAATAATGTGTTTTCTGTGAGTTTCATATGAAATGGCGTGATCAATATTCAATATTCTGACTCATGTACTCAATACAATACACATGATGACAAATGGTACAAAGTACTCGCGTCCTGGTGCAATATCTGAGCCGCCCTTCCACGGGGTTTCACGAGGGGATAGTGGGTGTTTGAGAGGGGAAAGGAGAAGACTGAAGTACAGGGCTTCGAGCCAGCTATTTAGAAGACAAGACTAGTTGGCAGAAGTGGCACGAGAGAAGGTGTACCATCAAATACAGTGCTTGCCTCATCCTTATCGTCACTTGTCGACTCTCTGGGCGCTTCTCTTCTGCCAAACGGCACGGACCCATATAACAGGTCTGTTTCAGAGTCCCAAACCGTCCTGACTCCAGATCATGCGGGAAGACATCCATTCAAGCGGCAACTCTGGGTCGGCCTAATGCATAATGTAGCCTTCGCCATTTCAGTGATGACAGGCTGAGCACCGCGCGCTGCAAACATTATATGTGATCGGTATAGTGCCCCAACGGCAAGAGGCTGCCGTTCCTCATCGCCACCAGCCACGACGAGCGCGACAAAGTGATTGATACGACTGCCATGTCACGGTAACCCTGGCGGGCTATCAGGCCGGCGAGGCGCCGCTACCAAAGACAGTCACTGTCTTCCGCATCACGGAGAGGCGGCGCTACCAAAGACAGCCGCCTTTAAAATGACTGCAGCAGCATCTCACGGTACTTGTAGAAGAATCGTCATACAATGGCAAGGTGGGTGCCTTCAATGCTGCTGCACCCAGTTTTTGACGTTTCGCCAGCTTATCTGACGCGCACTACGTATGCTCAACCTCAATATTGGGTAAGCTCAATTGCAGTGCGCATGCATACCGCAAGCGTGCCTGACACCACTCAGTCTTCGCACTTTTCGAACATGCGATCACGCTCGCAGACGAAGTCCGCTGTTTCTGGCAACGGAAGCTCTCTGCGGCTAAGTTCATGTTCTTCTTGAACCGCTACACCCTGCTCGTGGCGTCGTTTTCAATGATGCTAGCGCATTTCGCGTCGACGGTGGATACGGTGAGGACTTTGATATTGATGATAACGCATCTGACATCACGCAGAGGTGATTTCTTCTCTTAATTCAGATAGTGTAGACGCTGAGCGGAGGTATGCTAAGTGCAAGTTGCAAGAGGTTCGCCTGGGTATGCGAGAGCGCGAATATACTGCTGATCGTCGAATCTGCCGGTCAGTCATCTACTACCCACCTTGTCTTTATACTTGAAGTGATGCACCATTACTACAGCGTTCTCTGCGCTCAGAGCCTACGCCATTGGTGGGCGCATCGTGCTCCCAGCCCTGGTGGTGTTGGCGCTCTCGTTGACTGCGGGTGGGGCAGTGGTCGTAAGTGCTTAGCAAATTACAGTGCTTAATGCGCAATGCGCTTAACGTGCCGTTCCAGTTCCAGGAAGTATTCCAGGAAACTACAGGTGCTCAGTCCTACCTATCCGGACCTAATATCAAATACTCTTGCGTGCACGTGGTCCCCGTCCTTACTCACACGAAGTGCGTGCGCCTCCCTTCTTCTGCTTGAGCGTGCTCACAGGGGTCCGTCTGCAGATGTAATGACATATTGTCCAGAATGGCGAAAGAGACTTGAGTGCTGACATTGGGCGCACGGCAGTGATGACCGCTACACGGGCTATCGCAATTGCTGCCAATTTGATCGTCCTCGCAATAACCATTCACCGTACGTTCGGAATCAAGAGACAAGCCCGTCAGCTCCAGATGAAGGTGCCGCTCACCACAGTGCTTCTGGCTGACGGTACGAGTCAGATCTCTACGTACGCATGCGGCACAGTATTGACTTATTGGGCGTGTGGGCAGGGTTCCTATACTTCGTGTGAGTCAATCAGAGGTTCGTTTTGCGGAAGAGCGCTCACTCGTAATGCGGTGGTCATCAGAGTGTTATTCGTCCTTGATATTGTACTCATCGTATCACTCCAGGGTCGGAGTGCGACCCACGTAAGTAGTCTGCTTCATGGCCTCGTGAGTCGTTGGAGTCTGACAACTAGATATCCGACATCCTCATCTGCTCAGACGATTGATCTTCAAGCAATATACTACATCGCGCCGTCAGTGCTAGGCCATGATGCTGAACCATACAGTCGCTAATAGCGAATTCGCTCATAGGATGTCGTCCGTTCTGATCTCAAGGTTCATGTTCCACCTACATCGGAGTTCCGGGCCTGCTGGTAGCACGCTCCAGGCAACGCACAGCCTGATGATCTCTTCAGCGGGCTCAGCACCCCTTGACAGTATAGTATTCGCCCACTTCAGCACGGACGACAAAAGCGTGGGAACGCCTTTTGCTGGAAATACATCATCAGCTGGTATCGCCTTGGAAGACGACTGGGATGATACAGTGTCGGATATGGAAGCAGAATATGAATCAAACGGCGAGGGTCATCCTGTTAGCGACCATCGAGACACACTCCATGCGTAGTAGCGGCTCCCAAAATGAAATCGACAATTTATATATAATTACTGCGAGCTTGTTGCTTGCGGTGAGTACGTTGCTTGTGGACTGCCTATTTCACCTCATCTGTTTCATCTCATTTGTCTCAGCAGTTATATTCTAGAAGCACTCATGTACATTAGCTCACCAAGTGCGCTTCGTCTAGGGCCGCGATGCTACCAATGCCATAGTCATATTTGTCTTCAACCGGTATACCGTCCTTGCGTTTAGAGTGATAGCCCTTCTGGGGGTCATTTCAGGGTCGCAATAAAGGGCCTGATAGAGGAAGGTACGATAGGCTCGATACTGAAAAGGAGCACGTCATGGGTATCCTGTGACTTCAAATCTGAGACGAGCCAGATCATATCACCATGAATTCATTGACCACGCGCAAGGAGTGTTTGTTCTCTCTTACTAATAATGCAGACATCATGTGACGACAAAATGCGGATGATCGCGCCCACTGTATTGAGAAATCCAGGCTGTAAGCATCGCTACAGGGACGTATACACCGCCGAGTCTCTAAGTTGGGAGCACTGGTGCTGTCCCGTCGGAATCATGTTATACTGGCAGACCTCGTTTCAGTCAGCACATCAGCTTCATGCAACTCTCCACTGCCAGAACGGCCCTACGTGTATAAGCATGGCTCATAAGCATCAGCAGATCACTTAGAATGAGAGGGGTCTAACCTAATGTATCGCCACCACCGAGACGCCGAGCAGGACTCCACATTCCGATGAATCCTGCCTCCGAGGCCACGCCCCCGAGCTGCACCGCTTCCGACATCACCTCGTCCTCGTCTGGGAATTCTGCCGACATCACAGACTAGAGTCATCGCGAAGAAACGACTGTGAGCAGACATGAAGATAGCCCAATGGGCGTGGCAGGATCATAGTGCGTACCAGTTGCCAGCGAACGTATCCACCGGCTATCATGCTGACGGTGCCCCGCACATTCCGCACATCATCACAAGACCTATCCTGGTACTCGATCCAATCCACACCGCCAGCTTCGCCCTCGAAGACAATGGTCGGACGATGGGGGTACTCGGGCACGATAGGCGGATCAAAACGCACGATGCGCAGACGCATTGGCGAATAACTAACATGTTCTTCGAGGATAGGATCATCAAAACCGCCGTACATCTGCAAAATACGTAGAAGTTTAAGAATCACGCAGTAGATCTAGATGAACCTTACATTACAATCTGCGGCGAGGAAGGTCATCTCATGACGCCATGGTTAGAGATATGGATCACGACATACAATTGAGTTCGGAATAGTTGATCCAGCACATGCAGCGCCTGTCAGGGCCTGTCAGCTGAGTCTAACGAGAACAACAGACAACAGACATACCTCCAGACACCTTCAACGCCGGCCCAGTCCCATGCCGCCCCAACTTCGCACCCGGGGCTCAGTTTTCTTACATTATCATCAGGCCTTGTCCATCCTTGTTCTCGCCACCTGTCCAAGCAAAGGAATTCGTCGAGCCTATCCATGCGAGGGTCTTCCATATTCGCCTGCAGCACGATGCGTGCAGCAGCCAGCCATGCCCAATCAGGAGATAGTTGCTTTGGCGTAGGCACTGGACTGTTGTATTGCAACATATCAGCGGCAGCTTGACTCGCGTACGGCGCTTCGTTGGTATCAGTGATATTTAGTTGGGGGGTTCCGGCGAAAGGCGTGTATTCTCCTGAGGCCTCGGTTTCTTCATCCTCGAAGTGGTAGTCATTTGAACCGTGAGGACCGGTCTTGGTGTCGATAGATACAGATTTGTCGTCTTGCTCAACTAGCAGATAAGGCCCCCAATGCCTACGTGCATCTAGATATACCATGTTGTAGACCACCTCCCGCGCACGATAGCGAGAAAACGTTCTCTGATCGTCCCTGCTAATTGGCACGTTGTCTTCGTCAACTCCTCCGGCCTTGAAGTCGATGAATCCAGTGTAAGTGATCAACTTCGCGAGCAATTGGGCCTCTAATGTCTGGTCCCACTCTGGGTCCCGCTCTTCGCCACACAATCTAGCAATAAGCGACCAAGGAAGACCACGCTCTAGAACGGATTCCAGCCAGAGAATATTGAGTGATGGCCCACCGGTATGCATTGCGAACAACGGAGCGGCGCGAGATGCCATGCCGAGTGTGTCGATATGCGCAAGGGGACGCCAGAGGATTATTTTTCCACTAGTACTATCGTTGTCCTCTCCAACCATGACAGGGCCAAAATCCGGATGACATGGCGCCATTGTCTCGCAAACGTCCAGCAGCGCGGAGAGCGCTTGCACGCTGCGCTCCAGCGGGGCAGACTGGTACCAGACGGACGTGTGTCTGCGAACACGAACACGGACTGACTCAGCGGTAAAGTTGACGGGACGTATGGCATGCTTGAAATAGCTCTCTGCCAAAATGCGCTGTTGAAACTCCAGTCCCCAGTCAAACTCAGCTGCACCCTGATGAGAGACTATTGGCAATGATTGTAGGATGTGCTCACGCTTGCTAGCAAAGTACAGTTTGCGCGGATCGTCAAATGTTGTCAAAAATATCTCTCGCCACAAATGCGTGTCGGAAGGCCTATAGATGAGATTCCGAAACGAGCGGCACGTCTGCGCCAGGAAAGCGATGGCAGTCGGGAAGCCTTGTTTGGCTACTGAGAGAGCTATTATCTCGGCCACCTCATGCGGAAGCGAGAGAATAGGTGAAGCTGTGTACTTCATAGTGTTTGGATAGCAAAACCCCAAAGGTGCGAGACTAAGATTAGCGAGCTGAAGGCGCGTGTCCATGGGGTTGTTTGATAGCTGCGTACGACGTGGTGTTTATACAAGGTGAGTCTGATACGATGAATATATCGAGACCATCGCTGTGGTCTACAACTTGGGCCGGATGTAGTAGGCGTAGCAGGATCGGGCCGATCGGACATTGTTGCACATGAGCGCTTTTGATCAACTCGAGTCTAGTTTTCATTATATGTAGTACTAGTACCACTCTGTACTACTATATTCAAGTTGCGTCGCGCAGTAATCATCAGATCTGCAAGAGTCGTTTGATTCACCAGCACTATATGCATTAAGGTGCGTTATGAATATAAGAGATCATGATATTCGTATAACGCTATTCGAGCTACTCGAGGTGGCAATGAAAGCTCAGAGCTGGCAAGCCCTCACGAGATACCACAAGCTTTACAGAAAGGGTCTTCGAATCTTACATCAGATCGCAAAAAAGACCAGTGCCAGTGACAAGGGCTGTCATTGGATACCTTTCCGCAGCGGTCTAAAGGGCATTAAGTACAGAATAGATTCGGTTCAAAAATCTCGTCGGCATGCCGGCTGATCTCTGGTTCCGTTGTCTTTGTTTATGACAGCCCCCTACGAGGCCGGAAGTCTGGACGAGGGGGTGGGGGACAAGGGGTGGCCAAAAGGTTACGGCGAGGGGTGGGCCAATGATGCAGAATATCGCAGTTTCAGACACATGTTTCGAACTCCGAGATTGAATCGTGTTCGACATGCAGTCTGCAGAGCTCGCATCCGCCGTCGTCAGTGCCCGCCGCCCTCAGTATTATGGGCCGATCAGGTGAGTTTGCCGCCTTGGAGGGTCTTTTTCATTTCTAACTCCTCGGATTAAGACTACATACTACGTATGACATACAAGGGGTGCTACGCTCTGCCATTCTGAATCTCATTAGAATGCAGGTTTGAATTCAACCCCCGCCTTGAAATCTGCGACGCGTCCAGATCCTGCAGGAAGGCGTTCATTTCTCGCCGCCACCAGCAGGCGGCAATGAGCGCGAAAAATCGATTAGTATGACTTCCCTATAACCCCGACTTGCTGTCAGGCGAGGAGTAATGCTCGGCTGTCTCGTTCAGAATTTGAGGCGCCATTGTATGCCCATTCTTCTGCTCAATGGCCACGAGCTAAATACTGTGAGAAGCCGCCGCGGTCATTTTAAAGGGTGTCTTTGGTAGCGCTGCGGCGCCGGCATCCGAATCTAAAGTACGTGTCTTCAATGCTGCTGCATCCAGTTTTTGACGTTTCGCCAGTTTAGCCGACGCGTACTACTTATGTGCAATAGTAGGTAAGTTGAGTGCGCATGTATGTGTACCGCGGGCTCGCCTGACATCACTCAGCCTTCGCACTTTTTGAACATGCGATCACGTTTGCAGAAGAAGTCCGCTGTTTCTGGCAACGCAAACTCTCTGCCGCTTCGCTCGTGTTCTTCTTGAACCGCTATACCCTGCTCGTGGCGTCGTCCTCAATGGTGATAGCACATCTCACGTGGAAGGCGGATACGGTGAGGACCTTCACATATGTAGTAATGCGTCGGACATCTGAAATGGCTACGCAGAGGTTATCTCTTCTCTCGGGTCAAATAGTGTAAACGCTAATCGGAGATATACTTAGTACAACGTGCAAGGGGCTCGGCTGGGTATACGAGAGCGCGAATATACTGCTGTTCGTCGAATCTGCTGGTCAGCCTTCTACCCGCCTTGTCTTTATACATGAAGTAATATGCCGCAACTACAGTATTCTCCGCGCTCAGAGCGTATGCCATTGGTGGCCGCATCGTGATGCCAGCCCTGGTGGTGTTGGTGCTCTCTTTGACTGCGGGTGGGGCGATGCTCGTATGTACTTAACAAATTACAAAGCTCACTGTGTCTCACATGGTGTTCTAGTTCCAACAAGTATTCCAGGAAATGACAGGCCCTCAGTCCTACCTATCCCATTTCAACTCAATGTACTCGTGCGTGCATATGGACCTGATTACTGTCCCCGCTCATACGAAGTGCGTGCTTCTCTTTTCCTCTGCTTAAGCGTGCTCACAGGGAGCCATCTGCAGATGTAATGTCATATTTTTCAGAATAGCGAAAGAGACTTCAGTGCTGACATCATTGCAGTGATGACCGCTACACGGGCTATTGCGATTGCTGCGGATTTGATCGTCTTCGCAGTAACTATCCACCATACGTTTGGAATCAAGAGACAAGCCCGTCAGCTAGGGATCAAGGTGCCGCTTGTCACTATGCTTCTGGTTGACGGTACGAGCCGCCTCTCTACGTAGGCATGCAGCACAGTCTTGAATTATTGGGCGTGTGGACAGGGTTTCTATACTTCGTGTGAGTCAATCAAGAGTTCGCTTTGCGGAATGGTGGATACCAATGGTGTGGAGGCCATCAGAGTATTATTCGTGCTTGATATTATATTCATTATATCATTTCAGAGTCGGAGTGCAACCGACGTAAGTAGTCTGATTCATGGTCTCATGAGCCGTCGAAGTCTGACAACTATACGTCTATATGTTCGATATCCTCATCTGATCAGCCACTCGATCATGAAGCAATATACTACATCGCGCCGTCAGTGCTAGCTAGTTCATGATACTGAAACATACAGTCACTGAACGCGAACCTATCACAGGATCTCGTCCATTCTGATCTCAAGGTTCATGTTCCACCTACATCGGAGTCCCAGCCCCGCTGGTAGCACGCTCCGGGAAACGCACAGCTTGATGACCTGTTCGGTGGGTTCAGCACCCCTTGACAGTCAAGCATTCGCCCACTTCCGCACAAACAACATAGGCGTGGGGACGCCTTCCGCTGGGATGACATCGTCAGCTGGTATCGCCTTGGAAGACGACTGGGGTGATGCAGCGTCGGATGTGGAATCAGTGTATGAATTAGACGACGAGGTTCATCTTGCTAGTCACCATCGAGATACACTCCATGCGTAGTAGCGGCTCTCAACATGGCTATCGACAATTGCCAATACATCCCGGTGTTTCAATAGTGAGTCCTCGCAGATTTCCAACTTCACTGCGTCATATGTTGTCTTACCATGTAATAAGTCATAGACCCATTTAGATGCGATCGCCACTGGAAGCTTTACTGTCGGCATCTAAAGGACAATAACAGTATATCATGTAAGTAGAAGAATAAGATGGAAACATGGTGTATCCGAAGACCGGTGTTCCTTTGAAGAGCCGATCGCCATCATCAGCACGGTCATCAAATATGCGCATACGTAGTGAGATCGGATCAAGACAATCATGGGCCTGCATGCATGCAGAAGGGCGAACCACGATTACTGCTTTACAAGACGGACGTCGAGAAGAAGACCGAGAAATGCGGGTTTTCTCCCTTGCGATGACCATGACGCAACTGCAATCGGGGCCACTGAGTCGACTTGGCATTTCCGATAAGCGTGCATGGCCCAGGACTTACCAGATCATACTCTAGAGCGCATTTCGCGCTCTATATTATGGTCGTCACTGCCTCGATGTGCTGCTGTGGCCGACGCGTTTAGGAGGCAGTTGCTCAGGCTCGAGTGGGGGTTGCTATCTGGTCGCTGGCGTCGCACGGCTGGAGCGTTCGTGCCGGAGGAGGCTGTCGTCGAGCTCCTTCAGACCAAGTAGGTCCTCAAGGACCGGCAATGTTTGAGGATTCTCGGCTGACATCGTGATCGCAGTCACGTCTCTGCTTACTGCGAGCTTGCCGCTCGCGATGAGTTCGTTGCTTGCGGACTGCCTGTCTCGCTTCGTCGGTGTCATCTTGCTCGTCTCAGCAGCCATATTCTACGAGCACGTATTTACGCTGTCTCACGAAGTACGCTTCATTATCTGGGGCTGCGAGCGTGCCAGCGCCATGGCCATATTTGTCTCGATTCGATATGTCGTCTTTGCATTTGGAGTCATAGCGCTTCTGGGGGTCTTTTCATGGGACACCAATCTAGTACATTCTTTCGTCTTCAGTGCTTGCATATATGAATAATCCTCTGCCCGGTGCAGAGGTATCGTTGGTGCCCCATAAGGGTTTCTTCAGTCAGGGTCAGCCCTGCTTTTGCCACGCGTCAACCTGACACAATGTCGCTTGGCCTCAACGGAGCCATGTAGCGCGGTACAAAGTATCAAGTTGCATTCGTATTCACCTACTGCACAGACAAGATCGCGCCGAGGAAGGCGCATACGACATCACAAGGTTTAAAATAAATACTATAATCTATCCCCGCACCTCCCCCCGTCCTCAGTGCGCGAAGATCCGCGCTCACAGCTCTTCCACACGTTGACTCCTCACTTCTTTCCGGATTCTGACCCATGATGGCTGTGAGGAAGATGGAGGCTATGCACGGACTCCGAGGAGTGTGAGCGCGCGTCAGCGCCTGGGCCGTGCGACGACAGGTTGTACGCCTTCACAAACCCTCTGCATGCCGTTGGGGTGTTTCGGGGATGTGGGGCATTGCACCGGTGAGAACGTACTCAGCCTTCAAACGAAGAAGAGGACGCACCGCTGCGTGGCATCCAGGTAATCGCTGCGGTCCCACCGCTTATTCGTCTTGACCGAGACGCCCTCCCGCGAGACATTCACGCCCTTGTGTTTGAGTCTGCGCGCGCACAGCACGTGAAGCGCACGACACGCGTGAGCGGGACGTAGAGGGACTCACGATTCTTTTGCCCTCTCGGCCGCCCGCGAGGTCGCCCTGCCCACATATAGCAGCCCTGCCACGATAGAGGCAGCTACTGATAGTGTCTATGAAAATGAAATTGTCGTCGCAACGTGTTAGATCAAGCCGAGACCAGACTCCGGTACTTGTGATACGCACGATAAACAACGAGGCAAAGTCAATCCTGCAGCATCCCTCAGTGACTTACAGACCGAACATCAGCGGAGCGCCTCACCAGTTCGCCATGGTATGATGGTGTGAGGATGAGCAGATAGCTGGAGGCTGCAGAGATAGAGAGCGAGAGACCCCCCAATTTAACACCCGCAAGTTATAGTTCAATGGAAGGCGGTCACGAATGGAAGCCGCAAGCGCCGTGGATGTCGGTGCTTTTCGTCTCCGTTACGTCCGTTCCGGTAATGAGAGGTATTTGTAAGGGAAAGCGAAGACTAGCAGTGAATGGAAGTGCAGAAACAGCCAGCGGT
This sequence comes from Postia placenta MAD-698-R-SB12, assembly GCF_002117355.1. Lineage (NCBI taxonomy): Eukaryota > Fungi > Basidiomycota > Agaricomycetes > Polyporales > Adustoporiaceae > Rhodonia > Rhodonia placenta. Next base: position 1,656,262 of record NW_020169837.1, on the reverse strand, counting down.
CTGCAATATATACGCAGTAGAATAGGAGAGGATGAGGGATTGGGGCGGTGCCACTGACTGATGACCGCATTTGGCGCACCGCAGCGCCCGAGCGCTCGGCCCATCGACTATGTTCCTGCTTCAAAAATATACATCCCGCTTACTGAACGTGCCGTCTGCAAGTGACGTCTTGTGCACTCGCTAGGACAGACTTGTGTCCGCAACATCATTGTAGTCACATTGCGGCATTCAGGCCTGCACCTACGACATTGCCGACCTCTGCCGCTCCGCTTCTTGTAAGTAAATCGCGATGGACATATCATTCTTACCGTCTGAGATGTCCGTGCAACGCATGGGCCGCAAACGCACCTCGACGAATATGTACCGCTTCTGTACAAGATGCCTCAGCCACAAGGATTGATGGCAAGTTCGCGCTTTAACATTCTAAGCGTGATGCGCGTATGGGCGGACTTCGAGCGGATACACCAGCGAACACATTGCCGGACTCCGGCATAGGCCTTGATTTCAGAGTCCGCCTGTCTACGAACAGGCTTTCCGACACACGCTTATTTGTAAATGCGCACTTCCCAGTCCGAGCCACATATGAATGAATTTTCGACATGGGCCTGCGAACGATTCGGGGTCTGAAATCTCACCTTAAGCCGGTGGAGTAGTTCACGACATGCCACGGAAGGTACTTACAGTATCAGAGTGATTAATTGCGAGCGAAGCGAGCATATCGACATGGGGGGTGAGCCGTCGCTTTCGCCGGGGACAAACAAAGCCAAAGAGTCCGCTACAAGCGCCTGAGCACTTTTCGCACTCGCAGCATTAAGTGTGCTGTAAGTCGTTCAATAGGGCACCAATTCTCATCATTTTAGTCTCGAATGGATCGCATTTACTTACTCTATGTTTCTGTGACTAAAATTTGGTACGTTGTGATGGTTCCATGGCAATATCTGGGTAGCGAGGACAACCAACTGCATGTCACGTGCACCACCCAAGCGCCTAGCAGTCGTGCAGCAACTTGATGAACCGTGACCACCACGTCGGCCTGCACAGGTCTAAAGTCGACTTTCTCTTCGTTACGCTCGATAACCCGCGCTCTCGGACAAAATGGTACCCCCGCTCACGGCGTCGTGTGTTTGCGAGGCTCATAGATCCTAGCCGTCCACAGCGAATGCGGCGGACCCCATCCCAATAGAGACGTCCCATGAGGACATGATCGTACGTGCACCCGCGCGCACTGAGAACGCGTCGCTCACCCCGCCCTGACAGCACGACGCGCAAATGGACTACTACGGCAAGCGCATCGCCACATGCTCGTCGGACCGCACAGTGAGGGTGTTCGACGTGGTCGACGGGGAGACACCAAAGGGACAGACACTCAGAGGGTGCGTGCGCTCCTTCTCCCAGACGTCGTAGCGGGAGCGAATGAACACCCCACCAGACACACCGGGCCCGTGTGGCAGGTCGCCTGGGCACACCCCAAGTTTGGCCACATCCTCGCGTCGTGCTCGTACGACGGCAAGGTCATCATCTGGAAGGAGCAGCCTGCGCAGGGCCCGTCCCCGGGTGGCTGGGCGAAGATCAAGGAGCACACCCTGCACAAGGCGTCCGTCAACTCCGTTTCATGGGCCCCCCATGAGCTGGGCGCGATCCTCGCGTGCGCGTCCTCCGACGGGACCATTTCCGTCCTCACGTTCAAGAGTACGCCCTCGTCGCTGAACCCTCTACGCTTTTCTGACTATATGACTCAGACGACGGCCAGTGGGGCGCCGACGTGTTCGACGGACACGCCATCGGCTGCAACGCGGTCTCCTGGGCGCCCGCTGTGCAGCCCGGGTCTCTGATCGCGCCGCAGCCGACCGCGTCGCTCCCCGGCCAGCCGTCTGCGGGGCTGCAGAGCGTGAAGCGCTTCGCGAGCGCGGGCTGCGACAACCTCGTGAAGATCTGGGGCTTCCGCGACGACACGCAGGCGTGGATCGAGGAGGAGGTGCTCGAGGGGCACACAGATTGGGTGCGCGACGTCGCGTGGGCGCCGAATATTGGGCTGCCCCGGAGCTATATTGCGACAGCGTCCCAGGTGCGCCGGCTTGCGTCTGCAGAGGCGCGCTGCTGATGGTGTCGGGTGGCAGGACAAGACGGTGCTGATCTGGACGAAGGACACGCCGACGTCGCCGTGGGTCAAGACGGCGCTCGACGCGTCGTCGGTGTCGGTCTCGCCGACGTCGGGGGCCCCTGCCACAGCGGGGAAGTTCCCAGACGTTGTGTGGCGCGTGTCATGGAGCCTGGCAGGGAACATCCTCGCGGTGAGCTGTGGCGACGGGAAGGTGACTTTGTGGAAGGAGAACCTGAAGGGTGTGTGGGAGTGTGTGAGCGACATGACGAGCTAGGTGCTTTCTCTCCTGTAGTCTACTTCTTTGGCCGGACTATATGCATTCATTTCATGTTTTTCGTGGATCCCTCCGGATCGAGAATTGTCCGTTGCGACGTTGGGAGCGCATCTTACAATATGCACCCGCTGCACGGGGAGTGGCTCGCGAAGCAATTCTATGACCAAGGCAGCATAACTGCAACTTTATTGGACTCCGAGTTTATCCTTGTCAGATACCGAAACACTTCGCTTCATTTGCAATGCCTAATTTTTAAGTTAATTTGCATGCCACAGAGGATACTGCTCAAGACACTTGCTGCTAGTGTAGGGCAAATAATTCATTGGCATGAAAACATCACATGCCCACACGTGACAATTACTCTAGTTTTTTCGCCCATCCCTTCAAAGATAGGAGGTAGCATTGGCGCTAATGTATGTCACGTGTAGTCACATGACTGTCAGGAATTATGTCTCACGCGCTGATTTGACGCCATTCGGACCGGGCGAGCGGAGCCGCCTATATCAACCAAGTATGGTTATTTACCCCTCAGGAGCACACACATCACCAGGCTCCTTCCCACCATCTTCGTTCGGGTAAGGGGGACTTCATATGAGGGGCAGGTACTCATCCTAAGTCCTAAAGATCATATGATATGATACATTATGTCATAAATACATCTCATGTGCTTTTCATCAATAAGTCACATGTTTTTAAACCCAGCAATCATCCCTCAAACCCTGTCTACGACGGCTGGCACAAAACATTGGTAAACAATTGGTGCCGGCCATCAATTCCCCCATTTAGCAGGGAGCTTCACCGGGGAAATGTTTTCAGACAGTAATGTTATTACAATTAAATGAATATCTATGAGCATCATTGAGTGCGGGCTCACAACATAGCAACATAGCCTGACCACCTCTTTCATGCCTTACGAGAAGCCTACGCTACCGTCTCTAGACCAGATCCATTAAAAAACATATGTAAAGTTAGGCCGTGACCCCTGCAAATGGCAAGCCAAAGTTGTGCACGCAATTTTGAAGGAAGAGAAAGATGTTGTCTGTGTGGCTCCAACTGGGCCCGGAAAGACACTCACATTTTGGATGCCACTGCTATTTCATCAAGATGGCATTCAAATTGTTGTGACACCACTCAACATTCTTGGGAACCAGAATAAGATGGAACTTGAATTGTTAGGAATCAAAGCAGTGACCGTCAGTGCCAAGACAGCTACACCAAAGTTATACAGGGTGGATACATTGTGTGGCTCAATGGCAGCGCAACTCACCAACAAAGGTCTCAGGATATTAAAGATGGTGTCTATCATGCAATCATTGTCAACCCGGAAGAGCTCATGAAGGACAACAGTGCCTTCGAACAGCTATGGAAGAACATCAATTTCACGTCCCGCATCATCAGTATCGTCTGGGATGAAGCGCACTGTATCAGCATCTGGAGCAGTTTTCGCACCAACTACAGGGAAGCTCACCGTCTGCGATATCTCATACCACATGTTTGTTTTGTCCTTGCCACAGTGACACTCCCCAATGAGATTCAAGACAATGTTATGAGAATCTTGCAGATCAAACCAAAAAACTGCACAATCATCCGATGTTCAAATGTCCGACCAAATGTGCACTTACAAGTGAGGAAGATCGAGCATTTGCTCACAAGCTTCAAGGACCTCGAGTTCCTTGTGCCAGTAGGAATGAAGGTGGGAGACAAGTTGAAGAAGCTCATGGTGTTCTTTGACAGCATCAAGGAGTCAATCAAAGCTGCAGAAATGCTGAGAGCAAGGCTCCTGCCCAAGGAACGTACCAAGATCCGGTGGTTCAATGCACGCATGTCACCCGAGTTCCGTGAAGACGGGACACAGCATTTCAAAGACGGTGATGTGTATGGTCTCTGTGTGACTGATTCATTTGGCATGGTTAGTAATTACTATATTGCAATGCAGACAGCCCGCTTACCTGACGTGCAGGGAGTTGATGTGACAGACATCGAGATCATTGTGCAGTGGCAAATGTCCTGTGACATGAACACACTGTGGCAGCGATTTGGGCGAGCTGCATGGGATCAGTCACTTACTGCTATAGCTATCCTCCTTGTGGAGGCGAAGTACTTTGATGAAGCAAAGCAAAAAGCAAAAATCTGCTCAGAGAAGAAACACAAAGTCTCCCTAAAGTGTAAGGCTACATGTGTACCAAATACTGAGCCAAACAAGTGCACATGTTTAGTGAACAGCCGGGTAGCGAACCACAGCATCACACAGGCACACAGCTCAGTTGTAGCTGATATTGAAAGTACAGCAGTAGTTGTTGTCGATGGGAGAAACCTTAGGGAAGAGTGGCACTTGGGGAAGAGCAACAAAGTACAAGGTACAGGAAGGAAGCGGAAGGACGACGAGCGTGCTAAGGAACTCATGCCCGAGCTGGATGCCCTGGTGAATGCTGGGACATGACCATATAAGTGCTATAGGGTTCCTGTCAATGCATACTATGTGAACAACGAGGCAGGTAAGTGACCTTCAGTGTCAGCAGGAAGTGCATGTGCTTATGTTTATATAATGGTGCTTCCTAGACTCCCACCATGAAGCTTGTCACCCAGATGGGTGCCCCCGCTGCTCGCCCCGTACCTCCATAGTGTGCTGCACCCTCTGCTCCCCTGATGCTTTCGAGACAGAGCTGGACTCTGCGACCAATGTCCCCACTGTACAGCCGTCGCTTACATGGGCATCAAATCTCAGACACCACATAAAGACCATGATGTCTGACGCTGCACATGATCTAAAGGCTGCGCTCAACCATTGGCGGCGCAATCATGCCCAGAGCAAGTGTGGCGCTGCTGCTCATTGAGACATGGGATCGAGTATCATCCTACCTCATGCAGTCCTGGATCATCTTGTCGATTGTGCACATGCGAGGAAAATAACATGTGTGGATGACATCTGACGTGAAATAAAATGGAATAGGATCAACAAGTATGGTGGTGACATTCTCGCAATCATTTTACAGTAGGTCTGATATACTTTATAATTATACAAACAACTGATGCTCCCACTCAGACACTTCCCTGTGCCTGCAGCAGTCACGTCCACCACTCAACAGCATCCTTTGAATGAGGATGGAAGCGGCAGACCCAGTAGTGTAGGAACTGCTGGACGTGTCATCAAACAATATACATGTAGTGTCTGCAAGCAAATTGGTCATACAAGTGAGCGCTCACCTTCCACGGTTCTTGACAGCTCCGGGCTGACTGAATCAACACAGAACGAAGCAGTATGTGTCCTGCCAAGGCACACCAAGCACAACAGGAGAATATCCCTGTTCCTTTGATGCAGGTAGTGTCCTCGTTGTCTGGTGCACACTTGCCTGTCCCGCAGAGTGATCCATTCACAGACATGTGTATCCAGTATGATTCACTCTCATATTTGACTGACTCTCACATTTGCTTTCAGCCTCATGGTACTACACTTTCCTTGCTACAACCGGTGCTACCGTCTCAATTTTATGGTACACACCCACAGTAGAGGATCATGCTTATAATTCATCCTTGATGCTTATCTCATTTGCACCTACCTCATCATCTACAATCTTGTCCCCATCTTCTGCATCAGCGTTATCATCCTCTCACTCACCAGCCACTGTTCCGCCTTTGTGGTTTGACACCCATAACACTGTAAGCCCTTTGTCAATCATATCTTCAATGATATATTCTGATTTGCAACCAGTGTGATGTTCGTGTGGACCGTGCTCTTGCATGTGTGCTGCAAGGGTGGCAAATGTTTTTGTTAGATGCTTCTTTCCATGAGCTGTACTGAGCCCATTTAGATGATAGTGGTGTTCTGCATTGCGTGTACAGTTCCAGTGGACAAGAATGTTGGGAGATTCTGTTAGGATGTGCGCTTTTGTGTAATTGGAACCATCGCCACCATACATATCCTTCGTAAACAGGTTATGGAGCTCCACCACCCAATCAACAGCACGGAACATCATCAGTTGGCCCTTGAGATTGATCATCATGTGGTGGTGTATCACATCACGGAGACATTGTGGATATACAAAGTGAAGGTTGGTCATGAACTTGAACATTTGATTCACATATTTATGTTTACTGGTTGCTTTGAACAGTGCAATCCAGGCCGGAAATAGTGTTTCTACACAGCCAATGTCCCCGGAATTCATGGTGTACGCGAGCTCCTCATAAAGCAACAGGTATTGATGTAGGAGCCTGGTGTTTTCGAGCTGAACATCTCGAACATTGCTTGTGCGCTGACATGCATCATATAGACTATCGCTGTTCGAAACATACTCAGATGCGAGCATGTCTGCCATCTCGTGCAGGACTTCCAAGGTAGGTTTGGTGTCCACAAAGTCCTTTAATGACTTGATCTTCTTATCCCTTTTAGCAGCTTCAACTCACCAAGCATCAAGATGTAAGCCAATCCCTGCATGGCCTATCACTTCATGCATGACACGGAACTTAGGACTTGATCCTATCTTCAAGGTCTCCTTTGGTTGGAGAACTCCTACATATGCCATGAGACTGGTTGTGTTGAGCCGCGAGTTCATAGGGCTGAGGAAGATGCACCATATTGCATCTGCTGTGGCCATCTTCAAATGGAAGAGACCCATCACAAAGACAACATATTGGTAACATTGCCATGGCGTCTCCTCAATACTCTGTGATTTGAGAATTGATTGGACCCTCTCGCAAGTACTCAAGTCCCCGTGCATCAGGACAACATAGTTGGATACGTCGACAAGGTGTGGATCATGATTCCATAGTTTCTCCTCTCCCAGATCCCCGATACCTTTTTGTGCAAGAAGGTTTGTGATTGCCTCCATGTTTCCATCGACTCATGACTGATTAATATCCATTGCATGTACAGGAAGAACCTCCACTTTGGTTGGTTCAATTGGTGTTATGGGCTCGGATGCGCCAAGGACAGGAAAAAATTGGCGAAAATACTCTGGGCCGTGGTGCATAAGTGTCACAAGTTGACACAGCGCCTAGCCATCTTTTTGATTTTTTCCCTTTCGCGGGCTCGAACCCGTGACCTCTGTACTATATGCCTGAAACGGACATTTCCTTATCTACTGTATGATCAGATTAGATGGGCGGCAGTGCGCAGCACAGCTCGGGCCCTGCTGACACAGCCGCTCTGACTCACCGGCCCCCGGGGCTGTGTCAGCATGCTGTGCACGGACCAGCTGTGCACGGACCAATGTGCACAGCCTGCCCTTATCTTCCCCTATATATAAGCCGGCCTCTGCTGCCCTAGGGACCTCAGTTTCGACCTCTTGTCCCTAGGTCAGTAAGCATCCCTTTGTATTCCTTTCTTACTTAACTAATATATTATCTTGTCCCTAGCCTTAGGTTTGAGCATTGCTCACCATCGCTTCGGTGAGACCCAGTCAAACGCCCCCAGTGTCCTTGTTTGGTTTTCCTCTGTCGCTTGACCTCAAGTCGCGACAATGAGGTTGTGCAAGAACTGCCATGAGTTATATTGCTCTCGACATGACAAGCCTGATGGGTGTTCATCGGGATGTATATTCATCAAGTCTTCGATGGTGACTTGTGCGTGGTTGCATATGGAATTGTTGGGGTTCAGCGCTGACTTCTCCCACAGCTCCTTTGAGCATCTCAGATCCTCCTTGGTGAAGCCATGACCAAGGCGGAATATGAGCCCTGATGTCAGGTGTAGTAGTGTCTCCATAGAGTGTTTGACAGTGGGTGTAACCGTGTTTAGTTTCAGGTCGAAGTTGTCCCACACAAACATGGCCATGAGGGACTGTCCAAGCTCCCGAATACGTGTAGCACTTTCAGCTGACAATTGTCATGAGTTGACACAGTGTCTAGCCATTTTGTAATTTTTTCCTTTCCATGGGCTTGAACCTGCGACCTCTGTACTATACGCTCAAACAAACAAGTCCTTATCTACTGTACAATTAGATTAGATGGGACAGCAGTATGTGGCACAGCTCAGACTCCACTGACACAGCCGCGCTGACTCACCGGCCCCCAGGGCTGCATCAGCAGGCTGTGCATGGACCAGCTGTGCACGGACCAGTGCGCACAGCCTCCCCTAAACTTCCCCTGTATATAAGCCTGCCTCTGCTGCCCTAGGGACCTCAGTTTCGACCTCTTGTCCCTAGGTCAGTAAGCTCCTTTGTATCCTTTACTTACCTTCACTAACTAATACATTTACTTGTCCCTAGCCTTAGGTTTGAGCATTGCTCACCATCACTTCAGTGAGATCCAGTTGAACGCCCCCAGCCTTTTGGTTTGTTCTCTCCTTGTCGCTTGACCTCAAGTCGCAACAACAACACTCACATTGCCTGATTAATTGTGCTGGGTGAAATTGAGAAGCCGGTATGTGCGAGCACTTTGATGACTTTGTCAGGTGTGTTGCACGCATGGAGCAAGAGCCCGTTGACAGCAGGTAATGCATTACATTGCTGGCTCAATGAATGCATCATAATCAACATGATTGAAACTGTTTTCCATTGAAGCAAGGAGCAATTCATATCAGTTCCCTTGTACAGATGGTGTCAATCCACTTACAGTCTGTTTCAAAGCAAGACATTGAGTGTGTACAATGTCTGCATGTCGAGAAGACATCTGGCTTTCACCTTCAAGCACAGCCCAATATTCCACTTCTTCTGCATCCATCTGAACGAGTTCAGACTCAGACTTGTTCTCCTCTCCTGTCAGTAGGTAGCCAATAAGATCCCAGAGCTCAGGCGTCACATTGCGCATGTCCACAGCCATATCATCCATGTGAAAGTCCTCAATTTGACTGGCATTCATGTGAATCGCTCCGAAATGCCAGCCATGCTTGGGGTCTGTGAGAGCACGGGCAGCATGATAGTAGTGTTGTTTCATCACGCAGTGGGTGGACTACAGCATAGTAGTCGAATGTCTCGAATGCTTAAGAGATGCATTGAGAATGTCATTGAAATTTACAGCGAGTCTGTCTAGACATGGATGAGCACTAAACTCTCGGAGACTCAAGAGTGATAGCAGAAAGTCAGATATCGAGACTTGTGAAGTGGCGAAGAAGTTGAGAACGATGCAGACTTCACCAAAGACAAGCATAGCGGATGGGTAGTTACTTCGCGCTACTACTTACACAATGCGTTGCCGCCACTTGGTCGCAACATGTTTGGTCGACCACACGACGCGCGCAGACACTCGCACGTATTATGTAACATATCTCATTATATGGACAAGCGCCCACCCCCCTAAACGAGGAGACTCATCGGCGGCGCCGATTGTTTACCAATGTTTTGTGCCAGCCGTCATAGAGAGGGTTGGGGGATGATTGCTGGGTTTCAAAACATGTGACTTATTGATAGAAAACACGTGATATATTGATCCAATCTACAATATGATCTACACTAGGATATAGCATGAATACCGCCCTCAGATGAAGTCCCCCTACCCGAACGAAGACGGTGGGAAGGAGCCTGACACATCACACACAAGGCTGAATATATGTCAGTTGGTCATGTGATGAGCTGCACCGAACCGAACCAGAAACGCAGAGGGACCACCCGACCACCTACTCCAGGCTAAGAATTTGTATTACAACAGCGTAGTCACATCGGAGACAAGGGAAGCGCTGGTACATAGTAAGTATACGAGGATATCGTACAGTTGAGGTGCGGTGATACAAGTGCAGTTGTGTGCATGTGGGGTATCAGTGAGCAGCAAAAAACAGCACGATGTAGCCGGGGTGTAGAGCAAGGAACGTAATGCGAGAGGAGATTTCCAACAGAAGAAGTTGTGGTCGCCTTTGACGTCGAGGAGCAACGAGGCGGCTATCAACAGCGGCGACGCGTGCGTGCATATCACACCATGCGCTCGGACACAACAACAGAGCCACGCGGAAGACCAGACGCCAGGATCACCGGTTCGATGATGGTCGAGAACTGTTCATGTGTGGCACACCGCAGGTAATCAGTGGAAGCGGAAGCGGAATGGAACCCCAGTACAGCTTGCCTGAGGTGCCGTAGAACCGAAATGACTCTCCCCCGTCGTCGTCGCTTCAGAGACATCAAATTTTCCAAGCGGACGATGGCCGGCCTCGAGGATGGTCGTCCGCGCGTTGAGGTTCGCCAGCAGACAGTTGACATAAACTGAAACAGCCGTTACTTCACCAAGTCCGACATCAAGGAGTGATTCTGGGACATACGTTTGCTCAGGACAAAGTAGAACACAAAATAGACAAACATGTTGGGAAGGACCGTGTACTGCAAATATTTCTCGTCAGGCTGCTACAAACCACGTTGATGGGAGCCGACGCACAGTGATGAGGCATACGATTGCACAAAGACTGGGCGGATGAGATTGATTGCGAGCGGGGTGGCGGAGCGACACACCTTGTCAACATGCCAGTGTTGATGCTGTAGACCATGAGCACGGAGATGATAGAGTCCGTGCTAATGGCCAAATGAGTTCGAGAAGCGCCATGAACGAGGCGTGGGCGTACCTCCTGATGCCAGTGCGGAAGCGGCGCAGCACGAGACATTGCGACACCGTAATGATACCGTCCACAACTACCTCGAGACCAAAACCGACGTACAAGCTCCACTGTTATGCACCGGGTCAGTGAGCGGCTGCCCACATGTCAGCGAGAAATTGATGCATCTTACAGAGAAACGGCGAATGTCATAGTACGAGTTTATCTGCATCCTGAGGGCATCCTTCGATGGCAAGTTGGGGCTGATGATATGAAAGCTTACCCTCTGACAGCGAAGTCTTTGAGCCGGGCAAATTTTTAGCTGCGCCTGTGCTCATTTAATCGTAGCTTTGGCTTACAGAAACCGTCGCCTACGCATGTAGAACAGTAAACGCTCGAGGACTGCGGCGGATCTAGGAAGCTTACTCGCCTGTGATCCACAAGGACAATGCGCCCTGTCCGAGCTATAAATACGTTGCTGTGAAGCACCATGATCACACGTACAATGATCAAGGGCAAGATGATGCCCCTTCCACTCCCTGAACAGCAATGAATGTCCGTCAAGCGCTGGCGTCCAGAACATCAGGCTCACTCACATTTCCATAGCCGGTGGCTGAAGATTCTGAGAAATGACACAGGCGTTAGTAGCTGCCGGACAAAATGAAGACTACCCAGCTGACCCTCGCACAATGATGTTGCTTATATTCTGGAACGAGAGTCAACTCCCCGTGTTTGTAGGACATGGGACAATACATACCGATACAATGATCATTACCTAGAAAAGGGTACCAAACAGTCGAGTCATATCTTCTATTATAGACAACGGTACATACCATGACACTCCTGTAGACAGATAGCATGCCTGAGTATGACGCGCATCTACTAAGCAGGGGTCAACTTCTGTGCTCACCAGATCGGCTTCACAATGTCGAACGGATCCGCGAAATTCAAAACCATGTAGTAGTACGCCGCATACTCGATCAACGCCATATGCAGGCTGTCCAAGCACCTGGCACAGGACAGCGGGTCAATGCGATCGACATCGTCTACGGGAAGACTGTCACTCACCACAACCCGCATACCTAATGCTCGATCGAATGTATTAGATCTGCGGAGCGCGTCAACCTGTCACGGATAAACGACTCACTAGCCATCGTATGAGGGGCGGGTCTCTCGGGTGCTGCTTGTAATAGAAAAATGCCTGCAGACTGGTAATGCCGTACAACCTGCCAACTACTAGCTCGTTCCTGGCCATTTATTTACTTACGAGACATGTCACTCACACTGCGGTGGCAAACTGGCCTAGAAACATTGCCCCCAGGGTGCTGTTGAACTGCGTCTTCACATCGTTGTCCATAGACCTGCGCAGTCAGCGTCGGCCGCAGACTGCTCTGTCGTTGGCAAGCCGGGGGAAGTTGCGAAGGCACCCTGGGTGCGGCGTTAAGCACGTTTTATCGGGGGAGATGCCGCGCATTGGACGCGGTCACACTCGATCAATATCGTATTTATTGATCTAAACCCATTTTGTCTTCTATATAGCGCACGCGATATCAATTGCCGCCAGATCATGAGCGCCAAACAGTCGGCACGACTCGTAGGCATCAACTCACTTTGACGTACGAAACCACATTCGTTCCCGCTCGCACACCGTGGTGAGACCAATTTGCACGAAGACAGTCGCGATGTGGTCGAGGACACAGCTGCGGCCGGTGGAGGCTTTTGTTATGGCTAGTTGCGGCCTCGATCTGACAAACGTTTCAGGCACGGTTACGCGCTCGGCTGTCCAGTAAGCAGACAACTGTCAAGGTCGGCATCTGATCACCTCGAATCTTGCTCCCAAAATGTGTCCGGTCTGCGCAGTGAAGCCTGCACAGTACTCACACCTCAGGGATGCACTGAGGCATTAAGCGTGCCGCCTACCTCCAAATAGACAAATGAAGCATCATACGTAAAATAGACACATGCAACAGTATACTCGGGGACAGCACGGCATCGAGCAGAACAATCTCACAATTGTGGTTTTTTTGCTGCCATCAGGCCCTCACGTTCGCAGACTTGACATGATCGGCAAAGGTGGTCGATCATCCGAACAGAGCGGGTCTCATTGAGTCGATGAGACCGCTCGTAACACTGTGGACCTGCAAAGAGAACGATATTTCCAAATATCTTGTATTGTAGACACTACGGGAAGAGCTGTTGAGATTACCATAGCCGCCGCCACCGGGTCGGGGTGGAGGTGTCTTGCAGGGAAGTCGAGGCTTGGGTCATGAAAGTTGACTCGCCGTAGATTGTGCAATGCAATCCAGTTCGAGGTAGGCTGTTTGGGCCTGGCCGCCGTGGAGCCGCAAGCAAACTAGATCTCGCTGTCATTTGCCGGGCGGTTGGGTTGGACTTGATGCTGAACTGCATGTTGGCATCTAGACCGCAGCGCGGGCGCGGATGCAGAGTGATTTTTCCAAGGGTTTTGGCGTAACCAGATTGTTTACGAATGCCTGTATGACCCCCGCAAAGTCGTGGGCGCCTATGTCAGATTGAGAATAATCCGGTAAAGTTATTCCCGTCATGCCAGCGGGCGAATTTGACTGATCATTTGTGGCCACACAGATATCACATTGTACCCTGTGCATCATCAGATTAGAAGACGCATAGGAACGACCTGAGAGGTGTGGAGAGAAGCGTACCTATTTACAAACAGCTCCAGGTACGTCTGACGGTCGTATTGTGATCACTGTTATATGAAGCCGTAGTCTTGGGTTACCACAGAAGCTCTCGCGATGATACTTCATACAGCTACCCCTTGCCCATCTTAAACCTAACTTTAGCATGATCACAACAGTTCCTGATCGCACTGCCTAAGAGACGCCAGAAAACAGGGGCTATTGCCTATTTAAGGCGAGGCAGAGTATAAATAAATCTGCACTCTATTGAGAGGAGGATGCAGGGCGACCAGTAGGACAATTATATCACTCACCGCCGCGATATGATAGAACAAGGGTCTCCCTGAAGCCACAGGGTGTCCACAAATTCATCACCCCTGTGGCTGAGACGGTGGCGCAACAGGTATAATCTGGATATCACCCTCATATTTGACTATATACAGCGCCCCATTTCGCGGCACTTGGCCATCTGAACCCAGTAGCGCTTAGTATTAGCAATGTGGTACCGATATTGCTCGTAGTGGATAGCGTTGAACACGAACTCCTGGGAGAAAGGCGCCCGTTTGCGATCAGTCACGTGGGCAGACGCGAAACTAACGCCACCGCGGGCACGATTTTGAGCGCGAGCGCAAGTCAGGATGCTCGCCTTTGCAAGTATCCGCGCAGCGCCGGTAAAGGCGAATCTTATCTTGCCGCCATGTCTCTCACATACTCCGCGGAGCGGCAGGTCGCTATCGCGGCGGTCAGGCGGGCGTGCGTCCTCACCGACTCCGTCTTCAACAAACTCGTACGAAACGAGACCCTGACCAAGGACGACAAGAGCCCAGTGACTGGTAAGTCACCATTAGGTCTATGTGCAACGTACATTTTGGAAAGTTGGTCGTACAGTGGTGACTCGCACAGTAGGAATTATAATTCTAGCACATTTTCGGGAGACCGCCGGTCGACCCTTTCATTTTGTTGCACGAAATAATAAATGCACAGGCGATTGACCTTTCCGTCTCGTAGTGGGCGACTTCTCGGCACAAGCAGTGATCAACACAATTCTCGGGCGCACTTTCCCGCAGGACCCAATTGTCGGCGAAGAAGATTCCGCTGACCTGCGCACAGAATCTGGCGCATCTTTGCGTGCTCGCGTCGTCGAGCTCGCAAATGAGGCTCTCAGGGCCGACCTTCGGACAGGCGAGAAGGAGGAGTGGGGGCTCGGCCCCAAATACACATACTCAGCAGAGGACCTCATGGAGACCATTGACCGAGGGAACTACGCTGGTGCTCGCAGTGGACGTACGTCATGAAATCCATCATTAACTCAATGAGAAGAGCTGATTTTTGGTCGATAGGCATGTGGACGCTCGACCCCATAGACGGCACCAAGGGCTTCTTGCGCGGCGAGCAGTACGCGGTTTGCCTCGCACTTATCGTCGACGCCCGCGTCGAGCTCGGAGTCATCGGCTGCCCTAACCTGCCTGCCGACGCGGCAGACCCAACCGGCGCACGCGGCAGCCTCTTCGTTGCCGTGCGCGGGCAGGGCGCGTACCAGCTGCCGCTGGCCGATCCGTTGGCCGAGAGCGTACTGCAAAATCGGCTGGTGATCCCGGCGTTCGCGCAGGACGAGCTCAACCTGCTCGAGAGTGTGGAGAAGGCGCATGCGAAGCTGTCATTCAACGAGCGCGTCGCGCGGCTGCTGGGCATCACACGCGCGCCGACGCGCATGGACAGCCAGGCGAAGTACTGTGCGCTGGCGCGAGGGGACGGGGGCGTGTATCTCCGGATGCCGACGGGGGTGGGATACAAAGAGAAGATCTGGGTGAGGACGCTTTGCGAGACTTGAATAATGCAACAGCTGATCTCTTTGGTAGGACCATGCACCCGGCTCCGTGCTCGTGGAAGAGGCAGGAGGTATTGTTACCGATTCCAGAGGCGAGCCCCTGGACTTTGGGCTGGGCAGGACACTTGGAGAGAACTATGGGGTAGTGGCGGCTGGAAAAGCTGCTCACGGGAAGGTTTTAGAGGCAATACGTCTTGCTAAGCAAGAGGAGGATGAACATAAGCTGTGATTGTCTTGTAATAACATTGTACTTGAATCTGAGAAGCTACGTGGATCATTCAGACAAATTTGGCCTCTAGAGAAAAACCGTGTTTATTGCCTGTACTCGCAAGGCAAGATGCGAGATACGACGTGTGGGCCCGCGAAAAAGGATATTACGTGCGTATGCCGGGAATCGAACCCGAGGCAGGGCCATGGGAAGACCCTATGTTACCATTACACCACATACGCATAGCCCGATACGACCCCTTTCTTTGATGGGCGCGCACAATATTGATCTCCATTCCAAAAACATCCTGCGGCAAGCCTCTGGTGTACCACTTACCATGGCCTCAACGTCCTCGCAGCCGCAGCAGATTAATGTGACGGATTTAGACCTCCCGCAACTTGCAGATGTGCGGCGGCAGCTCGAAGAGGTGCGCTTTTTTCTATCCTCGACGCAATACGTTTGCTGTTGAAGGATCTACGGTATTGACACTGAGTAGGAATTGAGCCACCTTTCGAACTCGTTCGCTCAACTGCGTCAAGCTCAGGCGAAGTTCCGCGCATGCATTGACAACGTCGGCCAGGTGAAGCCGGAGAATAAGGGTGCGTTGGCTCCATCGAGTTCTCCAATCGATTGTTGTTCTCACAACACGGATCGACATCACAGACAAGACGATCTTGGTCCCGCTCACAAACTCATTATATGTCCCGGGGAAGCTGAGTGACCATGAGAACGTGATTGTCGACGTTGGGACCGGTTACTACGTGAAAAAGGTGCGTGATTCATAGCTATAGAGCCAGTTCTGCCTCTGACAATCGTGACACACGGAACAGTCCCGCGCGCAGGCCGCCAAGCACTATGAGTCTAAGGTGGAATATATCCGGACGAATTTGGAGGCGTTGCAGGAGACAATACAGAAGAAGCAGGACAACATGAATTACTTGGTTAATGTAATGCAAATGAAACTGCAAGAGCAAGCCGGCAAGACTGCAAAGGCGTAGTAGTCCGACTGCCAGGAATACCTGTACTTTTAGGTGTACTCGCGGTCGAATCCGCACATCAGCTGATATCATCGCACCATCCGCTGAAGGAGGAAAGATGTCATGTTTGGGAGGGCCATACACGCAAGAAGAGGTCATATGTACACAGGTAAGGAAGTAAAGGAAGTGTTCGCATGTGTAGGGAGGGGTTCCGCCGAGCCGAGGCTATCCAATCCGGATCCTTCAGTCACATAGTTCAAGATGAAATCAGATACTCTGTGCAGCCATAGTCGATAATCCATACGCCATACCGGTGTTGATCGCTGGGACGCTGCTGATAGCAAGAGAATCTGCGCCATGTGGATCAGGATGAGACGAGAGCGAGCAGCTGTGGGGCTGGAAGAACGCCCATCGGAAACTGATAGACGTCTGGGGTGCGATCCGTTTGCCTGCACACAGGCGAAGCAAAGCCTCTAGGTTCTGGGCGGGTCCGAAGCCGTTCCAAGTTCTGCGATCTGCGCGATACTGTCAGTCCATAAAATGCGCCAATTGCGACGATGCAGGCGTACTGACCTTGCGCAGCGGGTGTGATGTCAAGCAATGCGGCTTACTCATGTGTCCGGCTCGAGCTTCTCGCCACGCGCGAGAACACGTACGACGCGGCTCGGCTGGGCGACCATCTCCATCATCGCCATCACCGCAGGCGGCCGCTCGACGAGACCCCCGCCCGGGATCGGGCGCGCACCAGCAGGCCCGGCCCCGCGCGAGTTCCTGCGCGTACCGCGTTTACCGCGCTCCTCTTCCAGCGATCGCCGATTAGTTTGCGGAGAGCGCCGCCCGTTGGCAGCGTTGTCGCGAACCGGCGACGCGTTCTTACCCGGGTGCGCGCCGAGAGGCGCGGGTACCACCTCGAGCACCTCAATGCGCGCCTTCGCCGCCCACTGCGCGACGAGCGCGCCGGATGAGCGCGGCTCATGGCGGTTCATCTGCGGCGCGGGGAGCGGCACCGGCGATGCTGATACGTGTGCGAGCGGGGGGAACACCGCCTCAGACTGTGCCTCAGTCGACTGCGAAAGCACTGCGAGGATGACGTGGGGCGGGGTTGTGTCCTGGGGGTTGCGTAGGGGCTTCTCCTCGGCCGCGTGTTCGATCTCCCAGCGCGCACAACAGATAGTGCGTCGCACCCACTCGGGGGCGCCCGTGGGCGGCTGCTGCTCGAAGATGTTTTCCCAAAGCACAAACGCATCGTCGCGTTGCAGGCGGATGCGCGGGTTCGTGCCGACCTGTGCCTCTAGGATGCGAGAAGCAGCGCGCGCGCGCTGGGCAAGTGAGCTCATGCCCTTCTTGAGCAGATCGAGAGTGTTCAGAGCTATAAAATGGCTATGAGTTATGTGTAATATATGCAGAGGAGCTCCTATCTCAGGGCGGCAACGGCTCCAGGTGGGAATGTGGCCCGAAGTACAGGGGTATGAGACGGGCTGACAAAGGCAAACCAGAGGTCCCCTGCACGATCCATGCCAAACGGCCACACATTCCCCGCCCTGCCAACGTTCGGAAATGGTAACAGCAATCAAACTCACCTTCAAGGGGGACGATAATGATCTCCTCTCGCCCATCTCGGCACCACTTCTTCACCTGCCCGAGTGCATGAATGAGTACACTCGCATCGACGACGACGATGTCGGCGTCCTTCTGTTCCCTGCGATCTCTGCCCTGCCTAGCCTTGTCTCCGTCGGTAAATGTGGCGTCGCCGTCCCGCCTCTCAATCGGCTTGGCCTGTGCGGGCGCGCGGGAACGCTTGCCGTCGGAGTTGTCCCCTCCAGTCTGGGTGCGGCGATCGCGCCAGTTGCCTCCTTGTCCTGCATCAGTGACGGTCTTCTCGAGCTGCTGCACCTGGTGGTTGAGGAATGCGGCGCCGAGTGCGCGGGACATAGCGAGTTTCTTCGTCGCGATAGCGGGTCCCTGCTTCAAGTTGATTAGTACTGTTATCGAGCATCCCAAGCCAGTTTCTCACTCTGATATCAGCCATGTTCGAGTTGTTTTGCGGTAGTTGTGGTCTGCGTGAGAGTGAGCTATTTGAAGGCGGAGGAGCGTCTGGGCTGACTGCGGCTCGGTGCTGACTAAGCGATATACTCCGTTGGGATTGGCCGCTTGGACCCACAACAAGGTGGCGCGCCAACTTGTGAACACCGTGCACCGCTTTGACTCACCTGTACAGCTATTGCTATTCACCGGTGAGCTTCGAGACCAGATATGAAGCTAGGAAGACAGAACCTTGGTCTATAGCTGTGTATGGTTCGGAACGAGTTCGTACTAATGGGATGGTCAGTACATCGACATGCGATACACTGCCATGGTGCGTGCGCGCCCACGGACGGGCCGTTGGTGATTTATTGACCTAGGTATAGGCCCATATACACCTTGAAGCTTAAGGCCTTGAGGCCGAATGATGACATCTATGCCTCTATTAGCAAGACAGCGGCAGAGCCACATAACGGCACTGACAGCATTGCCGCCATACCATGCTAGCGCTTTTCCTTCTGGCAGTATTCACTGCTCTCCGAGCCCAGTTTGGAAATCACGATTGCATATATGAATAATCGTATATGCTAGAGTGGCTGTCAAAGCGTATACAGGGATCCGTAGCTTTGCTTGCTACGTTGCTAGATTAAGCATATATCTGGAGAGCTTCGCTAATGACAGGGATCTCTCGATATTATTCAGCCCACGTAGTGTGTTGTGGCTGTATTGACCAGCACAAGGTCTGCTTATCCTCCTGATACCTAAGGTGGTCTCATAGGATCAAAACTCGCTTAAATTCAGCGCTATTCTTCGTAATGGCGGATATTCACCCACCGAACCCAGACGTATAGGAGGAAGATTACTGATTGACCACTCTGTTATTCTTGTGACTTACGTATATTCGTCAGAGAGCAGCTCTGGAGATACACAGCTATGACTTGATGATAAGGCGCACGGTGAGTAGGTTTATAGACTATGACGCATCGTCCCTGAATTCAATATTTGATGGCGGACGGAACGAAGTGACACGGACTTTGTCTTCTGTCAACGGAGCTCGGTCACGGGTGCTACACCTAAGCTCATCATGGTCCGCCCTTTTGCTTTGTATGGCTGTGCTTCTGCCCGCTTAGGCAGGAGGGGGCAGCCCGTGCCTGTATGACATCATGTGCATTCACAGTACCACCACGTCACCTCCCTGTCCGCCGTAGTCGTCGTTTTTCTCAGGAAATATAAGAGAGAGTGAATGGATGGCCTCGCGCAAGGATGTAGCTTGCTCCTTCCTCCCACGCTTTATTCTTCGACATGCTTTCAGTCGGACGGCGTAGAACTCTCACCTCCCCGCGACATTCCAGCAAGATAAATGCGTAAATGAGATGCATTAACAGATGGAAGTATGAGGCATATGCTTGTCGTGCAAAGGTATGATGCTCATGCTTATTTGTTTTCCGTCCGTTCCCGCGCATAGTAACACGGTCAGGAACCTTGTCGAGATCCGACAATGGTGAGCAAGAATGGGGCGTATCCAAGTGACCCATACCACAACATCCACACCCTGAACGAAGATCTCGCCGACGAGGTCGCTGCTTCAATGGTCCAGAAGAAGTCCCCAAACCGATAGCTTGCTCAAGAGAAGATGCCCATTGTCGTGCAGGGCCGAAGGGGCTGATCGGTGAGCTCTGGTCGTCCCTGGACAATGCATCTTTGTCTGATGGAAGTTAGGTCCAACAGCTGCGTGTGTGCGAAAGCCGATAATTCGCAGATACACACACGGCCATCCGTCACGGAGCGCTCAGGCGTCGAGCAGGGAGCTAAGGCATCCTCCCCACCATCTCAAGCAATCTAGGTATAGCATACGGCCCACCTTCGTGATCTGCGCCAGTAATGCTGATCCAACTGGTGGTGAATAGGACCTGACGTACAGATGACTGGTGTAGGAGATCACCCTCGCACATGTCCATCCGAATAATGACGCACATTGCGTAGGTTGTACAACGCCCTTCCGCCATCAGGGCATGACTATATGCGCGCCGATCCTGACTTGCGAGACCTACCCGACATTATGTCGATATGAAATGGAAGATCCCGCTCAAATGCCGCATAGCGCGTCCGCGTTCCACAAGTCCGCTCGATCCCCAAGCATGATCGACGCGTCTGTTCATCGTGCGGCCCTACTATGCGACGCCCCACGAAATAGCGAGGCTTTCCCGGAGGCGACATCGGGCCGGGGGCCGTCACAGAAGCGCGGATTCAGCAGTTCTCTTCCCTGCTTCTTCATGGTCCGGTCGCTGGCTCTTCGCTGGTTCTCCGAATCGCAAGCGTTTCCACACTGTGGGGACGCACTCTATCAGGCACGGTTGATCGGCCTGAAGAGAGCTGCGCAGATTGCAGGAGAGAGAGTCAGATGAGCGTGACTTTCGTCAACATCCTGAGCGGACTCAGTCACTGATAGCGCGTCACAGCAGTGAAGACACTTCATGAATTTATTGTCCCTAACATGAAGCAAACCCAGTGGGAGCGAACAGACACACCGTTGGGTCAACAAAGAAGAATGAGTTATTCTTGCGCCGCCTTCCCGCGAACCAGGGAAGACGTGGGGTAGATTGGGCTGCAAGTAGCTGCAAGTGCGCCCGCTGTTCCGCACGACACGGACGGCCTGTGAGTCTGTGCGGCGGGATGAATGTTCACGTCCCCAATGCCCCGCACCGCGCGGGAATGACAATCGCGGGGCCCAATGCCCCAAACTCGAGTCCGGGGACGCTGCCATCGATGTTCTCTGACGTCCTCGAGTGTCTCGAACACCTAGGGTTCTTACTGTGCCTTGTCGGCGCATGGTACGCGTGGGAGGTGAGTCATTGAGTGGCGAGATGACTGAGTGTTGGTGAGTCCTGACGAAGCGGTTGTCGGCAGTGAATGTTGCGGACGGACCGAGAAGCCGAGAATGGCCGAGGAAGAATTGTTGAAGCCGGCGGCGTTCTGGCATGCGGGGTGAGAAATTTTTCGCTTCGGAAAACACATCTGCCTTGTCCGTCGACGTTGCCACCGATTGGGCGGGGTGCAATCCAGACATTGGTGTTGTGCACGAGCGCACCACCACTGACGGCAGGCCTCCTCGCAGCCACCCATTCGATGTCGCGGCTTGCATGTGATGCGATCATCAAGCCGGTTCCGCTCCGATCGATGATCGCAAAAAACGCCCGACGCTCGATCTTCAACGCCCGCCAAGGAGGAGCAGCGTCCGGTCCGGCCTGGGCAGCGTCTCGCGTGCCGAGGTGTTCTCATACAGGGCCGCATGCGGAGCATGCATCAGCATATGGAGCCCCACACGCCGATACCGCTGCGCAACCTGGGGGAATGGAGGAAACCGGCCGGATGGATCCTGAGCCGCGACGGGGCGCGGCACAAGGCTCATTCTTCCGGCGGGGGAAAGAAATGGCGGCGCTGTCTGTCGGGTCGGGCGTGCGTCGAGGCACGACGACGGGGCGGCCGCACTCCACCGCTACACACGGACAGGATTGAGATGATGTCACAGTGCGTGTCACATTGTCTCGTCCTCTCAGCGCTTGGACTCGAATGATGGGGCTGACCGAATGCCAGAAAGCGCCTTCGTTTCTCCGTCTCGGACGAGGGTCAACCTGATCTTCGCCTGTATCATGTGCAGCCTGCAGGTCAGCCTCACAGAAGAGTCCGTGACATCGGTCACGACGGACATGGGAGAAGTCACCCGAAATGACTGGCGGAGGGAGAGGGAGAAGTTTTAGTCATGATGTCACGGAAGGTCGCAGTCCCCCCTCGTCCGGACCATCGTTTAAAAGGCCATCACTTCTTAGCCGACTTCGTCCTTCCGAGGAATTTCCAGCTCGCCCATATCATCCCCTCCATCCCTCCTCATTTTGCCCCTCGTCTCGTGGCCTCCTTCCCCCCCGACCCCACGTCTCGCCCTCACTGTTGTCCCGCATCACACGACCCCGACGACCACAGACTAAACCATCTTTGCCATGGCAGTCATGCTCTATGTGTGCGTACCGTTTGACAAGTGCTGGTGCTTCTGTGTCTGACATTGCCGGATCATAGACAAGGCGTGCCCATTGGGTACATGGCCATTGCTTTAGCCATTTTGGCATCAATGGGAGGGGTAAGCATTGTCTAGTTGATGTCAGTAACGCTCGGCCACTGACGATCATCCACAGTTCATCTTCGGTGTAAGTCAGCGATCGTAGGCGATGGTGCATCCTGTCCTGATCGGACCCCCTTTTTCTAGTATGACACAGGTCAAATCTCAGATATTCTCATCATGGACGACTTCAAGCTACGGTTCGCGACATGTTCCACGCCCGGCGATGCCAATACATGCAACTTCACCATTGTCCGCGAGGGTTTGATCGTCGCGCTGCTTAGCATTGGTACCCTCTTTGGTTCGCTGATCGGTGCACCGTGAGTGTTCTTCCTCTTTCGCTTGCTTTCCCCGCGTCTTCTCTTCGCTTGCATTCCCCCCGCGTTTCCCCCCTTCGTTCCCACCCCGCCTTTTTATCAATCGATCATCTTCTTGTACGTATACTCACACGCTTACCAAATCAGGACCGCGGATTACCTCGGACGTCGGTATGCAATGTCTGTAGAGTGTCTCGTCTTTGCCGTCGGCGTCGTCATCCAGATCACGACGACGCACACCTGGCAACAGTTCGCTGTCGGACGTCTGATTTCTGGTCTGGGTGTCGGCTCGCTGAGTGCGGCGGTCCCCATGTACCAGGCGGAGACTGCCCCCAGCCAAATTCGTGGAACACTCACGGCAACGTACCAGCTCTTCATCACGTTCGGTATTCTAGTCGCGTACTGCATCTCCATTGGTGCGCGCGACATCTCCGGCTCCGGCTCATGGCGCACAGTCGTCGGCATTTCATTTGTGTGGCCCGCGATTCTGGGCATTGGCATCCTGTTCATGCCTGAGTCTCCGCGTTGGCTCACGAGCAAGGGCAGATACGACGAAGCCCGCAACTCACTCGCGTCTAGCCGTGGCGTACCCCGTGCGGAGGCTGTCGACCACTTCATTATCACCCGCGAGCTTGAGGAGATGCGTGAGGCGGTCGAGTACGAGAAGAACGTTCAAACTGGCTGGCTGGACTGCTTCACCGTTGAGCGCAAGCAACTCTACCGGACACTTCTGAGTACGTGTTATCTTTCTCGAAGTTGGCTATTTATTGCTGACGGCATGCACGCTTCTAGTCTCGACACTTCAGATGTTCCAGCAGCTCACGGGTGCCAACTATTTCTTCTACGTGAGTTCACGTTCGCGTTTGTTCTATTGACAAATACTCATAAGAGCTTCCATTAGTACGGTGCAACGATCTTCCAGTCTGTTGGTATCTCGGATTCGTACGTCACCCAGATTATTCTGGGTGCTGTCAACTTTGGTTGCACGTTCCTTGGTCTATACGTCATGGAGAAGGTGAGCATATGCGTCTGTTTGATCAATAGTAGTCTTGAGATGCCAATGCCTCCACCCCCTAGTTCGGTCGTCGTTACCCGCTCATCATCGGTGGTGTCTGGCAGTCATGCTGGCTGTTCGTGTTCGCCGCAGCCGGCACAGCGAAAGACCCCACGACGAACGAGAGTATTGGCAAGCTCATGATCGTCTCCGCCTGCCTCTTCATTCTCGGCTACGCGTCAACCTGGGCCCCGGGTATCTGGATTCTCGTCGGCGAGACGTTCCCGACGCGCACGCGTGCGAAGCAGGCTGCTATCTCCACAGCCAGCAACTGGCTATGGAACTTCCTCCTCGCGTTCTTCACGCCGTTCATCGTCAAGGCGATCAAGTTCCGATACGGGTTCGTCTTCGCCGCGTGCAATCTCACGGGCGCGGTCATCGTGTACTTCTTCCTGTACGAGTCCTCTGACCTGTCGCTCGAGAGCGTCGACATGGTGCGTTGGCTTCCGTGTTTGTGGTACAGAATTGAAACTCACCACCTCGATTCATAGATGTACTCTGACCCATACTGCAAGCCATGGACCTCGCGTTCTTGGGCACCGCCGGGCTTCTCGTCGCGCGCAGATCTCGTCGAGCAGAGTCGCGCAGCAGAGGCACACAAGCCGCTCGCCACCGAGGAGCGCATTGAAAAGACGGGCGAGGGGCCGCAGAAGGTATAGGCGTGGGTTGTCTTGGGTTCCCTGGTGTGTTCAATGTGTCCGGTGCCGATGAAAACATTATGTTTCCGCACAAACACAAGTCTTCGCGTTGTGTGCAATGATCTTTGTAGCATTATTATCTACCTAATTGACGGATGTACGATACTGTATTGCTTTACGACGATGTGTGTTCTGTAGACGTTACCTTACGTCTAACATGACACAGTACTGGTTTCATATGTGTGCACAGGGTCATTAGCAACGCCTGCTCTAAGGTAATTCTGATGGTGCATTGCGCACGTCCACTTCTCGCTGAGCTGGTAAAGTGCCAGCATGGGATGCTGGTAGTGCTATTGAAGACATATGGCTGGGTTATGCAAGATGCTCCTACATAGATGTCCTAATATATCATAAAGGAGGCCGAGGAGGGGGTATAACTCGACTCTACAACAATCTCGCATACAACAATCTCACACGCACGCACGAATATCAACCAAAACCGAGGATGAGGCCAACAAGATCTCGCCAGCTGCGCCGCACGACCACCTTCACTCCGCCCCCGTACTCGTCTCCCAGCCACTCAACAAATCGCGCGTCCAGTCCACTGAACGGGCCCAACTCGAACGACATGACGTCCTTTGGTGTTAGTAAGACCGTCTCGACCACGCTGCTGTTCTCCTGCTGGGAACCGGCGCGCCGCTGAGGAAGAAGCTCCCCGAGTCTTGCGAGCATCACAACTGTGTTGGCGTGGAACGTGTGCAACAGTGCGAGTGTCGTCAGCACCTGCCTGGCCCGGCGGGCGCTGCGGCTGGTGTCGTCAAGGTATGTGACCGATGCGGTATCCTTTGTGGCTGGCCCCGCGGTCTCGTCGAGTGGCGGCTCGGGCGCGTCGCCGCCTCTGCCAGGCCACGTCCACATCGCGATGCCGCTAGCCTTGCGTAGCGAACGACTAGAGCTAGAGGGGAGCGACACGCGGCCCTCAATGCCCATGCCGACCGTGCGCACGTACGGCGTCTTGCGTGGCGGCGCGAGCTCGTCCGCGCCCTCGAGGCGGATGCTGCCCCAGTTCTCCCAGCGCGCTCCACCGGGGGAGCACGCGAGTGTGGGATGCGCGCGCCAGGAGCCCATCCAGAGCCCGGCGCACATCACGCAGACGTCCTCGTAGACGCGCCAGATGTCCGTCCAGGAGTTGGCGCTCGCGCGCGACCTGCCGCTCGTGCTGGAGGACGACGGGTCGCAGCAGACGTCGGTGTGTGTGCTTGCATCGAGCTGGAGGAGGCGGTCGAGCTCCGTCCACTGTACGGGTGTCAGTGTGAGGGGAGGATTTTGAGGTGAGGCATTACCAGTTTGACATCGCTCCATGTGAAGCGCACTATGGAGAGGCGGTGCGACGGCCCGCGGCCATTTGATGGTTCTGCGAGCTTGGAGGCATAGAACGTGGGGCGGGTATTCGGAGTTGACGTGCGGAGGTCAATCAGCAGGTCGTAGTATTGTGGCTTCTCGAGGAACAGCGCGTCCGTCGTACACGCTACCCAGCCTCGTCCTGTCTTGCTCTCCTGCTCAAGCTTTGGCAGGTCGCTGAGAGTGATCATTCCCAGCACTTTCACACCCTCTGTCGACTTGCCCTTCAGCTTGGGGCTCGAGTCCTCGTTATCGCTGTCTCTTGGTAGCGCAGCTTCACCGCTTGCCTGGTACTGATAGCAGATGTCCGCGGCAACCTGGCAGAGAATGCATGCGGCCTCGACCGGCGGGAGAGTATATATGAGTATCCTCCGGCGCCCGAGGACATGCTTGTAGAGTGTGAGGGAGGACGGCCCGAGGATACGCAGTAGGTGCGGGAGATGTATTGTCGGATCCATGTCGGGCACGTCATTCTCGAGCTCGGTGTCCCAGCCCCGCCAGTCACCTGCGCCACCGAGGTCTGAACGGCGCACTTTGCGCTCCTCGAAGAATGCGCGCGCGGGATCCCAGTCTCCATCTACTGGGATGAGCACGTCGCGGTTCTCAATAGAAGAATAGATGGATCGGAAAAGCTCCTTTAGCGCAGCAACGTGCAGCCAAGGGCGCGGGCGCGCGGACTTGGCGAGCAGGATGCCGAGGGAGGAGAGGCGGAAGCCGCGGTGGCCCTGTTCAGTTGTGTGTTGTCGATGGAAGACGCAGACGCCTGCGTGCTCGTCCTTTGTGAAGTAGCTGTGGCCAGACCTCAGTATATGCGGAAACACGCCTATATGCGGCCTTTACTTACATCACATCCCGTTCCATCAAGTGCAGACCACTTGGCAGAGCGCTGAACTCGACATGGCTCAGATCCAGGTCTGTGGATAGTGTACGATGAGCGAGGCTATGCAAAGGGGACGTAAGGTGGAATCAGGGAGTGACGCGCATGACACAGCCTAGTGAGCCTTGGAACACCATAAACCTTACTGGTGGCCCCTTCATTACTACTATCTGCCGGACCTTGAACCTGACGTTGATAAGGCGAAGCATATGCTCCATGCCCCGGCAGAGTCAATAGCTGCGAAGAGGGTTGCGACCAGCCAGATCTGGATTCGAGAATATGCGCTTCTTCCACACACTCAGGGAGTCTTGTGAAACTAAGGGGCTCCTCACCATGTACATGAGGGACGAGCGCAGCAGCTTCCAGGCTGTTCCTGATCCCCCGCTGATACGAAGGCAAAGGATGGGGGCCTGGGACGACCTGAGAGGCTCCGACAGCTGGTTATGATACGGCTGCAGTCTACGGAGCAATACTGCAGCATATGCACAGATCCCCCAAACGCTTCTCCCTAGCTCCCTCTAACGCTTGCGGTTGCAAAGCATCGAGACGAAGCAGGGCCGATAGCAGTAGCTGAGGCGCAGCTAATCCGCGGACGTGGAACGCCGACCAAGGTAGCAACCTACACATCATAGTCACATAACACGAACAGAAAATCGGCCAAGAGCAGGTTATGTCCGAGTCTGAGCCGGAGAACGCATGTCACTCCCTGAGTAACACTCAATGAATCGACTCACCTTCACTGGCCTTGAGAGACCAATCTAACACATTCCCCTGGGTCGGGTGAAAAGCAGCATGGAAGATGGCGACTGTACGTTGACGACCGGTTGTAGAGTTCCGCAAGTAATTTCGCAGAGAATGCACTCACCGACGTCCTGAGGAGCTCTGCCTTTCGCGTCCGTGGCCTGCATTGGCCCCGCTGTTCCAGCGTTTAATTACACCACGGACTAACAGTGAGCACTGCGTGCTAGAAAGGAGCGATCTGATCTGCTGGAAATGGGCGTCGAGGCGAGCGTTGTGCAGTGCAGTGATGAGCAGGTTGCGAGCGCTCACAGCCTACTGCGAGTATCGTTGCGTGAGAAACTCAGGTATCTAATCAGATATACATTTGATACCAATTAGCATCTTGTAAGTAATCTGGCCAAGGTGCGAAGTGGGAGGAACAGAACTCGCAGCCTACAGGAAACACCTAGTTAAAGTGTCAGGTCTAGTCGGAGGTAACATTGTGCAGCGATATTGTTCAGAGCTGCCTTTTATGGAGGAATGTCGGCATGATTTGGCAGCCACCTCTTGTCCACAGTACAATGTCACATTCATTAGCTTCAGTTTCTAGTGTACAAACAAAGACGCGATGCCCCTGTCCTCTCCGCCTCACAGCTCTAGTATGTCATCTTCCTTCTGTTGTGATAACGTGAGTTGCGCATCCGCCTTGTCTGTGAAAAACAACGAAGGCATGCCTCTCTACACATGTGACATACGAGCAAACTATAAAGTACAAGTACTAATCATTAGTAAGTAGTTGCTGGTTGCAGACAGGGCGCAAACGGCGACCTGTATCATAACAAGAAGGAAAAAGCTCCGATACGGGGAATCGAACCCCGAGCTGCCGCGCTCACTGGATAATGAAAGGCGGCAATGTTAGCCGTTACACCATATCGGATTGCCAATTTCTCCCTGTGTCAAAATATATAGTCACGGATTTATCCACAGCTATAATTGGGACAAGCGGCCCGCCTAAAGCTGCGCTGCAAGGCTGCCTCAGGCTTGACTCTTACCATTCAGTCATCTCCAGGCGAGAAATGGATTCCGCATCGCCCGCTGAGCCATCCAGGGTTGGGAACATTCATGGTAAGTGCAAGTGCAGCAACTCTCGTTCTTCAGAGTATCACACTAGATGCGTAGGCATCAGTCTGCATATTGAGAGCGAAGATGAGCGGTCGTCGCAAGTCTTGACTTTCGACAAATCTCAGTCTTCTGCCATCACTATTGGGCGTAGATCAAGCCATACGAGACGTTCAGGTAGCTTGCGAGAGCTCGACTGTGCTTTGTTCCGATGCCCTGTAGTCAGTCGCAAGCATGCCAAGATTACATTCACAAAGTACGGCAATGTAAGCATATATCCACGTATATCATGACCGCCGCTCATGTTCCTCGTAGGCGTACATCACTGATCTGAAGTCGCACCATGGTACATACATTCTTCGTCCAGGAGACACCCTATCCAAGCCTATCAAGGCCGAGACGCCCACTGTGCTTGCAGATGGGGACATCGTAACTTTCGGCAAGATCGTAAGCAACGACGATACCATCGTCCACCCAATTGCAGCCCGTGTCTCACTACTCTACGGCCCTGGTCCTGCGGCAGCCACTCCTACACACACCACGCCGAATGCGAATGAAGCTGGTCTGTCAGAAGAGCCCCCGCGCGGGACCTCTGGTCGTTATGGTATCTACGTCTCATCAGACGAGTCCGAGGAGTCGTCGGATGGAGGGTCTGACGTCGAAGAGATCCCTCCCCCGTCTCCTCCGGCTGCGGCGCGCATGCACCGCTACAACCTGCCAACGTTCACGCGCCCGTCGGACTGCACCGCGCGCATGCAGCTCCTGCGGCAGGTCCTCCCCGCCATCCAGCCCGCGTGTATCGTGGACCTGCGCTCGGTCTCGCCCGATCCAGCGCCCCCGGCACTCCCGCCCCTAGAATCTGCATCCCCGGCACTTGTGCCCGCCCTCGTGCAGCAGGATGGTCAGACAGGCGGTGAAGCGGCGAGAGACGACGGCCCAAACCCCGAGCTATCTATCGTCGATCGCCGCGATCTCTTGCGCGACCTGCCCGACCTCAGCGTGCCGCCGCCTATGTACTCCTTCCCATGGCCACTCGCCTTCTCATTCGACGCGAATGCAGGAGCTTGCTCCCATGCGATCGAGGGAACTGATTTCATGCATGACTGTGATTCCGAACTTGCGAATGCCTCTGAAAGCCCCGCTACGCAAGTGAGTGAGAACGTGAGCAGCGGACAGGCTCAGGATGGCGAAGAAGACGATACGGCCTCCTCTGAGGGTAGAAGCACTACTCCTGAGGTAGGGCAGTCCCGTAATATTATCAGCTCTGTCATATGATGCCCTTGCAGGAACAGCCAACCATGGTCCTGACCGAGCTTGAAGCCCAAGTCAACCTTGCCTCCGTCAGTATACTCCCTTAAATCCTTGACTGATATTCGTTGTCCGCCCTTGACAGAGCGCGTGATACTGAGCTACCTTGCAGAACGACATTAGCACGCTACAGATGCAAAGACGCTCTGACGAATCGCGCTTTGAGGAGCATGTCCGGGTGACAAAGGCGCGTTTGGCAGAGCTCGACGAGCACATGCAGGAACTCAACGGGCGGGTGACGAAGCACGTCGCTGCCAATGACGTCATTATGGCTGAGGCAACATCGCGCGTTGACGACCTGCGCGCGGACATCAACCGCGTGCACACCGAGCTCACGGATAAGCTTGTGTCCGAAGAGCGGGCGTCTGCGAACCATGCTGTCGAGCTGAACAACGTGGATGCTATGCGCACAATGATGGAAGGTTCGTTCATTGCCGTGACGGTGTCAACAAGTCGTGAACAGTCTCATTCCTTTGTTGCAGACATGCGCTCCCTCAAGAACGCAGTCGAGACCCAGCTCGCCCGCGACATCGAGATTATCAAGGTCGCACATGCGCAGACGCAGGCCGCGCTGCAGGCTCTCACCGCCGCGTCCGCACAGCAGGTCAGTGTCATGGTTTTGTACGCGGGATCCGCTGACGCTATGCAGGCGGAGACGTCCGGTACGCGCAAGCGCAAGCGTTTGGAGATGAACAATACGGAGGCGGATAACGAAACTGGCGGCGAGTCGAGGGTTGCCGCCCCCTTGCCCAAGCGCCGTAGGACAGCAGGGCGCTTCGTGAAGCAGGTTGTGCAGACGACCACCGTCGCTGCGGTCGGCGCGGTCTTTGCTGTCGCCGCGCTTGCTTTCGTCTGAGTTTGAGAAGGCTTGAGTGATAGATTCCATGGGAGTTATGCAAGGTTATCGTGAGAAATGGCGTGTAGGACTAGCGAGGGATGAGGGTGGAAGGGTCACTAGTAGTATTACTTGATGCTGAGTGTACGCTGTGTACGTTGTGGTCTATCTGTATAAGTAGGGCACGTATACTATTTTGACACCGTAAATATGTTGTGCTTGGGTCGGCAGGACGATCAGTGGCATAATGCAGCTTTTCTAAACGTCGTGTTGCGCTGGGCTCTTAAATGCAGGTGGTCCCTGCAGGCGAGCAAGATCCCAGTTTTTACTGTGGTTGGTACGAGCCGATAGTACCGGCAGGGCAATTATCCTTACACGTAGATCATTCAGCTATTATTTTGCAGAGTAGGATCCGGAGGTGATACTGATTCCAGAGCTCGTACACAGTTAGTAACTGAGCTCGACACTATAATGAAGACACAACATTCGATAGTAATGGAGAAAGAAATATGAGACAATAAATATGCAGTCATGCGTTCACATCCGGGTCATTGTTTATGGCTCCTTCCGTATGTCTTTAGGACGTCCCGCGTCAGCGAGCGAAGCATAGCAACTGTGACAAGCGGCCTCTCCAAGACATCCGTAGTGCCTGAGGTAGACGCCGCAGAGCTAGGCGGCGGAGAGGCTGCGGTTCCATTGTTTGAATGAAAGGCTTCTCCATCAGTGCTCGCCAAACTGGAAGACCGCATTCGCTTGTTTGAGTGGGATGCAGGTATACTAGACAAAATCTCGTCACCAAGGATTCACACACAAAAATCAAATCAGACGCTTACCTCTCGGATAAGTCATCTTCTGCAGCGCGCCGTTTGGGTGAAGGACGGACATCTTGTGCAGCCATCATCCAGTTATACTGAAGACCATTGCCCTTCTCTTGCAGGATATATTCGAAATCATGCACAGCAGCTTCGATCTGCGCTCTGAGTAGCATGATTTCCGTAGAGGGCTGGCCCCCGATCACTTGTTCCAAGCATCCTAATAGCAGTGACGGATACTTCTCAAGGAACCTGTCGACCAAGGCGCCTGTTTACTAGTTAGCGATAGTCAACAAATCGGCCTAGATACGTACGTTTGCTCAGAGGTGAAGCTGCATCTACTGCTGGTGTCTCCAGCACGACTTCTGAACCATTTTCGATGAGGTTGAGTATTTTGCAAACCATCGCACTCCCCGCGCCCTTGACAGTCTCCGAAAATTCAAGGAGCCGGGATCGGTCCACTGCCCCAGATTGTTTAAGTCACGACGTCGCGAGAGCGAAAGATCGAGAACTAACGTTTGTCGCCGTTCCAGCAACTGTCCAACCATTCCGAAACCGCCTCCTTGAAAAGTAAGAGGAAGCGATTTGTGAGGTCTAAATAATAAAAGGGTGAGCATATTTCCAAACTATCACGGGGCTCGAAACACACCTTCCCAAGAAATGCTGACGACAAACCGATCTTCAACATCGAGGGGCATCGAATTCAGAATATCGACCATCTTTCCATCCGGATCGGACATCTTGGTGGAGACTGTGAGGGTAGATACACCCTTGATGATACCGTCGGAAACAAGTTTCTCCGTCTGTCCTGGCCGATGAACATCATGTGCAATATTGATAATGACAAACTGACCATAGTCACGAAGTCGACAGCTGCCTGGGACCCTTCCGAGCTGTCTACCCAGTCAATGACGAGTAAGGACGGTATGAAGCGGAGATCTTCGTCCTGAGGTAGACTGTCGATGATGTCACGCAGGCGCGAGCAATCGTCAAGGATACGGTACTTCCTATGGTAAAGTGCAAGTTGTTTGCGCTGAGATCCTGTAGTCGTCACAAGTAGGAACGCACCTCTCGATTTCGTCGGGCAGGTCCTCTAGTGGTGTGCGCTCGAAGACAATGAGACCGGGTGAACCTCGTGAGCGCACTCCTTTCGGATCGGGTATCGCAGGGATTGAGAACACAGTCTCAGAATCCCAAGACCCAGAGGACGGTACATCAAACTTGTGTTCCAGCCAAATCGCAGTCCCGTCGTTTTCGGGATTCAATGATAGCCAAGTACGCCACTGGATGTGTGGACGGCCTTTTGGACTGGAGCTCCGGACTCGGATCCGTATGGACCGTAGGAAAGAACCCTGTGCCCATCGTCGCTTATGTTCTTCGTGGTTCTGGTAAGATGAAGGAGAATGGGATGAGAACGTGGATGCGCGCAAGATCGCCGTCAAGCGACAAGAATAAACGCTGCACCTCTTTCAACCGGCGGAGCAAGTCCTCGTCGTTTAATGGTTGTACATTAATGCCGGCCACTCGACGCCGACTACGCTTGGCCTGCGACGACTCCATGGTAGAGACGCGTCTTCGCTTGTTCTGCTCTTGACGAGGCTTGCTGGCTATGGAGCCTGTGCTGAAACTGCTGGACATCCGCTGACGTTGCACGTTATCGGCGTACTGTATGCTGCGATTGCATGATTCGTTCCAGGCGGCATTTCTCGCGAAGTACTGGTCAGGGGTTAAACCGTTACCGGTGCTCCTCCTGAACCAGGCCCTCCATGCCATCCTCAACAGTCTGAAAGGATGTCCGTTTCGGTATTCTGCAGCGCGCGTGTTCAAGATAGTAATCTCTGCATTGGTTTTGGGCCTGGCAGGTGTGCGCCTTGTCGCGTCAGAGGCAGACTGGGAAATAGTCGCACGAGTCGGCGATTCAACAAGAACAGACGGTGATCCTGCCCGCTGTTGTGGCGTTGGACTATTCTCTGGTGCAGAGAAAAGCTTAGAGCCACCTGGCGAACTGAGCTGAAGGGGGCTGAGTATCTCAGCCGAAGTCGGAGATGTCGGTTGGAGTGCAAAAAAGCCCAACAGCGACTTCTTTTTCTGAGGGCTCAACTTGCGCGAAGCCGATTGAGGGATGGTTTCAAAGGACCGTTCAGTCGGCGTGGGGGGAAGGGACAAAGGTTGGATCCTGCCTAATGGCGGAGGCGCTACAGGAGATGGAGCGGACTGTACATCGCTCGAACTTCCAGCAACCGATATTGATAGCTGCAGCTGATCTCGAGCAGCTTTCTTGCGAAGGGAAGGGTCGCCTGGGACGTCCCATAACGTTTGTGAGCGATCGACAATACGAGGGGTATACGGCGTGGGTGACGCCTTCTCGTCGTGAGCTTTCGACGTTGAGGGTGTAGGATGACTTTGGGTAGATTGCGGCGCTTGTGGGGAGAAGATATTAGATGTACTGGCGAGCGGCTGGGATGTCGCTGCAGATGAAGGGATTTGCGGGGCCGTCGGCCAAGAGTTATTGTTCGCAGCAGGTGCGAGTGGAGTCGCAAGAACAGATGATTGGTGGGTAGTGGGGAAGAGGTTGGATGTAGTAGTAGATAGAGGCTTCGCCGACGCGGGTGCAAACATAGGAGCAGAAGGATTCAGGGATGTTGAAGGTTGTGACACAGATGATGGCAATGTATTGTGATTGGAGCTGCCAGCGCTGGAGACAATCGGCGCGGCCGGCTTGCTGGGACCGAAAACGGTTGACGAGCCAGCAGGGAAAGGGCTACTGGACGACGATGGGAATATCGGACCATTGAAAACAGAGGCGACTGGCTGCGATGCAGCAAATATACTTGTAGGAGCACTTGACGATCCTGAAGGTGTGGCGAAATTTGACTTCGATTCACTGGTGCTACTGCTAAACGCAGATGTGGAAGCCGCCACGCCAAATGCAGTCGAAGATCCGAACGCATTCGGCGTCGATTGAAGGTTTCCAAACGCGGAGGTCACAGGCTTTGGTGCCGGTGCTGAGGGGACATTGGATGGAGCATTGCCAAGGCTTGATGCGGAAGGGGCGGCCGAATGGGCAAACAGTGAACTGGATGAAATCGACCCTGATGGCGCAGGCTGTGCGCCATTGGCTGCAGTATGCACAGAACTTGCAGATGTCTCAGCGCCGCCGTTTAGGGTGGCCACATCATCAGAGGCAGGCGTGACGCCAGACATGGCGACTGGGGTTACCACTGCGGCCGGTGCGCCAGACACCTGTTCAGCAGATGGCCTCGATACTCCATCAATGATTTCAGGAATTGTCAAGTCACCACGGATTGCCTCAATCTCGTCGATCGTGTCCGGGCCAAACAGTCGCTCGAGGATGCAGGCAACGAGGTAGATCATCACTACGTTGCCCTGTTCTCTCAGCACTGCGGCCAGACGTCCGAAGATCTCCATGGCCTCTGCGTCAACAACGAGTCGAGACGCCTTGGATATCGGGGCGCTCTTGGCCTGTACGATCTGCCTGAATTGCGTCGTGTATCGGAACACTGGATGGTTGATGATTTTGCTGGGGATGTGTAGCAAGCGCTCGCTCTGGTCTCGGATATGGATGAGCCGGTGGTAGACACGCATCTCGAGCTCTTCTGATGACTGGTAAATTCCACGCTGGTCATCGTAGTATTCCTTGAGACTCTGCAAGGCTGTAGAAATATGGTCACCAACACTCGCAAGAGAATACAAGCACACATACTGTACATCAACTGCTGCTCTTCGAGGGCAACAGAAAATCGCGGATTATCTCGCTCAAGGTGCAAGGCCAGAATGTGGTAGCGGGCGCAGCGTTCGTGACACTCCATTGCAAGCGGGCCTTTGTTGTGTTGCATAGTGAATTCGCTTCTCACCGCACGCGAACGGTCGCGAATAAAGTCGTACGTGTCCCTGAAGCCGCCTCGCATGAGCAGATCATGGAATAGATAATTGAGGGTTTTCTGCAGAACAGAAAATGAAACTCAGTAGGATGTGCCATTATATCCTTGCATTACCTTTAGCACCGGTGGAGGGCGCAGATCTGAGGGAAGTACTTTATCACCCGCCGCGCGTTCATAGATCTTCACGGCCCGCTTGTGGTCTACTCGTTTCGTGCCTGGAATCTACAACGCGTTCAGCGCAGCTTTCACGCAGATACTGAAGCAATCATCGTCGCACGTACCACCTCCCACTTGTCCAGGTTGTTCTCTCGTTCGCGCCGGTAGCGTTCAAAACGCGGACACATGTCTGTACATGTCCCAACTAGAGTGATAGCGTTCTCTAGTTGCACTCTTGCAGTCGGGTCGGCCATCTTGCCATCTGCAATGGCCTTCTTGCGCTCAACCTCGCGCGCTTTCACAAGCTGAGGAGGCGTAAGTGGCCCCACGTCTCATTGGTGTTTCCGCGACGCACCTCCCGCCAGAATTGTTCGCGCTCTTGCGGCGTCGCTTGCTCGGGCATCTCTGCCTCTGCCTCGACGTGCACTTCCCCGTCGGTGATTCCTTCCCCTTCATCACTGTGATCGTCCTCCGTAGTTGCACTGTCTCCCATGTGGGTTGCAGGGGCATGGAGATGAGAAGAGGAGGGGGCCGTGCCACTGCCCTGTCCGTGGCCGTTCGTTGCGTTGTTGGCGACCCATTTCTTGTTCCTCGATCCACCGCGAGCGGCACCTTGTATATGAAGTCCTCGATGTTGTGAAGACATGTCTGTCGCGAACCGGATGGTAAGAATGAGAGGAGGAAAGTAGTGATAAGTTCCAGCCACAACCCGAAGAACGCGAGCGCGCCGGGATTACATAACGCAACTCATTGCCTCCAAAGGGAGCACAATCACGTGAGGATGCTTAGCGGGCGCTAGACATAATTTTGTCACGCGCGCCTACGATTTGTCACTGGTGATTATAAATACCGTGTATGGGCGTCACACCGGGGAAGGTCTGAGACTTGCAGTAACTGCTCCGCTTCCGTTTTACCTTCACCGGTCTTGTGTTGCTGTAAATTTTAGCAGGCACTATGGACAGCCAACCGACTCCATCTGGGTCTCATGAAAAGAAGAAACCTGTGGTAATTATCACCATAGGGATGGCAGGTGCTGGGAAATCGACCTTCGTGCAGCGGATCAACTCCTACTTGCACTCTCGCGAACCTCCTGCGCCACCATATATCCTCAATCTGGATCCTGCGGTGACAAACGTTCCATTTGAAGCAAATATTGATATACGAGACACGGTCAACTACCACGAAGTGATGAAGCAGTGTGTGGACATTCCACCTCGCTCGTCTGTCGTGATGCCTGAATCCTCTCCGGCTGTCTTCCGTGAAGGTACAACCTAGGACCCAATGGTGGCATATTGACGGCTCTCAACCTGTTCACTACAAAATTCGACCAGGTCTTAAGTCTGGTCGAGAAGCGCGCCGAGACTGTCGAGTAAGTCCCGTTGTCTAACCCTGTCTGAGCTTGCTGACATCACTGGCAGCTATGTGATATTGGACACACCAGGACAAATCGAGATATTCACCTGGTCTGCCTCGGGGGCTATCATCACCGACGCAGTCGCCTCGTCATTGCCAACTGTTGTGGCATATGTCATTGATACTCCCAGAACCGCCGCGCCGGCGACATTCATGTCAAATATGCTCTACGCGTGCAGGTACGCACTCTCACGCTCGACCTGATGGCGCACATGCGTGTATGTCTTGTATCCGCCATTGGACGCTATACATACGCGCATGCTCGCGTCGCAGGTCTCCTTGACGTCTGGTTATCAGGACCGATGTCCTCGTTGTGTGTCGACTGACAATGTTGTAGTATACTTTACAAGACAAAACTGCCGTTCATTCTTGTCTTCAACAAAACCGATGTTCAACCTCATGAATTTGCCCTCGAGTGGATGCATGACTTCGAAGCATTCCAGGAGGCACTAGCAAACCACCGGGGAACAACTGACGACGAGGGCGAGCCCACCTATATGAATAGCCTCATGAACAGCATGAGTTTAGTCCTAGATGAATTCTACAAGCATCTCACGGTACGCGTCTTCTATCAAACACCTCTCCCAATCAGCATGAGGAATCATGTATAGAATGCTTACTCGGAATTTTGACTTTTGCTGAACAACAGGCTGTCGGCGTCTCTAGCATGACGGGTGCTGGAGTAAAAGAGTTCTTCGACGCTGTAGAGGCGTCCCGAACAGAATATGAAAAGTAGGTCCTTTCTGTTCGCTTCTCGATGTCGCTGCCGCTCCTTGTAGTTTCTAATTTGGCATTCTTTACATGTAGTGAATACCTGCCTGAACTTCAACGCGCTCGCGCTGCCCGTGAGCAGACTTTGCAGGCTGCCAAAGAAGATTCCATGAGCAGGCTTATGAAGGATCTTACTGTTGATCGCGAGCGCAACCCCAGTGGACCATTACATGACCGGTGGGATCCTGAGGCCGAGGAAGAAGAAGATGACGACGCGGACATCAATTTCATTGATCGCAGTGCGTAGCGCTTTTGCACACTCACTTCGTGTCAGCTGACTTACGGCAACGTTGTCTTACAACCACAGGCGAAGAGCCATGGCCGGGTCAGTACATTGATGTTACAAGAATGCGACGACGAGATGATGAGGGTGTTACGTGGCCTCGGCCCGCTTGATGTTTGTGAGTTCATGGCAGCGGAGATGTATCGGTAGACTGCGACAGGTGTATCATAAGGCAACTTACTTTAACGTGACCGACGCGAAAAAGGCGTCTATTCCTCGTCACTCCTTTTTGCGATGTTCTCAGCGAAATCCTATATGACAGGCGACTGGAATCTCTGGAAGTATTCACCCTGACTTGGAACATAGTCCGTATCTCTGCACTCTGCAACTTCTTCGCGACCTCTTCGCGTCGATGTTCGACCGCATCACTGTGCGACCCATTTGAATCAGCAATTCCAAATCGTTGATAACCTCTTCCTGGCCCCAGCATCGTGTATCCATCATGTTACGGGGTGCGTTACAACCCTCTGGAATGCGCGCCCCAAGGCTGTGTGTGGTTCCTGCTGCGCAATCCGTAAGTATGCACATCTCTTCCCATCTCTTTCTACAAAATCAAATATTGCCCAAGTGCACACATCGGCGTGCAGTCTTATTGTCTAGCCGGCTCCTGACAGGTACAACGCTGAGGTCGGCGCCGAAACATGTGCTCCTCTTTCGTGGGGACACTCATGGGCGTCGCTCCTGTGATTTGCGTGACGTGACTGGCAGGCTGAGCGCCCGAGTAACCGGCGCAGGATCTCTCCGTCTGCTCACATCTGGCACTGATCGTGCCAATGTTCAGCCATTTGAGCGGTGTTGGTGGAAGGGAACAACGGCAGTAACCAAGTCACTAGAGAGGCCTATTCTGGCTGCTCGGCTCGCGAGTGCTTCATGTTCAATCCTCGTGAAGGCCGCACCGCGCCTGCCAGGCTGATAACTGCTCCAAACACGTTGTATCCCACCCATTCATGATCAAAATCTACATTGCGTGAAAGCGAATTTCCTTACGTCCGAGACGTCTGTCAAGAGTTTATTGTGTTCGAGCTGGGTCGACAGTCGACCTCGTTGGTTGCGTGCGACACTGCATCAATACTTCTAAATATGGCATTGCGCCGGCGCTTACGTTAGCATATGTTGTGCTCACACCGGCGCCCACTTCGTCTTCCCGTTTGCCGTCTCTTCTCCACAGCACCTTTTCCCTCGGACCACCACCACCACCTCTCTCCATCCTTTCCCTCCTGGGCACTCCTCGGGCTTTAGGCAAGTAGGTCAAATCGCTATCTGATTGTTATGGAACGGTGGGTGCTTGATATCCACCGCCGTGTGTGGCGGCACCTGACTTGAACGTGCGGGTTTAAGGTACTCAAAGATCGAGAAGGTTGGTGAGTGCGTGTGAGCGTTGTGCACCCTCGCTATCATTCATTGGCTCGTGTGCGTGGGGGGGAATGCAGGCGAAGGTAAGTATTCAACCATCCTGTCCGTCTGGTATTGGTTTCACCGTGGCCAACATGAACCATCGTCGTTAGGTACCTATGGCGTGGTATATAAAGCCCGCGATGTCCAGACGAACCAAATAGTTGCCCTGAAGAAGATCAGGCTTGAGGCTGAAGACGAGGGCGTTCCAAGTACAGCCATCCGCGAGATCAGCCTGCTGAAGGAGCTGAAGGACGACAACGTTGTCAGGTGCGTGCTCTTTTGACAAAGCAAATGGAGATGTCGAACAGCCTTCTCTCCATTTCATCTGTCTACCATTGCTGTTGTCATTACAGGAATGTCCCATCATGTCTGACATCCATCTCCCGAAATTTCGCAGACTCCTGGATATCGTTCACGCCGATCAGAAACTCTATCTTGTATTTGAATTTCTGGACGTTGACCTCAAGAGATACATGGAAAATGCAAACAGGAATGGGAATCCCATAAGCCCTGATCTCGTCAAGGTTCGCGCCTCCACTCATTCGTCGTTTATCTCGAAATCGGCTGCTTGCGCATGCATTTCACGCGTGTGTGACGCGTGTATTCCAACTCCGTCGCGTCGCGACGCGTTATTGGTCGCCAATCTGTTTGAGGGGCATAATGTTCGCCTCGTCACGTGATCGGGCGGCCGCTTCATACACTCACTAAGTAATCCGAATTGGATCGTACTAAAGATCTTCTTTGTTTCTCGCTTTCCTGTTGCGATCCATGATTTGCTTTATACTGATCTTCTTTTCCTCCTAGAAATTTACTCATCAGCTGTCTTCTGGGCTGCTATACTGCCATTCACACCGTATCCTTCACCGCGACCTGAAGCCCCAGAATCTGCTGATCGACAAGTATGACAACCTCAAGCTTGCGGACTTTGGACTCGCCAGAGCTTTCGGTATCCCCATGCGGACATATACGCATGAGGTAAGATTGCATTTTGTCTGTCGCTGTCGGAGGGATCAGTCTCACAGATGCGCCCTAGGTGGTCACCTTGTGGTACCGCGCTCCTGAAGTACTTCTGGGCTCGCGTCACTATGCGACAGCCATCGACATGTGGTCCGTTGGTTGTATCTTTGCCGAGATGGTCATGAGGGGCCATCCCCTATTCCCTGGTGACTCTGAAATCGATCAGATCTTCAAGATCTTCAAGTGAGTTCTCCTGTGGTCCCAGGAAAAAGACCATGGTCTATTTTTTCGATTCAATTCGTTTACGCACCCATCAGAGTTCTCGGAACGCCAAACGAAGAGACGTGGCCAGGCGTGAAGCAACTGCCAGACTACAAGTCGACATTCCCTCACTGGTCTGCTCAAGATCTGGCCGATCATGTACCGACGCTAGATGATGACGGTCTGGATTTACTGAAAGTACGTCATTAACAGTGTACGCTCAGTGTGGCTACTTACAACGCCATATTTCCAGCTCATGCTGACATACGACACCAGCAAACGTATCTCTGGTGGGTCTGCCTGCGTTTCACATCTCTCGAGCGAAGGCTGAGCGCATTGACTTTCTAGCCAAGCGCACACTTAAGCATCCATACTTCTTGGGCTTCAAACCATAATATGCCCATGCCGCCTAGACTTCCATCGCTCCGTTCGCTCGTTATCGCTTGTCGTTCTGCCCTCATCGTCACGTCCTTCGAACACCTTTGCATCTTCCTTGCACCTCGCATGTCGTTCATTTCCCGCGGCGCACTTATACAATATGTCGATACATTACATACGCGTATTGTACATCAGCATTCCTCGCATGACGTATTCTTGTCTTCTGTTCCCACCCGCCTCGGTAATTCCCTCGCTGTGTCTGTTACCGCTCGAAGTGATATCAATATCAATTGTTGTAAAAGTGTACTGCACCTCGTCTTGCCACAATACCACCAGGTGGCATACGCTTAATGTTCGTGCAGATTAGTAGAGTTTCGAATCTGTATTTTCGTCCGAGGTCGCATTCAACGATATAAAGCTTGCAGTCACTTATTTCTTTGCCCCAGGTTCGTTGAAATCTGACTCGCTCCCCTCGCGTTTCACCATCAATTCAGCATACATACGCAACGTACAAATCCTGTGGTAGAAGATCTGGTCCAGTCGCGAACCCGACGGGTTCCAGTCTGGTATAGCTAGGTGCGGCCAGCCATGGAACGCTTGCGATCAGGAGTCGAGGAAAGCTGCGGTTTTCAGGGATCGCGAAGAACCCCGTCAACCACGTTGAGCGCAGGAAGAAGTCAGGGAGAACCGCCTAGCGGCGTCGCTCAAAGAAACCCTTTGAAGTCCCATCCTTTGTTCCCCTCGCCCTCTCGCATCCACCCCAGGCGGTTCGCGCTCAGGCCCGCCACGCGCAGGAAGAGCGTGCCGTCGAGCACCTCCGCGCCCTCAAGAGGTGCCCCGTTCACGTCGGCGAGCGGCGCGAAGTGCCCGGCGGGCGTCGTGCCGTACAGCGCTGCAAAGTGCGCGAGCGCACGCTGCAGCTTGCACAGGTGGTCGTCCGGGTGCCCGAGCGTCGTCTGCAGGATCGGAAGCCACGGGTTCGGCGAGGGATCGGAGGCCGTGAGCGTGTCTTTGCCCGGCTGCGTGTGCGGCGCGCCGCGCTCGACGGGGTGCGCGGAGACGGAGGCGTAGAAGTCCTGGATGGGCAGCGGCGGCCGGCCGCGTGCGACCCACCATGCAAGGCAGTTGGCGAGGTATGTGCGGAGGAGGATGGAGGTGGAGGTAGGGGAGAGGTACGCCGTCAGCGAGTGCAGGAATAAGGAAGAGGTGACGAGATGTAGCCTGCATGGACAATATCAAGAAATCTGCCTCCTGGACGGAGTCGAGAAAGGACTCACAAGAGGAAGTCGGCATTGAACTCGCCGTTCTCGACTTCCTTGCGGCCCACCCAGCCAGCAGCGCCGTACAAAACAACATTCATCCAGATGAGCTCCTCGATCTTGCTTGCCACCTCGTCGGCGTTGGTACCGTCCACGGTCCAGGCCTGTGCCAATTTGACAATGCGTTCCCCGCGCTTCTCCAACACGAGCTCGAACGCAGTCGCATCTCCGTCGTCTGATGGTGGCAGGCCAATT
Source organism: Postia placenta MAD-698-R-SB12 (assembly GCF_002117355.1). NCBI lineage: Eukaryota > Fungi > Basidiomycota > Agaricomycetes > Polyporales > Adustoporiaceae > Rhodonia > Rhodonia placenta. Next base: position 1,613,527 of record NW_020169837.1, on the reverse strand, counting down.
GCAGATGGTTCGAAGTCACGATTGTGCAGAATTTGTGCGACAATGGTCAGCGCGTGGATCTTGGATTTGTCCTGCTTGAAGCCTCGAGCGGAGAGCACGCGTTGGGCATTGTCGAACACGAGGGAGGGCAATAACGCGGTTAAACGAGACACTGATGCGTTGGCCAAATCCGAGGATGCTTCAGCGATGTAGCTGAAAAGCGACGGTGGCACTAGGACAGGTGCCTCAGGAGGGTGCACAGCCGTCTGTGCAAGACCTATGACGTCATGACGACACTCAGCACAAGGTATTGACCTATGTGTCGACTTTGCGTACCTTCCGCAACCATACCAAGCAGGCCAAACTCTGCACCGTACCCCACGTGAATGAGTGGGTGTAGCAGGCCCGACAGGAAACGGTCTAGCATCCCCAGGGGTGGCTGTCCTACCGCAGGTGCTAGGACATTCGCCTTGGGAGAGAATATGTACTCTTCGATGACTGCCGCCGCGCCCTCGTCCAGCAATAGTGTGGAGAAGAACTCGAGGTACGCATTATAGAACCTGAATGAATGCTGAGTTGGAGAAAGACGGGATTCATTCCAAAATACGCCTACTTTTCATCGCCAAGATGTTCGTGGAAGTTGTCTTTGGTAATGGCCTCTGGCGACTTGAAGGCCGGGCGCTGGCTCGGCGCGTGTACTTCATATGCAGCTTCCAGGAGAGGGCCGCTAGCCCCGAGCTGATAAATCGCAAGGAGGTGGTGTGAAATATGGCTTCGAAAGACTCAGTCCAGGCCCACACTCAATGGAGACACGTACTTGTGGAAACCCTTATCGTTAAAAAAGACATGATGCTTCGTGTGGTTCTCTATCAGTGTCCGACACAGTGCCAGACTCGACTCGTGAGAGCCCCCCGGTAAACGCGCCGGGGACAGCGGGGACGGTGGTGGTGATGGTACAGGGAACAGAGCATCGATTCGTGTAGCGTTGGGCGGCATATTGTTGGTTTTTCCACTGCGTGCGTTCAGAAAAAGGGAGAGTCTGGTCTTGCAGCCCATAGTATGGCCCAATACTTATATTCACATGACAACTACGTCATAAGACGTCACAAACTATCAGACAAATTCAAAGTACATCCGACAGGAGCCTGTGGGACATGGGCACGCTCACCGATATCACGCGCGCAGACCGTGTGTCAGAGCGTGCCGAGCACTTGAGGATAGAGGAGTAGAAAAGGGTACAAAGTCACCATGTGCTTGCGGTCATGCGCGTGCACGGCGCATCTGTAGCGTGCCTCCTATATACAAAGGGTGGAAGTATATTCACCGGAGTCAGGGGTCGCTAGTCAATGTGTCAACCTTGTAGATGGAAAGGGACATTGTCTTCACCATCTTGCATAGCAAGCACCAAAGCGGTACAATATGTATTAGATGGTAGCCTTGGGACTAGCTGCCATTTTGCACTAAACCAGACAGTACGTAGCCCAAGATCAGAGGAGGGGATTCTGAAAGCAACAAAAAACAGATGCACGTCGGGAACCCCGTGCAGTATGCGGTAACCAGTCTGCCGCCATGAGCAATGTGAGGTAACAATACTGTGGCACGTGCTGTGACGGATCGCGTCTCTGTCACACGGCGTGCAGGCGCGTCCGCTCCGATTCTCTGGAAACGGGATTGACGGGTAAGCACTGAACTACAGTACTTATGCACCTGTTATAAGACAAGCGAGGTCTGCATGCTATGTGCCTAAACGTTCGCATCGTCAAGTACCGCTCGACTTTTGAGGGTTTTTACTGTCGCTGTGTGTCCGACAACAATCACACATCGAGCAAAAGTAGGCCCTTCAGCAGGAGCACTCGAGGTGCAATCCAGCCGTTATTCCGAAAGTATGGGCCTGCTGGGAGAAGACAAATTCCTAAGCGAAGACGAGAAAGGAAGATGGGAGACGAAGAGAAAGGTATTTGAGAAAGACAGCAGAATGTTGGGGCAAAGCGAAGAACGTTGTGAGACCGGTATGTAAAGTACGCGTCTTTATAGGCCGCGATAGCGACTAAGTGTGAGAGGTGGTAGGTAAAGCGAAGTATTTTGGGTGGTCGAATGGTGCCGGCTTATGTAGTCGGACTAGGCAAAGCGTGGTTCGTACCAGTGGTGTATGTCTAGGTGTACGTGTATGGATGCATGAACGGCGAATATCGAGTACTTATATCCAGAAAGGGTTGGGAATGAGCCTCAGCGGCGTCGACGTTCCCGTGAGAGGCTGGTATATGCTGGTGGTTCCACGACCGCTCAGTCGACGTTGTAGGCCACTTGCCAGGACGATTGGGTATATAGGTATCGTCTGACGCAATGATGAGCAGAGTTTATCTTGTATATATTTCTCGACACTCACCGTCCAAGCACGCTCGTGGGTATTGTCGGGATATATAGCTGCCAAAAAGGCGCTGGGTATATCGTCGCAACAATCTATGCTGGAGTAAGTTTCACAGGCAGACTATCAGAGTGGCGCAAACATGAAGGAAGTATGACTTACTCACCGACGTAGTCAGATAGTGTCAGCATGATGGTCATACCGATCGTGGTTCTCTTTCAGCCACGATCACCAACTACCTCACACGACGCAATTGTAGAGGGCTATATTGGTGGAAAAGTTATCCGTGTACCAGTAATGGTCCACCCACGCCTCTGCAAGGAGTTGATCAATATGTGTGCATGATCATACAGGTCATGGTGATGCTCACCGCGCTCCAGGTCACGCAATTGTCTGATACTGTCATCGAGCGAATATTGGGTGACAGTTTGGTACGGCATTTCATCATAGCGAACACGGGCTGGTCCTGCTCAAGACCCCTCAGCAAAGATATTCACTCATAGGGACTGGCATGCGCTCACCTTCAGAGAACATGACGTAGTCCTCCGGATTGTCATCTTGGAAATTTGTGACTTCTTCGTTTGCGTCGAACGGCCTTACAGATGTTCGGACATCTTGGTACCATACTTTTATCCCTGCCAAATTCGTATTGGTCAATGTTTTGCGGTGAGCTGGAAGTGACGGTACACTACTGACTGCTGTGTATGCCGTCCGGAGGATAGGTCGGCACATATGTGAGGTATGCCACATCCTCCTCCGCATTTGTACCTTGAATCGCGGGATTGGAAGATGAGCTGGACGGCATTAGTCCCGTAATCTCATCTTGGTACCACGCGTTGTCCCCTGCCAAGTTCATACTAGTCAATAACTTGCCGTGAGTTGGAGTGACGAAGCACTACGGACCGCTGTGTGTGTCATCAGGAGGATAGGTCGGCACATATGTGGGCTGTGTCACGCCCTCCTCCGCATTTGTACCTTCGTTCGCGGAGGGAGAAGCTGAGATGGATGGCGTTAGTCCCGTCAGCTCATGAACCGGATTAAGATGTCTCACTTTCAAGTCCATGCACCTCCTCGATGAGGTCTACAGGCGCGTATAGATCGACATCAGTGAGACTGGCGACTGATGCAAAGAAGTCGGGTTCGAGGCCGAGTTCCTGCAACAAGGCTGCGAAGACACGGTCTTCTGCAGGCGTCGGAAGCCTCGTTGAAGATTCCGATAAGGAATCACGGATGCTGGCAGGGTTAGGTGCCTGCAGATCTGTATATGCAGGCTGCGCGAAGCCTTGTATCCCTATCAAGACAAGCACGTATGAAAATTCATTCATCAAATCATGGCTCATGGATGCTCACCTGACTTGGAAGCATGGTCGTGCTCATCAACCGTGACAACTGTGCACTCGGCCTTTCGTTTACCCTTGGCTTTGCTTGATAGACCCGCCACAGGCGCACTCGCGAATACCCGCTGGCGTTTTGCCTCAGGTTCCGCAGTGCCATCGACCGCCGCGCTCGCAGATTGCTCCGGCGTTGAGTCGCTGCGCTCCTTGCGCTTGCGCCCATTGACTGGCAGGGTCGGTGTAGCGGCTAATGGGGCCGCCCGTCCATGCGATACACCGATATTAGACGATGTACTGGGCTGCGCCGATAGCTGGTGGCGTTCCCAAGTGCCTTGAGCCTGCGGTGTGTTGATTGTGTGCGTTGCAACGCCTGCGAGAGGCGTAGAGCCAATCTGTTGTGCCACAGGCAGCGGGATCGTGCGGTTGCGGGGCACGCCGAGATTGGTCGATGCTCTCGGCTGCGCTTGCACCTGCTGCTGTCGTGCCCATGCTCCCGGGAGATGCGCGGGGGAAACATGCGACGGAACACCTGCATGAGGGGCATAGCCAGTCTGTGGCGCGAACCCTTGTGTCTGTGGCACAAAGCCAGGGTGTGGCGCAAAGCTCGCAGGACTCACATAGCCGGTCTGTTGCTGACGAATGTTCCACGGTTGAACTTGCATCTGTGGTGGGGTAGCCAAGAATTTGGTGACCTGGTACCGATAGTCGTCGCGGCGGATCGGAGAGCCGTCGAACATCGGAGTGCATTGTGTGACGTCCACTCCCGCGGCATGCATGCGCTGAGGTAGCTGGGAATATGACATGTAGCCTGCACAGGATGAGGGATGTGAGAAGGTTGATACCGCGAGGAGACGGTAACAGTCTGCTTACCGCGATATGTGGCGCTGTCGAACCCTTGTAGACTGTAATACCGCTCCGCCCACCAAGGCATCCACGGGGCGGGCGAATCAGCGTTCGCGATGAGACTCTGTCGTCACGGCCATGAGCACACTAGGTTATTGTTATTGAGCAAGATCTACGCACGTGTCGCATAATGCAGTCCTCTATCGGGACAAACTCAAATGGGGAGATAATTGACAGGAAGATGCCATCCTACAAGACTGTTAGCATGACTCAACCCATTGCGAATGCTCTCTCACATCTCGGAGTTTCTTGGCGATTGTGGGTTTGGCCGTGTACTGCCTTTGAGAGGGGCATGTGGCGCGCCACACGATGATGTACTTGTTGAATACGGGTACATTCATCGACGCTTCCCAGTTGCGCATGAGCTGCATGATTTAGATGAGTACGTCTCCGTAAGAGGGTGGCTCAACCTAGACGTACTTTCACAGAGTCACCTAGGCCCTGATTCGGCTGCATAACCAAGTTGTTCTTGGGCGCGATTTCGTACGAATGTTCGACGACCTGCAACTGGCATAAATAGTGAACCTTCACTCAAGAAACGTTATAACTCACGCCGACAGCAGGATACAAGCCTTCGAGTCGTGACTTCAGCGCCGCCGCACATGCAGGGTTGAAAGAGTCCCTGGCGGGACTTTCAAAGACGTGCAGGATCAGGTTGACGAATTGTGCCATGATTCACTATTGTGAGACAAGACATGTGAGTGGGTTGATGTTGGCGATGGTAGTGGTTAGAGATCAAGAGAAAGCCAAAGCGGGAGGATGGAAATACACGGTGGTGGCGATTTCAAGCACCGATGTGGTTGGGTCACGTTGTGTCCACCTCGCCACACTCCTTTTGTTGAACCAACACCTCCCCGTCCCAACATGTTGACCCATCTCAAACGTCTGTGCTGAACGATACCTTCGAGGTATCAGAGCGCCAGATGATATTGCGTGTATCGTCGACGCTGCCTGAAAGAGATGATACTGTGGTGGCGTACCTTGTCTGTCGACGCGTCCGACGCGTCGTACATAATTTTGCCCGCCTTGTCCACCGAAACAATTCAGATGGCCGTCCTAAGTGTTCTGCAACCCGGGGGTTTCGTTTGGCTCCGCAAGGGATCGTACATGCTGTCACTATCGCCTATGGTGGCGTTGCCTGCCGTCCCAAAGTGAGTATCATTTGATGTCAGCCGTACCTCGTATGCATGCCTTGATCACAGTCCTGGCTTGCAGAGTTGAGAGCTGAATGACAGATTGGTCTGTGAGGTCTCTGCAGACTCTATCTGGTATTAATACTAGACAGGCCTGCTTCAATGCATATCAAAAAGGAAATAGCTCGATGCATCTATTACGACGAGAAAGGAGGGAGTTCTCTACGAGATGCAGAATGACAACCTTAGGAAATGACAATGGGATACTTTAAATGAACACACGCGTCCACCTCAGCGGCGAGAATGGGGCATCCCGACATCTATCCACCGTTAGGGTGTGAGAAAGACCTACGCAAGCAATTTAAACGACTCAATGCAAGCGTCACCATATTCACCGGCGAATCGTGTTCATATTCAATGCCTGCTCAAAGGGCCACTCACGGAAATCCGCCGACACATCACATCTGGGTCGTACCATTGTCCTAGACCATGAAGAAGTCTCCGTTTGAATATGTCTTGTTGCTTGTGATCGCGAACCATGTACAAGCGATCGACATCCAGCTTTACCGCGACCCATGCTACGTGAGCAACTTAGGCTCGCGAAGCTCGATTCTCAAAGGTGCTCCAGGACGCAACTCTGTGACTTGGACACAGAAGCGGCGGCTAGGGTCGAGATACAACGGCATCCGAGTGGCATCCAACGCACATCTCCGCATATTGTCACGTTGACCAGGAAGCAGCAATGTCCCAAGAGTACGCATGATACGACCGAGCTAACTTGATCATACATTCAGCAGTCAGGAGAATGAGGAGCTTTTCCAATAGTCGACAACGCAAGGCAAGGCCATTTAGCGACAGTGGGGGATCAAATCCTAAATTTATTGACTCGATCGAGCTCAGTCGTGACGGCTAGCGGCGCAACCCGATTGGTCGCTCGGCTTTCGAAAGGAGACGATCCGAGTAAAATCCTTTCCAGCCTATCTACTATCAACAAGGGCAAATAGAGTCGATTACATCATGTAAGAGCAGTCTGCTGCTATTATATATCATGCTTCGCAATGACGGGGTATCAGATGTCAATGTTGATCGCACAATCACTGGCATAAGTACATGGCAGGCGGCGAATTCACACAACGATCACCACAATGAATACACGGATGCAACAGGAAGACTATACACTCTCGTGAGGACCAAGTCTCCTGTGTATAATATGTTCCGAGAAGCAACAGAGTACACATTGGCTGACTGCTTGAATGCAAACTACAGTGGTACGAGCTCCAGCCGCTGATAGTGTTCCTTTAGCGAGTCGCCATGACAGCCTTGGCATACGTTTGTGAATGAAGATCACAAAGGGGTATAGTTTCCGGTATAGACCGGGGGTATCTGGGTATAGAGGCCTGAGTATGGGGTATCGGCTCTGGGTGGGTATCGGCTCGTGGCACGTCACCGACGTGGAACGGACAATGGAGTGATGGCTGGGTATATCTCGTCGACGGGTCCATGTTTGTGGTGGGGCGCCGGCTAGTGGTGCAATTGAAATGAGAAAGATATGACATCGTGCTGTCAACAGACGTACCGATGGGTCTGCGCCGATGGCCTATTTGTAACTAGCACGAAGGGCCACAAGCCCAAGGTCTGGCGCCATCAATCAGGGTTTGTTTAAAGGCGCTACGCCTTGGGCCCCGATTGATGTGAAGCAATCCCGTACTGCCTTCACGATGGCTTGTCTGTCAGTCAGAGGTGTGGTGTGCTAGGACAGGGTCAGCATGTGCCGCATGAATCTGACTCTATGCAGCTCACCGACGAGACAGGTCAGCCAGTTGGACGCATCCCGTACTGGGGCACCGGTCTGGGAACAATCACGAACTCGCGCATGCTCTGTTGATTGAAGAATGAGCCGAACCATCCGTGTATGCTCTCCGACCCTGCACAGTAAGCTCACGTAAGAAAACATGCAACGACAGCAACCGTGGTATGTGTACTCACGATCCTCGAGGGGAGTGAAGGATTGTCCAGCGGCTGCGTCGCTTGGCACGTACGGATTTTCCTCGAGTGGATGCCATGTTTCGACCAGGTAGTAATCGAGTGGCGTGGGGAATGCTTTCATGTGTACGTGAGCCAAGTCCTAATTGACGCATTCAGAACACTCACTGTTTACCGTAAAGCTACGAACGACCTTAGGTTCCCCGGCTTGCCAGCCCATGTCCTGGAAATCCATGCCGGCATAGCTGATAGCCGCTTCATGCAGTGACTCGTTGATGGTCACGGTAGAAGAGCGTCGGGTCTCTGTGAACGCATCTTCGGCTAGATGGGCGACTAAGCAACATGGTATGCGACTAGATCAAATCGATGGTGCTCACCAGTATCATCAGGCCCGTCGAAGAGACTATCTACATCCGAGTCCAGGAACTCATATCCTTCGTCAGCGCCATTGCCTGGATTGGACATCAGTGACCGATTACTCATGAATCACAATCGCGCTCACTTGTGTCCTCCGAGACAACCGTGTTCTCGATCGAGCGAGCATCGTCCTGCTCATGCGTTTTCCGTGCCTGTGCCTTGGGAAGCTCCCGTGGGACAAAGTCCTCGAGGGAGACGTCAGCCGCAATTATGGGCGGCTTCGGAATGCCCGCAGGCAAGGAAAGCGCGGTGGTACTCGCGTTCACAAGCGAAGTTGTCGGTCGTCGCGCATGTGGCGCCTGCGATATATGTCCTGTTAAGTTGGATTACTATCAGCACCCTTGGCAACATATCCAGCAACTTGCAAGACCTACCCGTTGCGTGCACGTCCACGGGGATCTGAGTATCCGGGCCACGGGGAGTCATAGCGGCCGAGGAGCTGCACCGTGACGAGCCGGCAGTGCTTGCAGGTGTAGGCGACCACGACGAAGGTGGCGGCATGTGCGATCTCCGGCCCACGACAGCCTGGCGTGTTGTTTCTGGAGATTGCACGGCATTGCTGATAGCATTGGAGGCTGACGCCATCTGCTTCCTTTGCTTCGCCTGCGGCTGAGCAACGTCGCCCACCGATGCGTCAACTTCTTCTACCCGCTTCCGCTTCAACACGCTCGGGCCCGCAGACGCTGCACTCTGGGATGACCCGTGCATGATGGGACCACGGTTCAGTGATGGTGTGGCGGGCTTCAGCGTGGGGGCAGAAGGCACATTCCCTGGTGCATGAGGCACTTAGATCAGTGTCCGGAAACCCATTACCAGATGCCAGAGATACTCACCTGGTGCCAATGGGTCGAAGGCGATGTCCGTCGCCATCACCGGGGGTCTCACGACAGCAGGCGTGCTACGCGATGGAGTCGTGATGCTCGCCGTGCCGAGTGTCAGTGGCGGCGCCTCTGAAGCCTGTGGCGTTTTCGCGCCCTCTGTCGCGGTTTCTGTGGCGCAAGTCTTTTTACTGCTGCCTTTGCGCTTGCTGGACTGGGCTGCATCTGAGGTCTGCGCGGTCACCCGAGCGCGCTTTTGCGGTGGCTCAGCCGCGCGCACGCTTTCGTCGTTGACTTTCGGCGCGTCACCGGAGTACTTCCTCTTCCCAGAACCCGCGCTCGTGCCCGTGTACGACGAAGCAGCGATCTCCTGCTTCGAGAACTTCACCTTGTCGCTCGAGCCGAGGTTGAAGCTGCCTTTTGGCTGTGATGCAAGCAATTGCTGGCGGCCCCATTCTCCCTTCGGCTTCAGCGCAGGGAGTGCCGATGGGGGCGCGCGTGGCGTCGGCTGTCGGGGCCCTGTCATCGTAGTCTTGACCTTGGTGTCGTATTTCGGTCTCGACCCAGACTTCACTTTGCCCAGTCCAGCGGCCATCATCACATCGGCACCCGCAAGCGTGCAGACCACTTGCCCTGCGAAGCACGAACCAATGGAACTTAGCAAACAGAGTAGAAGCAACGGGCTCGATGAACAGAGACTTACCGCGATAGGTCGGTGTCCCGAACCCACGGATGCAGTATACCAAGTGTGGCGGCCAACCTTCCCAGGCATCCGCATTCTCAGGCGCCACAAAAGCAGTCTGCAAGAGCGAATCTGTGTATCAGCGACATGTCGTGCGGTATAGAGGGGCCAGAGCCCACTTACCTCGTTGATGAGCTGAGCCTCCGCATCCGCGTACGGGTGAATTGAGACCTGGGAAAGGAAGATGCCAGCCTGCGCTCGTTCGTCGTCAACATAAGCAAGCACATCATGGACAAGATACACACCTTCCGAATGTCCTTGACAATGTCAGCCGATGAATCCCAAGACAATCGAGTGGTGATCTTGCTAGAGCGCCACAGGATGATGTACTTGTTGAATACCAGCTGCCGGCGGTCGATGCAGGTCTTCTCCAGGTCTTGCATCGCCTAGCATGTCCTATCAGTAGTTGTACGGTGACGTTGAGCACCCTGACATACAATCAATGCCTCTCTCAAGCCCTGAGTGGCGTCTTCAGAGCCTGCTTTGCTGTGGCGATATTCTCTAGTCGCCTCCTCGATCTGTGGCACGATGAAGCGCATGAAGGTGAACTTCGACGCCTCAAAGCGTACCTCAACGCTTGGATACAATGTCTTCAGACGGTTGTCGAGGACCGTGGCACAGTCGATTCTTCGCGAGGTGGTCTGTGGCTCCTCGCACAAGTGGACAACGAGGTGCACGATTCCCTTGCTAGATGTCGAAGTGGAAGAAGACATTGTTTCTTTTATATGCACATTGGCATAGGGGTAGAGTATGTTGTTAGGTCGTGTGGTGCCAGGTTGGTAGGTGGCGGTTGAAAGAGAAGAGGGGTCGTGGCGAGAGCCAAAGCGACTGTTGGAATTTAAGCAGCGCCCAAAATGGTCACGCTTTGTCCCACTCGCCACCAGCCACGCCCTCGTTCTTCCCAACCACCACCATCTCAACATCGCTTACCTGCATTCCCATATAGCGCAGTACAGTATTGAATGTCTTAGATCTTCAGGGCATATATATCTTGAACGTGGTCGTCATGCATCGGTGTGGCGGTCCATCGCGTACATCGAGGTTGAAGCGACACCTTCGACGTATTGAAAGCACTGACCTTGGCTTTCAGTTCCATGGCCCCTTTGAGCGTGAGGAAGAACAAAGTCGTAAGGTGACTATGGAACGAACGTATGCGCACTCGTTCATGCTTCGAGACATCTGGGCTGAGTGGGCATCTGGATTTCATGTGAGCAACGTCAAATCTAACGTTATACCCCAGACAGCAGCATTGCTCACCAGTTCACGGCAAATTCAACGGCAGCATTGTTTCAAACCCTAATGCCTTGTTTCGTTTGAAACTCACCATAGCAGAATCTAACCACGGGCACTGTGAATCTCGTGCATGATGTTCTCAATGCAACAAGATTTCCCTCTCGAAGCACAATGCAGGAAAACCAGGCCAATGGAGAAGGGAGAAGGCAGGAAAATATATTCCGTCGATATTGTAAGCATTATTTCTCGCTGAGGAAGAGCAGTGCTTTGACATTCGAACCAACGACAGGATAGAGTGTCAGAGCTCGTCTGTGTAGTCTACGCGATCTGAAGGTCGTGTTAAATCCGGAGTATTAAGCTCGCATCCTGTCATTGACGTAAACGAGCAAGCTTCAACACTTACCAACAGCAGACATCGTGTTCTTCTGAAGTGTTCGAGCGAGCATCGTGGATGCGCGATGGGACTGCTCGAGATGTGCAAGTACGTTGTCGCACCTACCACCATGCCGTGCTGGGAGCCGGTCACCCGTATTTGGACAGCTGGCGAGTCGGGTTCAGGTCCTCATAGTATCAACCTTCGAGCCTATTGCGTCTCTGCCTACAACATGCATTCCTACTACGACGTCGAGGCGGAGAAGGAGCTCAGAGTCTGCCCTCGGCTCCCTCCTCATCGTCAGGTCTGAACGCTTTCGATAGTGGAACTAGGCGTCGTGCAGCATTGTTTCGAGGCCGGCAAGACAAAGGTCATGGGCTAGAGTATTTGGCTTATAAAGCAATGAAGGTGAGACTAATCATCGAGATGGTGGTACGGTCAGAAACGTTGTATCTCTTTGCCAATCGTCCGATTTTCCTCCGATTGCTGGGACAGCGTTCGCATCACATGACCGTCGCCTCCAGCGAATCATATTAGATAGGTCACTGCCTAACTCCCTCACCCTGTGTGGCGTTCATGCTCATGCGACAACAAGACTCCTTGCGTTGACGAGTACCCACTTTTATACTGGTGAGGCGAATCGGGATCCAGAGGCGAACACTACCACGAACAACGAGAAAATTGCTATAATCTAAAACAATGCTTGCAATGCAGACACGCCGGGCCTGAGGCCTTCAGGATAAACAATCCTCAATTCTTCACTCTGACCTCGTTCCTTCAGAACGATCGATGCAAGTCTGTATCAGCGCTTCTTGGGTTATCGTACCGTGGAACCGATCAAGCTCGAGTCTATATACATCCCAATCCTGCTGGCAGTACCCGTGAAGGATGGCCTCCGTTCGTTCGTATATATGCATTGTATCACATTCCCATGAAGGAGCAAATGGATCCCATTCTACGACCATATCGCTTTGGCTCTCACAGATGTCATCATGTGTACAGTCGAGGGTCATCTGATACGAAGATGTCTTCTATCTACAGCTCCAGAGTCTATCCCTGCCAGATACGAATGAGGCGTATCGTATATATAGTATCTTCGGCCAAGTGATCTGGCTCGCCATGGCAGAGCGCACAGACAACTTGCTCGATCGTCTGTTCCCCCTTCCCTCAGCCGCCCCTTCACCGCTCTGTCCAGGACGGTTTCCGGGCATCACACATGCATCCAAAGTCGCTGTGACCGAGGTTTTGAAGGCGAACCATTTGGAGCGACACTCCTTCACCAACGAACATGGGTTTCATAAGTACGTCTTTCCTTCGTCGCTACTCACATGTCGGTGGCAGCCATGCATCTCACCACTTACTGGCCGCGTTTGCCTTGGGTGCACCTGCGCGTGTCTTCAATGCCATCTATGAGGTCCAAATGGGGAGGACACGTCCGGCATCGAATATCTCGAAGAGCATTACAAGGGAGACTTTCTGGGATCACATTGGAGACAGAACGTAAGCCATCGCGGATTCAGGAGCCATGTCTTCCTGACTGTAGTTTGCCAGCTTCTACGAGGGATACCTGCTGTACTTCAGCGACGTCGTCCTCAAGGACGGAGCCGCTTCGGCTATTGAGGAGTACATATTCGCCAAGTCAGCCAACTTTCATGACACGGCCAAAGTTCCAAGGAGGATGATGAACAGGCACTTTGCGATGCTGTACCACCCCATGATCTATCTTGCATATGGGCTGGAGTTTGGCATTCCTGGACTTGTCGCGGAGGGTGAGTGATACGAGCATGCCCTGCAGGTCATTCCTGACTCTGCATTGATATCAGGTCTGGCCCAAACGGCAGTTCATCCTCTTCAAATGCCTGGTCTCATCTCACCATCTGACTACGAGGGGCAGGACACAGCGACAGATAGGACGCCAACCGCATCTGC